>NW_022437047.1:1956243-2316873 GCF_009761245.1 Sapajus apella
ACACACACACACACACACACACACACACACACACACACACACACACAAGATCGACTGAGGCTGTGGCCAGGAGCCTATTGGGAATGCCTGTCCACTTCCATGAAGAAGGCTAAAAGGTTGGGGCTAGAGAACTGGCTCAGATCTCTGTGTCCTGGGTGTCTGAACGCTTCTCCTTTTCTGCTTCTCACCTCCTGTACTGCAGACACTCTGTCACAGATGCCCATTTAACAATCGGAAAAATAGAGGTGTAGTGGGTGTTCCTGATACCCTCGTCTCCCCTTGGAATTCTGACATTCTGCATTTGGTCTCTCTCCTCTTCTCCAGCTGATTCCTTTGCATTCACCCTCTGCGTGTTCGTATCCCCCAGTCTGTGCACCTTAGTTTCCCAGCATGTTTAGTCATCCTGTATCTCAAGGCTTTTACATATGCCAATTCCTCCACCTCCACTCTCCAGTCTGGTGAACTCCTACCTATCCTTAAGAGCCCAGCTCAAAAGCTGCCATCTCTGAACTCCCTCCCTTGACGCTCTCAGACGCTGAGGATTTCTTCTCCACTGAAAATTCTACTCCTTTCTTTCCCTCCCACACTCTATTGCAAAGGATCAACTGCACGGGGCTGGGTCTCTGCCTTCCTTCACGCCCCCTCTTTCTGTTCTGTGTCCTCACAGCCTTGGCCCAGGGCCGGCACAGAGGAGGGAACAAAAACATTTCAGTGTATTCCTGGAGCAGTAGTTGATTACTATGGAAACAAGGAAGTGTTGCAACTTCCTGAACTTGAGGTTGGGGTCAAAGAGGGCAGCTCTATCTTGGCCACACGGGATCAACCCAAGATGACCACCCTGAGGTTCTTATTAATTCAGAGTCACTTCGGACAGGCTCCTTCCCATCCCTGAGCCTCAGTTTACCCCATCAGTAAGATGAGGGCATTGGGATTACTTGGCTCTGCTCTAACATTCTGTATCCCTGTGCCTCCAGTCCTGCTGTATGACCACAGGCAGACCCTTTGCCCTCTTTGAGCCTCAGTTTCCCCATTTTGTTGACCTCTGTCCTTCAAGAACATACCTGCCTGAGTCAACCAACTCCAGAATCTCAGGGTCAGCGGCTGGGCTGGCTGTTGATGATTGAACTGGGATTCTTGTGACTTGCAGAGGCACAAAGAGGGAAGTCCTGCTTTCCACGGTGGCGGGGCGGGGGTGAGGGAGTGAGGCAGCCGGAGGGTGGGTTGGTAGGAGAATCCAGGCCGGCTCACTCTGGCCTGAACCTGCATGGGCCCTCGGGTCTCCTTTCTTCCCCTTGAAGGTGGTGGGATCTAGTGCTTGCCAGGGGCGCTTGGCTCTGCCAGGCGCTGCCCGCTCTGCATTCTCTTGCTGCACCAAGTAGACCCCAGCCTGTGCCCTGAGGACCACATGTCCTAGGGTGGTCCTAGAGGCTGCCTGCTGCCCGTGGTGGCTGGGCTGAGTGGGTGGGCAGTGTGTTCTCATTGTGTCTCTTCTCTCTCCACTTCATTGCTTAGAAGCCAAGAGTTACCCAAGCACAAAACCGCAGCCTGGCGGCTGGCACCCTCCTACACAGCCCTGCAGCACCTGGTTCTGGGGGCTCATTCCACCAGAGCTCAGATATAGCCTCCTCAAGCTGGGGGTGGGGGTCAAGGGACCAACATGCCCGGCATGATGCCAGGCCTGCAGTTGAGTTCCCACCTGCCATTTGCACGTGCCATTGGTCAGAGTTGGCAGAGGCATCAGCCTGCCTCACACTCCACCCTGACTCCTGCCTGGCACTCAGGTGCTGTCTGGGCCTCACCAGACCCAGAAAGAGTGACCTGGGATGAGAGGCTCTGCGTGGCTCCCTGAGTCTGCCTGCTCGTCAAAAAAATGGGCAGAGGGTGCTTGCCTCCAAGGGATACCAGGAGGGGAGGCAGAGGAAGGCAGCTCGTGATTTCCAGAGCCCAGTAAACACATTTGTTAGGATTATCAGCAGCAGGCAATAGGCTTCTGCCCAAGAGATGCCCCTGAGAACCTCTTTTTTTTTTTTTTTTTTGAGATGGAGTTTTCGCTCCCGTTGCCCAGGCTGGAGTGCAATGGCACGATCTTGGCTCACCGCAACCTCCGCCTCCCGGGTTCAAGAGATTCTCCTGCCTCAGCCTCCTTAGTAGCTGCGATTACAGGCATACGCCACCACGCCCAGCTAATTTTTGTATTTGTAGTTGAGATGGGGTTTCGCCATGTTGGCCAGGATGGTCTCGACCTCTTGACCTTGTGATCCACCCGCCTCGGCCTCCCATAGTGCCGGGATTACAGGCGTGAGCCACTGTGCCTGGCCAGGAACCTCTTTTGCAGGAAACAAAAGCCCAGACCTTTTCAGAAGGAGACTCTTATTCTGGGATGAGAAGTGCCTCTCCCTCTGTTTCTGAGCTGGGCCCAGTGGCCAGGGACCTCAGTAGCCGTCACAGTGTGCCTTCCCCGCCTGCCACTGCTCCCTGGCTTTCTAGGGTTGGAGTTGGACAAAACCCTTGGGGCAGCATTGGGCATTGGAAGGGCCCACATAAGGGGAAGATACCCACTGCCCATCTTTGCCACCCCTCAGCTTCCTGGCCCTCACAAGCCCTTGTCTCTCTGCCCTCAGTCCCTTAAGGCCCCTTCTAGCTGGGACTCTCCTTTGGAGCCTGTTGGGGCATTTTTACCTCCAGGATAGGCGAGGCTCCCTACACCACACCCCCAAGATGTGATCTCACCTCAACTTACAAAATTCTCACTTCTGTTAAAAAAGGGCCTTGCCATGGTTGACAGGGCTTTGCACTTCATCCTGTGGACAGTGACAGAATGTGTCTCCCTGTCCCTCCTCACCTGGCAAACTTTGGTTTTGTCATTTACTCCTCCCAAGGGCCTCTCAGGTATTCTCTCCTCTGGGCTCCCCCAGCCCTCAGCCTTCACCTTGCCCCCCGGTACCAGCTGGGTCTTATTCCTCTATCCCTAAACAAGATGTGGAGCAGAGAAGGTACCCAGTAAAGCCTGATGACTTCTTGAATGACAGAGTGAAATCCTTCAGGTATGTAGATAGTTCAGTTGGCCATAAAGCCCAGTTTTCTCAGATTTTACACAGTTATGTTTGCTTATTCAGCATATAAAATCTTTTTCTTTTTTTGAAACGGAGTCTCACTCTGTCGCCCAGGCTGGAGTGCAGTGGCGCGATCTTGGCTCACTGCAACCTCCGCCTTCTGGGTTCAAGTGTTCTCCTGCATCAGCCTCCTGATTAGCTGGGATTACAGGAACCCACCACCACGCCCAGTTAATTTTTGTGTTTTTAGTGGAGGCGAGGGTTCATCATCTTGGCCAGACTGGTCTTGAACTCCTGGCGTCGTGATCTACCCACCTCGGCCTCCCAAAGTGCTGGGATTATAGGTGTGCGCAACCGCACCTGGCCCTTTTTAATTTTTATTATTATTTTTTAGAAACCAGGTCTCAGTCTGTCACCCAGGCTGGAGTACAGTGGTGTGATCATGGCTCACTACAATCTCGAACTCGTGGCTCAAGCGATCCTCCCATCTCTGCTTCCTGAGTAGCTGGGACTACCGGCACGAGCCATCACTCCCAGCTGATTAAAAAAAAAATTTTTTTTTTTTTTTTTTTTTTAAAGACGGGGGTCTTGCTTTGTTGCCTAAGCTGGTGGGATTCTTTTTTTTTTTTTTTGGAAGCTCTGTGGCCAAAGGTTTTCTATACCTTTGGCCAACCTCTTCCTTTTAAAACCAGTGCTTTCCTATGTGCATTTTTGCATTTCCTTTATTTACCTGGTCTGTGCGACTATTTTTTCTCTTTCGCATTCCATACAGCAAATAATTCCACCTCTCTTTTTATTTGAATTTCTCATGCCAAAAAGGCAGGGAGGGTTAGTAAACACTGCTTTGGTTGTTCTTTGTTTTGTTAAGTGTTTTTAACTTCTTAGTGTGTTAGATTAGATTTTATCTGCTTTTCCTACCTGCCTTAACCCCAGGTCTCTAACCCTCCACCTTCCTGTTGCATGTTCAGTGGCATTGTGTCTACTAGGACAGCTGTGTGTGGTAGTGCAGGTTGTGCACTGCACAACTTGGGGGTGGTACTCACATTTTAGTCCCCTCACGTTATGTGTGTATTAGATGATTTTCTGGCAGGTGGTGGTAAAGTGTTTTGAGAAAGGGGAGCCTGGTTCTAATCCTCATAGAGCCACCATGGATTAGGAGTGGGCTGACATTGTCGAATTATCCTGGCTGAAACTGGGAAGTCATGCTGACCCCTCCCCAAAACTGTACCCCATCACATTGGGTTTCCATGCCCCCCTTGCCCTGCCCAGAGCATGGCTTATGGGAGTATGTAGTCAGGGAACTGATGTCTTTGGACTCCACCTTCTGGATGTTTCTGAAGCAGCCTCTCCTCTGTATGTCCCAAGGGAGCAGCCTTCTCCCTCAGGTGTTCACCTCTAGCTTCCCCTTTTCCATTGTCCCTCCACTTGGCTACTGGTGTGAGCCTGAAAAAAGGCACTCCTGATCTATCACCTCTTCCACTCTGCTTAAAACTCCTTCATGCCTCTCTACTACCTCCGATCTGACACTCAGTGCCCTTCCTTCTCCGGCTGCAGATGAACTTTCACTTGGGTGTGTTTTGCACATCATGTTCCTCTCTGCTCTGTCGGCCTGGAGAACTCCCAGGCATCCTGCGCACTCTGCCCAGGCCTCAGCCTGCACTCGCACACCAGCCAGGTGAAGTGGATTGGTCCTCCCCTTGCCCCAGTTCCCCAGGCACTGCTTCCTGACCAGGGTTGCAGCCCTTGCTTGGCAGGATCGCAGCTACCTTTAGAATACCCCAGCCAGAGCCAGACTCTGACTCCCGGCACTCAGCAGCACCAGCTTGGATCTAGCAAACATTCCAATGCGCTCCCTGCAAGGTGAATAATAAATGGTGGCTACCCTTTACACAGAGCTGGTCGGTTTTGTGGTGTGGACCGTGTGCATGGTCTGACCCCTGGCCCCTTCTTTTGCCCTTACCCCTCCCAGCTAGAGCCAGAGAGATGGCTGGACCATGCCAGGCTCCCAGGAGCGCCTCTCCTCCTCTCCCCTCCCCTCCCCTCCCCTCTCCTCCCCTCTCCTCCTCTCCCCTCCGCTCCCCTCCTGCCCTCCCCAAAGCTACTGGGGTTTGAGGACACCTGTGAGCTTGCTGTGCCTGCATTGCCACTGCCCAGGCTTGGCTTCCTGGGAGAATTGGCTCGGCAACAGCAGGCTGGGCCAGGCCACAAGGCTGCTTAGGCAAAACTCCCCAGGCAGGGCCAAGGGCTGGGGCCTTGTACGCACAGCTTGTGTACCAGGCAAGTCTGCGGGCAAAGGGACTCCAGCTTGCCATGGTGCTGGGTAAACACGGGTGTGCAGGCCTGACTAGGCACGGCCCTGGGTTCTGTCGGTTAAAGGTGCAGGACACCATTTTGTTGATCCGCGAGTTGCCAGTGAGAGGGTGACAGAGAGTGACACATGGGAGCCTCCACCAACCTTCACAGGGACTCAGCCCCTCCAGGCTTTGAGCAGAGGCTGCAGGAGGCTTGGGGGTCCCTGGGCCAGGGCTGCTGTTCTGTCTCTGCGGTCTTTTCTCTGCTGCAATGCTGGCTGCTCCCTGGGACCTGGGGAAGGTGGGTGAGCTATGAGCAGGTGCGTCTCCTAAGCCAGGTCTGAGACCAGAGCTTCCATTTAGCCATCCCCACTGCAAATACATTTCAGTCCTCGCTCCCCCCAGGCAAAGCTCACATCCTTGGGGACACCCGTCCTGCACCAGGCTTGGTATCTTGGGGTGTGGAGACTGTCGCAGCAGCACCCCTCTGAAGTTGCTGGTGTTCACCCCTTTTGCAGAGGAGGAAGCTGGAGCTGTTCAGCCAGCTTCAGGCTGAGGGTGTTCAGCCTCCACAGGAGGCTGCGCAGGGTATTGGGTCTTCTACTCCCTACGCGAGGCCACAACTTGATTTTTCTTTTCCAGTCCATGGCTGTTGGTACCAGTGAGTATCCGGTGGCCACCCCTGCCCTTCTGACAGGAGAGCTCTGAGCAGGTACCTGGGCCAGTGCCACACTTGGGGAGGTGGACAGGTAGCCTCAGAGCCCAAAGCAGCTGGTGGGGTTCAATGCCACGGAGGAGGAGAACTCTGTGGTTCGCAGCCGAAGCCTCTGCACATCAGATCCTTCTCCCCACCCAGATGGAACCATGCGGGCCCCACGTCAGTGAAGGAAAAAGTCGCCCTTGGCACTTGTGCAGACACAGATTGTGGAAGGGTGGCATCGACAACGTGGGTGCTACCCCTCTGCCCCGCTCACTGTCCTTCGCCGAAATGAACTCAGCTCGGGGCGTGTGGTGCCTTCTCCCGTTCACTCTCGTTTGGTTTCGGTCTGGTGCAGTTGGAGTCCTTGCCTCCTTCCAGCGGACGCATTGGACCCCTCTCCCTGGACCCTGAAAGCCTCAGGGGCACTGGGACTGCTGTGTTGGATCAGAGGAGTCTTGTAGAAATTGGGGGTTCTGGGTGCAGGGGGCACTTGGGGTGTCTTCTGCGTGCTCCCTGAAGGTGAACTCCCAGGGAGGTTGTGTCTCTTTGGAGTGCCGCCGAGATCCCCACCTCCTGGGGCATGAGCAGGACTCCGCTGGCCACAACTGGGACAGCCTTCCTCTGTCCCTCTCCCTCTGTCACTCCCCCAACCCCCACCCCCCAGGCTACCTGCTCCCTTTTCACCCGTGCACATGTCCATGTGTGCCCTTACAAGCTCCTGGCTTTCGGAAGGGAGGGGACAGGTTGTAGAGAGACGGGATGCACCGGAGTGTAATTTTATTTCTGTGGCTCTCCTTTCAAGCTGTCACGGTAAATCTATTTTACTTGTCACTTTGTAAATCATTATGCAGGATTAAGCCTTTTACCAGCTTTTAAGGCTTCTGCAGCCAGGGACAACCCCACCTCTCCCTCATCCTGCCTCCTTCTTTCCCTCGCCTCCCTCCTGAATGACCCTACTGCTATGTCTGAAGGCTCAGTTAGAATGAAAGTGGGGACCCAGGGCAGAGCTTGCCGGCACTGAGTTTAGCTGCCCCATTTTACAGGTGGGGAAACAATCCCAGGAGGGGGAGGGATTCCCAGCGGCTGAGCCTGGGGTATTTGGTGTTTTCTGGGACTCCTGAGCAGTGGGGGCGGGGGGAGGGGAAGTTGCTGAAAGCAACCGAGCATGGGCATGGGACTTGGAGGGTTTTATTCTCCTCCCCCGTGGGGACCTGGAGGCCCCCTATGGCTGTGGCAAGATTGCTCAAGACCCATAGGGAGACCCTGTTTGGAAGAAGAGACGTGCTTGGAGCGTGAGAAGGACCTTCTGTCCCCTCCTAGGGTGTGGGGCTGGTGGGGTGGGGGACTAGTGACAGGAAACTGGAGGTGGGAATGTGGTCAGAAGCATCCTACTGTCCGGTGGGATCCTGTTTATTTATTTCTCCAGATACCTGTGTCCTCCAGAGAGGCTTTGGGGTGCAAGAACAATGAAGCCATGTGCTGCGATGTTCAGAGTTGCGGATAGTGGCGGGGACTGCTAGCCAAGAGCCAGTGGTAGGCAGCGGCGCGCTTTGCTCCCCGGGTCCACCTGGAGCAGCCGGCTCACAAAACCAGAGTGGAAAGATGCCCACCTGTAAGGCTGGCGAAGCACACTGCGGGAGCTGAGGCTCGGGGGCGCCCACTTTGAGGAGCCAAGGATGTATGTGCCCAGGGCCTGAGGCTATCAGAGCTGGGCCATGCCAGGTTTGACAGCCTCAGGTCTTGCTGCGTTTTTTATCGGGATACACTGGCCTTGTCGCCAGGTGGAGGGCTTCCTCCCTATTGCTGGGGTTCCAGGGCTCTCCTCTACCTGTCTGCGCCAATAGAGGACCCCGCCTTGGGGGCCCTCACTCGCTGGTCCTGCTTCCACCACTCCCCACCTAGACCCTTGCTGTCTTGAGCCCAGATAGGTTCATCTCTTGTAGCAATCACAGTCCGCCAGGAGACCTTCTATTGAATCTTCTAGGGGAAGGTCCTGTGCTTGGGAAGCTGGGCTGGGTGACATTCATTCCCACAGCCCTCTTTGCTTTCCCTCTTCCACCCCCATGATGTGCCTTTTTTTTTTTAATTTAAAAATTTAAAATTTTGTGGGTACCGAAGTAGGTAAATGTATTTATGTGGGCAACTGCCTACTTTTAGACTTGAGCTGTTCTGCAAAGCTGGGACCCTGTCTCTTATCCCGTAGCACAGGGCCCATAACGGCACAGGCTAAGGCAATATTTCTCTATTAGAAGGATGGCCAAACAAAAGTCCCCGGACCCTGACCTCAAGGAGTTTCACAGTCTGCATTAGAAACAGCCTTGGCTACTCAGCAGAATAGCTGTAATAAGTGCCGAAAGCTTCAGAGAAATCGGCTTAGAAGTTGCAAGGAGTGAGAGAAGAGAATGACTAGTGGTCGGGGGGGCCTCCTGGAGGAGGGGGCATTGAAGGGTTACACTGAGGATGGAGACGCTTTAGCTAGAACAAGGCAAGGAGGACGGGGAGGAAAGGTACCTCTGGGTGGTGGATCCGGCATGACCAAAGGAAGGGAGGTGTGCATGCGGGGTGCTTAGGGCAGCTCAGCCAGCACCCAGGGACTTTAGGGGAGGAAGAGAGGCCAAGTTTCTAGGGATGGCTAGGACCCCAGAAGGAAGCCTGGGTTAGACGGGATACTCATCCTAGAAGCAGGGAGGGGGCGGTGTGTGACGGACTGGGCGAGGCCAGAGCAGTGTTTTAGGAGATTTAGTGACAGGGAGCCACCTGGGTTAGAGGAGACCGGAGCCTATTAATTAGGCAGGTGAGTGGAGTCCCTTCAGGACCAACCAGGGGGCCTGTGCTGGGTGGGATGGGGCAGGGCTTAGGGGCTGGTGCTGCTCCCCCCCACTCCATGCTGACTTGGGGAGGAGGCGGCAGCAGCAGCTGGGGCTTCTGAAGGGTCTGGGTGCGGGCTTGGCTCGGCTACTCCTCGTGGAGAGGGGGTGGCCTGTGCCTCGGTCCTCAACCTGCAAAACGGGGAGATTCTACAAGCCCACCCAGCCTGTCTGCCTGCTGCTGTGAGGAGTGAAGGAGGCACAGGGAGGGGACATTCTTTGTGAACGGACATTGTCTGTTCTCACCCCCTTCTGGAAAACTGGCGGCTGCTGTGCCATGGCCATTTTTGCAGCTGCTGGCTTCCCTGTGTTCTCCAGATTGGAGGCCACCCCAGGATCTGGGTTTCATTACCAACAAGCCAGGTGATACTGGGTCAGTCACCTCCCTCTTCCAGGCCTTGGTATTCTCCTCGGTTAATGGATCCGTGCTGATAACCTAAGTCTTGCTGCACGAAGCGTGGCTGGTGTTCTGAGCTAGGAGACCCAGGCGTGGGCTGCGGCTAGGGGTGTCCCCGTGTGGGCAGAACCCAATACCTGTCGTCACGACAGCATTGCAGCACCTCCCTATAAGCCTTGGAACCTCCACCAAGAGGTTCATGTGTGTGCTTCTTGGTCTCTGGTGACTTCTAGGCCCATTTGACATTTCCTCGCACTTCCTGCCCACTCCTGGAGGCCCCTGATTAGTCTACTTGGTCACAAGCCCGTATCAGATCCCTGGTATCCCCCAGCAAGTGTTGCACAAGGCATGTGCCTGTAAGTGATGTTTGTGACTATTTGAAATCTGGACACCAGCTGGCAGAGAGGCAGTCAGGTAGCTGGCTTTTCTATAAGATCATTGTTTTTTTTTTTTTTAGAACGGATTTTGTTTTTCTGATAAAAGAACCCATGAGATAATGAGGAGATAGTACTGGAAGCAGCACCCCCAAAGCTGTTTGAATGTGATGCAGACAGTTGAGGGACTGAGCTACCAGCCAGTAGGAGAGAGGGTCCTGGGGGTTCACTGAGCAATGGGGGAACTGAGGTGCAGAGGGCACCCAGCAAGAGTGATTGGGTGGCAGACCCAAGCTTCAGTTAATTATTATTCCTACCCACCACCACCACGTTCAGGGGATGCTTTGTGTTCTCTGCACCATGCCATGTGGGTTATGTATGTTACATTTACTGTTATAGAGAACCCTATGTAGGAAGGACTGCTGTACCCCAGTTTTTTTTTTTTTTTTGAGATGGAGTCTTGCTCTGTCGCTGGAGTGCAGTGGCCCAGTCTCAGCCCACTGCAGCCTCTGCCTTCTGAGTTCAAGCAGTTCCCTGCCTCAGCCTCCTGAGTAGCCGGGATTATAGGCATGTGCTGCCATGCCTGGCCAATTTTTGTATTTTTAGTAGAGGCAGGGTTCCACCGTCTTAGCCAGGCTGGTCTTGAACTCCTGACCTTGTGATCCACCTGCCTCAGCCTCCCAAAGTGCTGGAATTATAGGTGTGAACCATGCGCCCAGCCTGTACCCCAGTTTTATTTTATTTATGTATTTATTTATGTTGAGACAGAGTTTCACTCTGTTGCCCAGGCTGGAGTGCAGTGGCATGATCTCAGCTTGTTGTAACCCCTGCCTCCTGGATTCAAGCGATTCTCCTGCCTCAGCCTTTCCAGTAGCTGGGATTACAGGTTCCCCCAACACGCCTAGCTAATTTTTGTACTTTTAGTGGAGACACGGTTTCACCATGTTGGCCAGGCTGGTCTTGAACTCTTGACCTCAAATGGTCTATCCACCTCTGCCTCCCAAAGTGCTGGGATGAGCTGTGAGTCACCACGCCTGGCCCGTATCCCAGTTTTACACACCTGTGTACATGGTGTGCTCAGAACGATAAGGGCCACAGAGCCAGGTATTGTAGGCAGGATTTGAATGCAGGCCTGCGAGTTCAGATCCCGGCTCCCACTACCCTATGTAGGCCCCCCCATGCCCCTGCGTGCCTCTTCAGGGCCTCTCTCTGGGCTGCCCCCCCGCAAGCACTGTGCAGACAGACAGTCTTCCTCTTTCTAGGAGGTGTGGGTGCAGAGGACTTTCTGTATTGGGGAGATAAAAGAGCCCATTTGGGATGATTTTTATCAGCTCTAGCAAGTCGGTTTGACTTACAGGAAGAAGCCAATTTGCATTTTGGGAAAGAGCTGAGTGTAAAGGCCGCGGTGAGCGCTGGGTGGATTTATAAATAAACAGTTGACCGAGGGCATTGTATGTCCCCAGCTGTACAATGCTGGGTTCATATTGACACCACAGACCTGTTCCACACGTCACGGCTGCCCTTTGGACAGAAAGGGCCTAATTGAGTAAGAGAGCCCTGCTGCTGGAAATGCCAAGGAACCCTTCCTCCGACCTGGCTTCCTTGGCACACGCGAGCCGGCTGAGTCCGGCTGCAGCCGGGCCTGTTTACCGAGGCTGCTGGCTTGGTGTGCCAGGTGCAAAGCCCGCGAGCGACTCAGAAGGCCGTGAGCACTGGGGCCAGGGTGGCTGCTGCTCTCCTGGCCACCCGGAGGGAGCTGGAGCCCCAGCCAGGTCCCAGGAAACTGGGGTCATTGCACAGAGGCTACCAGACAGTCTGCAGAGCTCCACCGCCTGGGTTCAAACCCTCACTCACACTGCCACTATCGGTTACATTGGCTTTCTAGACCCAGATTCCTTGGCTATGAAATGGGTACTACTGACCTCCCAGGTTATTTTGAGAATGAAGTGAGATGAAGTCAACAGTAGATCTATCTGTCTGTGTCCCTGCCCTGCTGTGGGATGACAGGGTGATTCTGGACAAGACCGAGGCCTTGCTGGGACTCACTGTTCGCTTCAGAAAGCCATGGGGCTGGGTCCAGGTGTGCGGTGGCTCACGCCTCAAATCCTTGCTCTTCGGGAGGCCAAGGTGGGCAGAGAGCTTGAGCTCAGGAGTTTGAGACTAGCCTGGGCAACACGGTGAAACCCTGTCTTTGCCAAAAATAGAAAAATTAGCCAGGCATGGTGGTGTGCACCTTTAGTCCTGGCTACTGGGGAGGCTGAGATGAGAAAATTGGTCGAGGCTGCAGGGAGCCATGATTGCACCACTGCAGTCCAGCCTGGGGGACAGAGTAAGACCCTGCCCTTCCGGAAAAAAAAAAAAAAAAAAGAGAGAGAGAGAAAGCAAGCAGTGGGGCTGGATGCTGGTCAGAGACCTGGGACCCCTGGGCCAGAGGGGACTGTCCCTGCCCAGCTGGCTGCAGGAGCTCTGACTCTCAGACCAGCCCAGATTCATATCCTGTGTCTTCCACTTGTGGGACCTTGGGCATTTGACCTCAGTTTTCATGGGTAGAAAGTGGGAGCAATTCAGGTTGTGGGAAGACGAAATATGCTAATGTATACTTAGTGCTCAGCATAGGGCTGGCCGCATGGTGAATGCTCGTACATCAGTCATGTCGGTAACATACATTTCAAGGGAAAAACATCTGTTTTGAGGGCAGAACACTGTTCTCCCGATTTCGTTTCAATAGTACTGTTATAAAAAAAAACAGTAACCATGATACTGACAGTTAGAGGACCACCCCTTCCAGGCCCATTTCTTTACCCCTTTGCTTTTGGCAGTGACGCTTGTGCAGAGCCAACCCCACTCCCCTGACCTAACTAGTTCCCGCCTGGCTGTGCGGCGTTTCTGGGTGTGCGGCAGGTCTCCCCAGTTACACAATGGAGGCCTCATCCCTTTTACCTGACTGCTCTGAGTGCGGACCTATGCCGCCTCCCATCTTCTCCAGGCACCTATTACCCTGGGCCTGGAATGCACCTAACAAAGGCTGCCATGAGGAGGCCCCTCGGTACCTGTCCATCTGCACGCATCATGTGGCCTCCGCACCCCAGGTGGCTCCTGGTTAATCTTCAGGGTCCAATCGATCTCTTCCTTAGGGGCCAGAGTTTGTTGTTCTAAGCCTTTCTCAGATCCACATCTTGGGGCTGCTGGAGTCCCTGCGTCTGTGTCCTGGTGGTCGGTTTGAAGCACCAGCAGACAGCAGCGCTGAAGGTGCCTGGTGTGTACTATGTGTGGCCATGTAGATGTCTCCTCTGCTGCTGAACCTGCAGATCCCCATGAGGCAGGTGGGGCCGCAGGCCTCTCCCCTCCGTTTCATATGGGAGGTAATTGAGCAGAACTTAGGACAGTTACATGCTTTGCTTCGGTTGCAGGGCTGGGATTTGGACCTGGCTTCCGGCCTGACTCAGGTCCTCAGATTCCACCAGCCCTGCTGCCACTGAAGGTTGCTGGGGAAAGGAAGCTGAATGTGGAGGGTGGGCCTGGAGGAGAGGGGCAGGAGATGAGCCCCGAAGGACGGATGTCTGCACAAGGACTTAGAAATGAGACGGCTGCAGAGAACCTCCGGCAGGTGGAGGTGAGGGTGGGAAGGGCTCTGAAACCGCCAGCGGTTTTCTGGAGCACTTCTTGACCCAAAATGCTGCCTTGTAGAGTTGACAGAGACGGGCTTCTTCAGTCAGTGCCTGCTCTCAGAACTGCTCAGTGCCAGCCCCCTACTAGGCTCTGGGGATAGGACAGTGGCCAGAACAGATAAGATCCCTGACTACTGGGAGCCAGAGAGAAACCAGGTAAACAAGCCAATCGCAATCAAGGACACCTTTATAAATTATGACAAGCACCAAGAAAGAAACAAACAGGTGCTGAATAGAAAACCACCCAGAGGTGGGTGCGGGGCCTTGAGGCAGGAAGGCCTTTCTGAAGAGGGCCGTGAGGTGACGGGGCAGGCAGAGGAAGCAGTGTGTGCGAAGGCCAGAGACAGAGACGGGTCCCATGCACCCTGGGGACAGTGGGCAGGGGCAGAGCAGCTGAAACATGGTGGGCACCGTGCAGATCTTCCAGCTCCACTTGCCCCCGGGGTCGCCAGCAGTGCTGCCGGCCTGCTGTGAGCATGGGCTCAGGCGTGGACATGCCTGTATCTGCTGGTGGGTCCCACATGGGGCTGGCTCCCTGTCTCAGTCAAGGGGCACATGACACATGACATCACTTGGCTATTTCTGCCTGCCACCGGCTGCCTCCATCTTTGCAGTGTGAATGGGAGGCCTGGCCTGAGGCCTTGACTGGTCCCCTGGCTTGGCTGTCTGCCACTGAATATCACCTGCTGTTTCAGTGACCCTCCTGCTGTCACTGAGGGCACAGGAGGCGGAGGGGCAGAAGGGCTGTCACCAAGGGTCCTGGGACAAGCCTAGGTTCTCCCGCCTAGGGTCAGCCCTGGTCCTGCAACCTTTATTTATTTACTTTGGGCCCTGCTCAAAACTGGTAGCAAGCTGCCTGGAATGCAATGTGACGAACTCGAGATAATAATAAAATCAATTGGACTGTTTCCCCAGTAATTCTAGAGACTGATGCATCATTAATGTTGGTAATACAGTGCCTGTCAGATCACAAACTTCTCAATAAATGTGCAGCTGGCAAGCTCTGATAGAAATTGGAGGCAAGCAGAGAATGAGATTTGGGGCCTTTGATATATGGGGTGTCAGTGGCGCAGTGAAGTTTTTATCAATTTCTGTCACTTTGGGCTTTTGTGCTTGCTACATATGTGGTCTTCATGGCACCTCTCTGTGGGCTGCTTGGATGCTAACTGCACCCCCCACTCAACGCTGTGAGGAAGAGGAGCTCCTGGAGGGGCCTCAGCAGCACGGGTGCCCTTCCCTGCGGCCTCATGACCAGGGCCTCCTCAGGCAGATGTGGACGGGCAAAGCCTTGGGACCTGACTCCATGGGTCATGCAGGCACTCTCCAAGCATTGATCGAGTCCCCGTTGGATTCAAGACGCCATCGGGCCCTCGGAGGCCTTTGGGGGCTCCTGAGGACTTGATGGAAGCCTGAGGCTTGGGGTTGTGGGGAATGATCAAATGATCGTTCTTTCCTAAGGGTCAGGAGTAAATGGAAGGAGTGTGTGAGCTAGCCTGGAAGTGTCTGCCAGGTAGACTAGGAGATGGGGCTATGGGATGGGGTAGCTCTGTGGGCCCAGGCCCTGAAGCACGAGGAACCCTGGAGTTTATACGGGAGGGAGGAGTTTGGCCAGGCCAGGCCCCGGTGGCATTGGAGAAAAGGGAGAAACTGCATGGAGGCAGTGTAGTGTAGTGGTTAGTGCAAGCACTCTGAAGCCAGACAGGGAGGCTCCGAAACCTAGCTCCCACACTTAGCAGCTGGGCAACCTCAGGGAAGTGACTCAACCACTCTGTGCCTCAGTTTCCTCACCTGTAAAATGGAGGTGGTGATAGTTGACTACCTACCTCGAAGGACTCTAGTGAGCATAAATGAATTAATACTTGTATGAGTGTCTGGTCCATTGCAAGCCCCTGATAAATAATTGGCATTACTCTTGCATAATGAGCTCAGTGAACCCACTGGTCACCTGAGAGCCGTTCAGCAAGATTCAGAGAGTTGACGTAGGGCTTCCGCACTCATACAGCTGCTTGGGAGCAGAGCTGATTTCAAAACCTGCATCTCTAAGCTGCTACTGAGGCTGGGGTTGAGCAGGGTGGGCCTTGGGTGCCCATGTGGAGGAGGTGGCACGGGCCTGGGGGCCCAGCACCCTACTGAGGATGGGCCTGTGAGGTCACCATTATTAGCAAGGAGATTGCATGGGCAATGAGTGAGCTCAGCCTTTGTCTGTCAGTAGCCCTCTGGGTGCTGGAGAACTTCTGAGACTGGGGACTTGACTGTGGTGCAGACGTCTCATTGGCCCCTGGAGGCTGGAGGTGACTTTGAGTAGCAGAGGAGCCACATGGGAACCATGTTGGTGGCAAATTCCAGAAGTGAGTCAGGGTTCAATGTTCCCAGCTGCACCTGCTTGGGAGCAGGTCCTGAGACCCAGCAAGCCCTGAACTCCCTCCTCGACACCCACCCACCCTGGAGCACCACGTTCTCTGGATCCCAGAACAGGAGGTTCCTAGGCTGTGGGGGTGACTTGGGTCTAGGGCACATTCTGACGGAGCCATGGCTGTGGTGTACCTGCTGGGGACCCGCCGTGAGGCCCTGGGAGTCGGTGTGTTTGGGCTGGAGACCAGCGGTCCTTGGGAGTGCCCTGAGCACAGGGACCCCACACTCCTCTGAGCAGGGGTGCTCCTGGCCCTAGCCAGGCTGCCTTTGAGGTGCTTCCCCTCCCCATGGCGCCACCGAACGCTAGGATGTACTCCTGGCTGGTTCTGCATTTGTGTTTACCTTTTAAGGAAGGCAGGTTGGGAGGCCCCCGGGGCCTCAGGAAAGAAGAAGCAATCTTGTTAGACTGGGGTGTGGAAAAGACAGAGGCCTGCACTGCACTGGGAACAGGGAGCGGCGGCCTCTTGGCCCAGGTCTGCCCGCATCCCCTCCCCAGCTCCCTCCAAACCTCCCTGAGCTCCCATGCCCCGCTTGGGACCGCCCAGTGTGGAGCCCAGGTCCCTGCATTTGTTGGGTAGTGGAGGATGGCAAGCATCACTCCATAAACCCCCTGTGCCTGGGGCTTGGAGGAAGGTCCCTTCCTGCCAGAGGAGCGGGGGCTGCGTGAGGCACCCAGAGGAACTGCAGGTGCATTTGAAAAAGCAGGTGGGTCTTCGTTTATCACCAGGAGGTCCTGGTTATGGGGGCAGGTGGGAGCACGGTGCTGACGTGGTCCTACTTGGTGTGGGTCCCCCCGCTGCTCCTTCTGTGACCCAAACAGGTCTCCAACCACTCTGAATGTCACTAATCACCACAGTGCACATCCTCATGCCTGCCTGACCACACACCCTGATGCTCAGAGCATGTCTCTTGTTGAGTGCCAGGCCCTGGGGGACTGGTTCTGGCTCAACCCCAGGAGGTTAGAGCCTCACTAGAGAATAAGACTGGCCAGATGCTGCCTATAGCATGAGGGGCTGGTGGCTGTGAACGAGAGCCCTGCTGAGGGGAGTCCCAAGGGGACAGGTTCAGGTCAGCCTACCGTGGGAGGGCATTCCAGGAGGGCCTCCCAGAGGAGGTGGCCTTTGTGCTTCAAAGGATGAGTTGGGGAATGCTCAGCAGAAAGAGGGCAGGTGAGGGCTGGGCATGGTGGCTTATGCCTGTAATCCCAGCACTTTGGGAGGCCAAGGTAGGAGGATCACTAGAGCCCAGGAATTCAAGACCATCCTGGGCAACATAGTGAGACACCATCTCCGAAAAAAAAGAAAGAAAAAAAGAGGGCAGGTGAGGTTATCAGGCTTGGGTGGGTGGGAGGCAAAGCCCAGGAGCTCAGTGGGGGCCTGATCACATCCCAGAGGGCCTTGAATGCCAGATGGAGTTTGTCCTTGACTCAGGGTCAACAGGGAAAGATTTTGGGGTGAAGAGTGCTGTCCTCAGATCTGATGTGCAGCCCAGTAGCTGTGGTGACTGCTTGGAGGGTGTTTTCACAGGGGTCCCGTGAGGCCTGCTGCATTCCAGGAGGGCGGGCATGAGGCTCATCGCTGGCTGGTACAGGCCTGGGCATGGGCCAGACGGTGCTGCAGATATGTGGCCGGGGGCGGTGAGGATGGTGGTCATCGGGGGCACTGGGTGCTGTGGTGTCTGAAGGGAGTGAATTCCAAGTGCCATGGGGGTGTCCTTGCCCCTCAGGGCTTTTGCACACAGCATCCCTGGGTGCCTAGTAAACGTGCAGAGGCTGTTCTCATCCTAGCACAGCTGGGCCAGGTACAGTTAGAAACCTGGCTGAAAACTGCAGGTCTGATGAGGAGCACAAAGGCCAGGTCCCCAGAGGACAAGAGCCTTGGAAGGAAGAGGGTGGCGCTGACTGCAGACTGCAGAATCTTGAAGGGCCCACGGAGAGGCTGCAGGGCGTGGACTTGGCCGCAGCAAGGGGAGAGGAGGACCAAGCTCTCCCTTTGATGGGTAATTCAGCATACAGTTGCAGCTCTTTGCAGTAGGGGCGAGGAAGGCAAGATCTTGGTGCTGGGGGTGCTACTGACTGTCTAATGGAAGGGGGTTCACAGCATAGGCAAAGGGCCGAGCTCACTGTGCTGGTGAAGAGGGCAACTGAGTAAGTCCTCTAGGATGAGTGGGAAATTCCCAGTCTGAAAGTGAGAGAAAAACATCTGAGGCAGAGGGAACAGCATATGCAAAGGCTCAGAGTGCTGGGGGGATGATGTCAGAGCGACATAGCTCTTAAAGCCAGGTCAGCGGGCATGGACTTTGTTGCTGATGAGGGGCAGCAAGTCAACCAGGCTTTCTTCTCTCAAGTCAGAGAAGAAAGGCCAAGGCTACTGGATCCTGGGACCTGTGAGGTCCTCGGCCCAGCGGATGTCTGGTGGCCTTCATGTATCTTATTGGCATGGCCACGTTCATGGAGCCATGGGGTCAGGGGAAGGGCCTACTTGTGCAGAGGGAGGGGTAGTCCCTAGGTAGGCAACTGGCACCTGCCCCTCTGGTGGCAAAGTCCATTTGGGTGAACCAGGGCAGGGAGGGAGGGAGGCGGGTGGCCAAGTGACGGCTCTCCGGGCAGGTGCGCTCCGCCATCTGGCATGAAGGCAGCCGTGGGGCCTCAGGAGCTGGAGCTGTTTCTCACACTGTCCCCCACCACAAACACACACACTGAGACTCCACCGTTGTCCCTCCCTGCTCTGAGAATGTGATGTGAGGAGCAGCTGTCAGTTACTGTCAGCTGCCACAATGCAGGGAGGCAGCTGAGAACCAGAGAGCAGGAGTGGCCAGCTCCAGGTTACGTCGCAAGTGGAATCTTGACCGGCTCCCAGCGCCCCATGGCACCAGGGCCCCACGTGGCTCAGGATTTCCCTACCTTCTCGGTAACTCTGTCTCCTGCCCCCTGGGAGAAAGAGCTGTCCCCTAGCAATAAGATTTTCCCATCTGGAGTCACCAGCTTTTCCTCACCTTCCTCCACCTACAAACAACCCAAGGGAACAAACCCAGAAAGCCAGGTCCCAGCCTGTTGGACCAGGCCTCGCCCAGTTGGAGCAGAAGGTGTGCAGTGGGGAACGTGGCCTGCAGCCCCTCTCACAGGGAGGCAGAAATCCCGGCTCTGGAAGTGTATAAACACGGTTATTTTTAGCCCTCAGAGGGCTGTGGGCGCAGCAGCGTGACCTGAATCTGGCTCAGCCCCCTCCTCCTGCCTCACCCGGGAGAGGAGGCCTCCATTGCCCCGCCCTCTGCTCCTTCAGCCTCGGGGCTGGGCCAGTGAATTCCAGGACCCAGGGAGAGAGGGAACTGGGTGGTGGTTGGGGGGAATCTTAGCAAGGCTGCCCGGGGCCAGGAGCTGAGGCTGAGACCAGCTCACAGGGACAGGATGTGGTTTTCAGAGAGGCAGCATTTCAAGTTGCAACAGAAATATTGGAGCCACCCAATTTCATGACTTTTCCATGGGTTCTTACTCTCTAACCCTGGTCCGTTCCCTGGTCTGGCTGGAGGCGAGTCCCAGGCGCCACCTGGGAAGCAGCGCTGGCCTAGCACTTGGAGGCCGTGCTGCTGCTTTGCCACCATGGGCCACCAGCCCCACACAGCACCTCTCTGCATCTCAGTGGCCTCATCTGAGAAGTGGGACAATTCCCAGCCTGACTGGCAGGGGACCGAGGGGGCAACGGTGAGCTGACACAATCATAAATGTTCACTCACTTATTCATTCAACCAACATTGATTAAATGTCAGTTTTGTGCCAGCCAGTGATCTAGCCATTGGATGGAAAGCAGGAAACCAGCCTGAGGAAGTGCTGACCCTCCTGGGGCTAACATCATTGAGCAGGGGTGGGGGGCACAGAGGGACAGACTAAGTGCACACGAAACAGTGATCAGCCCCTACTTCGTGCAGTAACATTGAGTGATGTGTTATGGAGTGGCTGCGGTCCAGGAGGCAGCACGTATTTTAGATGAGGGTAGTCTGGGAGGACCCCTTGAGAAACTATAAAACAGCCAGCCACTGTGGGTGGAGGAGGTGATGAGCAGGAACAGCAGGTGCAAAGGCCCGTGGGCAGGAATATGCTTGGTGCCCGAGAACTGAGGACGCGGGGAACCCATGAGGGGGAGCAGGCAGGGCCAGCTGCACGAGGCTCGAGGGCCATGGAGATGCCTGGGGTGGGGGGCTGTAAACAGGAAAAGCTTTACAGCTGTAAGGAAGAGCAGGAAGGAAGTGAGAGTGGGAGGCCAAGGAGGGGCTGTGGCCCCCACCCAGGCACAGGAGCTGGCGAGGAGTGGGCAGATCCGCACGCGGGGAGGGAGAGCGGTGGAAGTGGCAGATGGCTTGGCTGAAGGGGGAGCATCAGAAACCAGGATGGTTCCTTGACTTTTGGATTTGATGCCTGGGTGGGTGGGGGTGGAGAGGGCATTTGATCCAAAAGGAAGGTGGAGGGAGAACAGGATCTGGGGGGTGGGGCAAAGGGTGATGCCAACCTGGACACAGGTTTTCAGTGTCTGCTGACATTAGAGTAGAGAGGGGAGCCCCGGGGGAGCAGCTGCATGGGGCACACCAGGCCCCAGGCCGGCACAGCTCTCCTCCCTGGAGCTCTTTGCCAGCCCGGAGCCAGGCTGTGTGGGCGAGTGCCTCCCTGGGGGCCTGGCCTGGGGTTTTGTCCCAGTGCATCATGGATGAGGGTGTTCGGATCCCCTGGCTTGGAGGCGGGTGTGGGTGGGGGTGCAGAGGGGTTGATGGCTCTGCCAGAAGGCTGGACCTGGACAAGTTGGAAGGTGGTCTGTCATTCAGGCACCAATTGCCATTGGCTGGATGTGAGCCCTGGTGTCATTACCAACCTTGTGCCCAGCTGGGTTGACTTCTTACTAAAACTAGCAGCTGCTTCTCCCGTGCCTGGACCGGGATGGGAAGGACAGCAGCAGTAGTGACATGCTTTGGGGTTTTTCACAGCAGACCTGATTCACTTTCATCTGGTCACCAGACGATGTAGTGACCCCTCCCCTCTCTGGGCCTCGGAATCCCACCCGAGGTCCCAGGGTGGAGTAGAAGGTCTTGAGGGCCTCCAAGTGAGACGCAGCCTTTCGATGACAGCTTTGGTATTGAGAGGGTCATGGTGTGAGTAAAGGCCTGGACGCTGGTCTAGGCAGTCATCTTGCAGGACCTTGGGAAGCAGATGAGTATAGAGTCCACGTGCATAGAAGCCACGTGCAGGGTGGTCACTGGAGGTGAGGTGGGAACACCAGGCTTCCTGGTTCGGTCAAAGGGACCAGATTACCATATAAGCCATTGTGCTGTGGGGACAGTCTCCTGACTTGTTAAAGCCTCAGTTTTGGCATCTGCAAAATGGGTGCAATAGACGTCACTGAGCTCACAGGGATGAGTACTCACTGAGTATTCACAGAGATGGGCCAGCTCAGTGCCTGGTCTTTGATTTCCGAGGTTGCCTTCTCTCCCTGTCTTTCTCCAGTTTATAGCTGGAATCTAAATTTCAGGGGAGGGCTCTTTGCTATTGGGGCTTCCTGTGAGAGCCATAAGCCCTGGCCTGGGAGTCCTGCCAAACCCAACTCTGGAGGCCATGAACCTCACCGTAGCCTTGGGGACTGGCCCGCTGGCCACGGCCCTCTGAGCATCAGCCTTAGGCATTGCTAGTAGGAGGCGCACTGGAGTTTTAACCAGAGGCAGTAATGACCTTTCTGAAATCATGCCAGGTTCATGTTCTGCTTCTCAAAGAAACGATGGGCCTTGATTTCCTATCAGTGTGGTTGCTGTTGTTGTCGGGGGTGTGTGTGTGTGTGTGTGTGTGTGTGTGTGTGTGTGTGTGTGTGTCTTAACTTCCATGGGTTTCAGAGCCATGGTGGAAAGTGAGGAAAATAGCAGATGCTAGATCCAATTGCCACCAAACTGTCTTGAAATGCTATAAATATTTTCTAAAAAGACTAGCTTCCCAGGCCCGAAGTGTTAGTTATCTCCTCCCTGAGAAACTAATTCCCAAAAATTTAGACAAGTAACCTCTTAAATCACAGCTGTTAACCTCAGGTGTAAAAACTGTTACCGCGCCAGCTGCAGGTCAGAGCAACTCTGTTCTGCCTAAGTGCCTCCGTGTGGCATAGAAAAGGCGGTGGCAGAGAAGAGGGACCTTGTGCTCAGGCAAGAGACCAGGGTCGGAAGCTGGATTTGGCCACTCACTGCTGTGTGACCCAGGGCCAGTGGGCCCACCTCTCTGAACCTCTTCTGTGTAACAGACCTGTTACAGGCCGCCTCGATCCTGAGAGTGCCACCGAGCTGAGCTTCTTTCTGTTCCTCAAAGGTAAACAAAAGTCACCGTTGGCATTCAGGAGTTCACGTTAATCAGGACTGAGAAAACCCCTCTGCCCCCGGTCCCCTCTAGCCCTCTGTTTGTGTCAAGGACGCCCCCAGTGACTGGATACCTGCTGTGTCCCTTTTCACCAGACAGCACCTGCAGGACCCGGAGCTTCCAGCAGGCAGGCAGCAACACAGTGCCATTGTTTGTTCTCCTTGTATTTGCTTTTATGTTTAACTTCTATCCTTGGCGAGTGAGGCTAATTTTGTCTTTAAGGTAGTATTATAAAGTTCTTTTAAAAATAAATGTATTTAAGCAAAAGTTGTGAATTGATCATTAAGCTAATGGCAGTCTCGATGGCAGAAGGAAATAACAAACATCAGGACGATGGGGAGGAGACATGATGGGCTCTGCAGACTGTCCAGGCTGCCCTTTCCCTAAGTGGTCACCGATTTCTGTGCCCTTGTAGCACGAATGGGTGGGGAAGGGGGACAATGGGAAGACAATTGACCAAACGCTGAAGGGACATTTTGGTCAATTGTCTTCCCATTGCACAATACCCAGAGGTGACCGCCACGCTCCCTAACACAGCAGGGCTACAGAAAGCCCCATCCT
Source organism: Sapajus apella (assembly GCF_009761245.1). Classification (NCBI taxonomy): domain Eukaryota; kingdom Metazoa; phylum Chordata; class Mammalia; order Primates; family Cebidae; genus Sapajus; species Sapajus apella. The sequence goes on from NW_022437047.1 coordinate 1,978,943, forward strand.
GGGGTCCAGGCCAGGGGAAACCACGCTCGTGGAGAGTCTTGGCCAAGAAGCTGGGATTTTGTAGCAAAACCAAATCCCCCTACCCCCAGGCCCTGTGTGCCTCTCCATTAAAGTTCCCAAACTGAGAGTCTAAGCTTGACACCAGCCAGCTGCCATCTCCCAGGCCAGAGACCAAGACCAGGCCTTAGCTCTCCCAGGCATGGCTGACCCCAGCAGAATGTATAGTAGGTGCTCCACTAACAGGGACATCAAGTGCTGTAGATTTTGTTTTATGCTCTTCCGGGAGTGACAGCCTGGAGTGCTGTATAGAATAGTAATTCTGAAGCTACAAGGAGCTCTGTAAGAGAGTGTGGGGACCAATTGGTAATGCCTGCCGTGGTGTGGGAATGCCTGCCTGGGGGCACACAGGCCTTTATTTGTGGCTCATGTGCTCCCCCAAGCTAGATCGTGCCCCCATTGCATCACCAGCACCCAGCCTGGCGATCAGTGGGTGATTGAGCCCAGAACCTCCTATAGGAACTTAGCCGGTCATCTTTGGGCATCCTTGTGTGTGGGCATCCCCTAGCCACGTTGCAGGCCCCGGAGGGTCAACACTCAGCCTTTGAGCTTGGAAAGCCCTTGTGAATTCCATACCTGCTCCCTGCTAGGGCTGGATGTGGGGTAGGTACCCAGAAAGTGTGTTGATGAGACCCAAGAATGATCGACAAAGGGGACTGGAGAGGTGCTTTGGCCTGGCTTGGCAGCAGCCCATGTAACACTACCTCACTGCAGGCATCGTGCAGGTGGCCGAGTGCCCCAGATTTTCTAGGACAGCCCTGGTTTCAGATCCTTCATGCATTGTTCTTGAGTGTCCCTGCCTGAACAGGCATTTGGGCTCCGCTTTGGAAGTCCTGGCTGCTGTGGTATAGCCCTCATGATCACACTCTTTGATCATTTTCAGAGCGCTCACTCTTCACTGCCTTTGCATCTGGCCAGGGGATGGGGCAACCCCATTTGCCCACTTTTTTCAGGTGAGGAAATTGAAGCCCAGAGTGAGCAAGTGACTTGCTTAGGCCCACACAGACAGTTAATGCAGAGATCTGGCCTGAACCCATGACACCCTTCTTCTGGCCACTTCACCTTCCACTTTGAAAGCTCAAAGCTTTCTGCATCATGGTATTGAAGCCTTATTCATTCGGTCAGCCTTTGTAGCCTAGCGGGTTAGACCCTAGGAACCCAACAGCCTGCTTTGCATTTCAACTACTTCCTGGCCATGTGGCTTTTGGTGAGTTCCTTTCTGTCTCTGTGCCTCAGTTTCTTCATTGATAAAATGGGAGTAAACACAACATGGGGTGGTTGTGAGAATTACCGGGTTAAGTGTCTGGATCAGGGAGAGGGTTCTGGAGGGCCTGCTGATGGTGTTCACAGAGCCGGATTGATCAGAGCAGCTCACAGTCTAGTGAATGTGAGGTGGGAGGCAGATGTGTTCACCACGAAAGAGCGTTCAAGTGGATGGGTGAGGTCTGAGGTACACTGAGCCCCGCCTGGCAGTGGGCGGAAGGACCGTTTCCATCGCTCCCACACTATTCGGAGGCATTCAGAAAGGCTCCTCCATCCATGGACAATACTTGGAGCAGGGTGTGAAGGAGGCAAGGAGGGCACTGGCCTAACCCTTGCAGAGAGCAGCCTCCAAAACTACTCTGCACAGAGGATGTTCACTCACTACCTACCGCAGCTGGAGCATCTGGGCCCTGCTGTGGGGTGGGGTAGGGGTGGGGTCGAGAAGAGGTGGAAAGACCCAGTTGCTTTGTCCCAGAGGCAGGCACAGAGTCCTGCCTGGGAGCCCTGGCATGGGGTAATTGTCTATTGTTCATCATCTAGTAAGCCAGCTCTCCACCTTCTTTCTGCCTGCCTTCTTTCCGTCCTTCCTCTCGGCATCTGTCTGTGCAGCATAAAGAACCCCTCCCAAAACAGCCACCAGTGATCCGCCTCCAGGCTAGTGTTGACACCCCAGCCCACCCGGAGACCCATTTATTCTGCCACTGGGGCATAGGGCCCAGTTTTAATCATCCTCGCTCCACTGTGAGATACAGATGGTTGTATTATTAATAGTCATAATTAATCAGCATCCACAGAGGAGCTTTTCCCTAGGCAGCAGATCCTCAGGACAAGCAGCCCTGGGAGGTCCCATTCCAGTCCCCACTTTACAGACAGGGGAAGTGAGGCTGGGAGAAGCGGGAGGACTTACCCGAGGTGGAGCTGGGTATGGACCCCCGCTCAGAGCTCCTATCTGACGACAGCCTGCAGTGTTACTATCTGGAAATGGTCTGGAAATGGACTGTTCACCCCACCCACCCATACCTAGGTCCTAGGGTGCCAATTGCTGAGAAGCTTTCAGCACTGGGGATGGGAGGGCGGTGCTCAGGCTGGTGGTGCACTTTGAGATCTCAGGCTGAGAGTGAAGGAAGAAAGGTGGGATGGGGAAGAAAGGCCTGAGGGAGGCAGGACATAGTGGGCTGGCAGAACCGGGGTCTCATGGGGGTGAGGGTGGGGAGGTGGCCTTGGGTGGAAGGAAAGCCAAATACCACCTGCCTCCTCCTAATACACGCAGATGGTGGGTCAGGGCCTGATGTTGGCTGCTTCTCTGCTCTAAGCTCTGCATCCCAGGGACAGTGATTTAAATGCTTGCAGCCGGCAGCATCCTGATTTATGGGGCTGTTTTGGACAGGCCTGAGTACATCAGCACAGCGGCAGTGAGGGGCTTCTTGCACAGTTCTGCAAGCCCACCTTGCTGCCAGCCACCTGCTCCCCTGCCTGGCTCCTGGGGCTGACCACCACCAAGGTCCCTATTCATGTGTGTGCACCTGAGGCTGTCCACACCCCAGCCTGCAGCCCATAAGCTGTGTTAGTCCAGCATGCAGGTGTGTGCTGCTCTTGGCCTGTGTGCAGATGAACACGGGTGTGCCCAGGCACACACGTGTGTGTCTACCTGCACTCTGCAGGCAGCCATGTGCCCATGTCCTCGGGGCTGCCTCTCTCTGGGTCGATCTGTTGGTGGCTCTGGGAGGTGGATGTCTGTTCACTGTCCTGTGTGTGTCCCAGTGTGGATGTGTACTGGTAAGGGGTGTACACGCCTCTGTGCAAGTGTGCCTGTGCACATGTGTCTGTGTGCACACGTGTGGGCATGCAGCTACCACCTCATTCTGTCTTTTTCACTATGGGTGCTGTCCATACTCACATCCTTGCGTGTAATACACACCCAGTGCCCAGCGTGGCTGGGCTGCCCCTGCCTGATTGTTAGGCTCACGGATAAGACTCTGCCATTGTAAATGAGTGTAGGAGTGCCCCAGCCCAGGAGTCCTAAAGCAAGTGGGAAGGGAGTCTCATCTGTCCTCAGCATCTCCGCCTCACCTCCATATGGATGGTGCTGGAGAGGGAAGGCTGTGAGGGAGGGATGTGTTCCCTGCCCCCATACCCCCACGCTGTGTTCCTCATCTGCCCTTTATTTCTTCCCACTATGCCCACACGCTCGCCCATATTCTGGGCCAGGCCTTGAGGGCAGCCCCGGGTCGTAGGGGAAGCCCAGTCAAGAGTCAGGCAGCCCAGTGCACAAACGCAGGCCCTGTTGCCATCATGTGGTCCTGGACAGCCCCTCTGCCTCTCCCATCCTCAGTGTTTTCCCACCTGCAAAATGGCCTTAGCAACAGCCACCTCATGGGGTTACTGTGAGGACTAAGAGGGTGCAGAAACTGCTAGAGAAATCAAGTTCCTTCCCTCAGCAGACTTCAGTCTCCCTGTCTGTAAAATGGCAATGATGACCCTCACCAGTGGTCTCACGGAATGTTTTGAAGGTCAGATGAGAAAAAGGTTCAGTGAAGGCTGGAGGGTGGTCTCCACAGCACTGGTTCCAGCTCTGAGCGAAGGAGATGAGGGGTGCTGCGGACTTGGCAGTGGGGGGACCTGCAGGGCCGGGGCCAGATGCCTGCATCCAAACTCACATGCTGCCACCCTCTGGCCTTGGGATGCGGGAAGCTCACTTCATCTTCATCTGCATCTCTGTTATCCTTAGATTCCTCGTCTTTCCAGTAGCCATGTTCAGAGTAGTGTTGACCTCCTGGCATGGTAGGAGGATTCAGGAGAAATGCGGGTGGAGTTCAGCACAGAGCTCGACACAAAGCAGCTGTTTGAATCAGTGGTATTTGTTATTCCTGTTGCCGGGCCTATTCCCATACCGGTGGCCACGCGGTCTGGAAGCACAGGTGAATGCACGGCGGGTGGTTCATTAATATCACACTGGGATACCTGTTAGTGAGGTTTGATTTGTGTGTCCAGATTTGATGTCCATCAGTCCCACTGAAGAAGAGTTCAAGCTTTTCTTGAACTTAGAGGGCTTAGAGGGCTATGCTGAAACTGGCAGCCTCAGCCTGCAAGAGGTGCCCTGGGGAAGGAGGGGGCTGGTACTGCAAAGGAGCTGGCTCCTGGGACTCTGAATGCTGTGCTCCCCGCAGCCACCCAGCCCCGAGATAGGAAGCCAGTGGTTACATTTACTCCTGTTTCTTTTGAACCACGTGGTGGCTGCACCACAGCTGGCTTGGAGTCTCCGAAAGAAGGCCCATAGGGGACATGATGTCTTACCTGAGCCAGGTGAGGACTGCAGCCCCCCGCTGCCAGCACTGCAGTCTGGGGCTTCCAGTTTCACCATAGTTCCTCTAAGCTGCCTGGAATAAGGGCTTGAACTCATGAACTTCATGACCGATGGACATGAAGTGTGGAAACGTAGATGATACAGCATTAACAGGTATCCCAGTGTGATATCAATACATCATCTGCCATGTATTCAACTGTGCTTCCAGAAGAAGTGGCCACTGGCAGCGAGGGGCTGCTTGCACAGTTCTGCAGATGGCTGCCAGCCCACCTGCTCCCCTTGTGCAGCTCCTGGGCTGATCACCACCAGGGCCCCCGTGCACAGAGCCCATGAGCAGTCCCCATCAGCTGTGGGCTTCCCAGTCTGTGCCCAACTTAATGATAGCTGCTAGGGTTGAGTAGAGGCTGCAGTGTCCCCATCCCAGCAGGGGCTTCACTGAAGAAACGAGGCCCTGGCACCCAGGCCAGGGCAGGGAGGAGACAGCTGGTAGACACAGCCAGGGCTGCAGGGGCTCGGAGCTCATGGAGTCCAGGTGGGCAGGCAAGGGAGGAGGCAAGCCAGGCTGGAGCCAGGCCTTGAAGGACAAATAGGATTTAGCTCACCAGAAGGGATGGCGTTCCAGGACAGAATTGTATAGGCAGAAGTTTGGAGTCATTCCTGGGGAAAGGCGTAAGACGTTTGGCCTACTCTGGCCACATAGTCTTTGCTCTCGATGGCCAGTGGCTGTGGGGTGTAGCAGATCGCCAGGCTTTGGGGTGGCAGGGGAGGCACACCCTCAGCCCTGAGCCAAGAGAGGCCAAGTGGGCCCACACAGGCCAGAGCCTGAGACCTTGGCAACCAGCTACTCAGAGCTCTCTACTCGAGAGCTCATGATTCATTTGTGGCCAATTTCTCCTGGCTTTGCCTGGAAATTCCCAAGCTCGCCCCTTCCCTCACCTTAGGGAGTTCCAAGAATATAGTCTCACCTACACTTGGCCGAGAACACCTCACCCAGTATGCAGGGAATGGTTTTTAAAATTACAGCAGGTGTGATGTAGGTTAGCTATTAGGAAGAACTGAGCTAGGGCTGCGGGCTGGGGGCTGGGGTGGTTTGTTTGAGTGTTTGGAACGAATGCGAACAGAACTCGGTCTAGCGTAAAGTGTTGTAGCAGTTACAAAGGGGGAGCTAGAGCTTGACCCAGAGTAGGACTTGGCTGCGCTGAAAAAGCAAGGGCATATGCAAAGGCCCTGGGGCATGAACATCCAGGGCATGAGTAATTGTGGTATAGTTGGAGTGTAGAGGATGTGAGAGACTTCTAGAAGTGCGGACACAACTCAAACGTGCAGGACTCGAGAATTTGGCAGTGGGACGTGCTGGCAGCGGGGAGTCAGGGCTGGTGCCTGAGGCAGGGACAGGTGTGTTTGATTTGGGTTACAGGGTCTCTTGCCCATTGCTGTCTGGATTCTGCTGGTCAGCAGATCTTTGACAGCCTGCTCTGTGCCAGGTTGGACCCATGCTCTGCATGGGTCTTGTACCTGTGTGGAGGCTGAACTAAAGGGAGGGGTTACTGTAGCAATTCAGGTGTGAGCGCGGGTGTGTGCGGGAGCAGGGGAATGGCTGATGACTTCAGACCCACTGGGCTCCATCATCAAAAGTTCCTGAAGCCCAAGTGAGGTAGCAGAGGTGGTGGGGTAGGCTTCAGGAACTCTGTGTTCCTGGCAGGCTCTGTGGACAGGCAACCTGGAAACCACCCCTGCGGGGTAAGATCAGTGTGGCTCAAGGAGCCTGGAATATGTATCTGTCATGTGCAGGGGAGGGGCGCATACGAGGCCCAGAGAGAGGAAGGTTGATGGCACAGCCCAGCCAGAACTTGGGGTCCTGTCTCCCAATCCTGGCTGATTGTACACGTATCCCACCACCTGCCCATTCCTGCAGATCTAAAGATACTTTCCTGGAACCAGGCAAAACAGAGCAGCCTGATTGTCTGGGTCAAAACGTCTGGGCGTTTGGGGAGGGAGGGTTCCTTTATATCTTTCACAACTTAGCAAATTTAATTTCTTCTGATTATTTCTTGACAGTCCCAGGCGTTGGTGGTAAACAACCGCTCTCCCCAGAATGTTTCCCTGTGACAGCAGCTTTCTCTGGCGAGGGTGCTATCAACACTTGGCAGCGCCTCCTCCCGGCTCCCGGCTCTCAGCTCCCAGCTCCTGAGCTCCTGAGCTCCTGGTCTCTTGAGCAAGGCAGCAAGTGAAGGCTTCTGCATGCAGAGCTGGCCCTGTGTGCTGGGGCAGGGACAGGCCTAGCCTCTTTGTTTCCCGCAGCAGCCCGCCTGGCTTCGGAGCCTCGAGTGGCCTCTGGTTGTGGATGGTCCCCGAGCAGCGAGGCTGGGTGGTATCAGGTGTCTGCTGGCTCCCACAGCCCTGGTGCCGAGGCCCTTGGCATGGCTCAGTGGCAGGAGGGAGCCTGTCTCCTGAGGGCGGCTCTGCCAGGCCTGTCTGTGGCCGAGAGACCGGCAGCATCCTGGGCTCACAGCCTCCGTGGTCTGCGTCACACTGGCTTAGGTGTCCTGAGTCAGAGCCAGGAAATGGATCTGCTGTGCGGGGGTGGAGGTGCCGCTGCCCAGGCAGCTGGGGTGAACCCCAACCTCTTGCCCGTCCACACTTGGGGGTGCTGGCCTCGTGCTTCCCTCCCCTGGCTTGGCCTGAATGTGCCCAGCGCCTGGAGGAGAGGCTGAGGTTCCAGCCTGCTCCACACTCCACTGCCTTGCTCAGGGCCCCACCCACCGACTGTTTTTGGCAGGATGGGTGCCCAGCCACAGGCACTGCCCAATGCTGTGCTTTTGCCTGAGTTATTCTATCACCTTTTTCTAGAATGCCCTTTCCAACTTGTTGTCTGGGCGATTTTCTGCTCTTCATCCAAGAATGTACCCAAGAATAGCTTTTTTGGTGAAGGCTTCCCTGGCACCCCCACTCTGGCCAAGGCTGTTCCCCTTTCCTCTGAGTCCCCTCTCCATTGACGGGTCCTGTGACAGTGTAGTATATTCACATTTGGAGCCCGTTTGCCTGTGTGGGTGCCTTGAGGCTTTTTCTCTGTGGGTGCTACAGGACTGATGTGTAATATCAGCTCAATAAAGCAGGCTGGATTTAATTAAGGGGGTTCCTGAAGGCGGTGCTGGAGTCTCCCTTTGTTAGTGGTGTGGTGAAGAGGAGGCGGGAGTTTGGAAATGGAGAGAGGCTGACTTGCCGGCCTGCCCCTGCCCCCCGATTGCCTCCAAGGGCAGCGCTGCCCCCCTGACTGCTGGGGACTGGGGCGGCCCCCTCCGTTTCCATCCAGCGGCAGCCTTCCCTGCCCGGCAGGAGCCGGCTCCCCAGGTTGCCGGAGTGATCACTCTCCAGAAAACACCCCAGTGGAAACTGCATGAATGATTGATAAGAGCTGAGAGCTGTTTAATTTTTTCCCCCTGTTTAATGGCTATCAATAATTTAATATGCTCTCTGTATGTTTTTAAGAAATAGCACCCATTTCGCCGTCTCCGGTTTAGCGGGCTAAATGATTTAAGTGTTGGAAATGTGCTCTGAGGATGGAGGTTGAGTGAGTCGGACAAATCTGGAGGCTGGGGGTGGGGGGAGGTGGGTTCAGAGCCAGCCGCTGCATCTTGGCCTGGGTGTGTGTGTGTGTGTGTGTGTGTGTGTGTGTGTGTGAAGGTGGGAGGGAGAAGGGAGGGAGGGAAGGGGCGGGTAAAAGCCAGCTCCTCTCTGCTAAGAGCAAGATAATTGCTTTTCCGGGGCCTCACTGAGCAGCAGCTGAACAGCTGTTAGCAACCCCCCCCACCACCACAATGCTAAGCTTTTTTTCTGGATTGCTCTGGGGCGCCCAGGGGGGCTAGGAAGGAGCTGCCACCGGTGTCACCGAGGCCTGCGAATCTCCCTTCCCCCTGACATCTTTGCCCCCTTCTAAAGCTTCTAAATCATTTTTATTTTAACGACGCAGTAAGGCTGCTGCCGGAGTGGTGTCTTCCAGATGGGGTGTGGATGGTGGAGTGGAATAAGGGACTCAGAGGGACCTGGTGGGTCATCTGCCAGTGCTCCCCCAAACTTTCCAGATGCAGACCATCACCTGGGAGGACTTGCTAAAAATTTAAATTTCTGGGCTGCCTTCCAGACCCATAGACTTCCATTCCCGGGGAGAGGCTTGGGAAGCTGTGGGTTTAACTATCAGCCCAGGTGATTCTTATCAGAGGAGTTTGGGAACTACACATCCAGCTCTGTTCTGGTGCTTATAGCACCCACAGCACCACGGGGCAGCTCCCTTCTGCTTGCATGCCTCTGCAAATGAGGGACTCACCACCTCCCAAGGTAGCAGATCCACTTGTGGAAAGCGTGCTCGAGTCCAGAGCTGCTTCTGAAGTTAGGCTGTGACCTACCCGGCTGCCCTGGTGTGCTTAGAGTTCTCCTTGCTGCAGGATAGACCGTGTTTCCTGGGATCTGCTGTCCTTCCCTCTCCCAGCCTGGCCACTTTCTGGCTTGTTTGGGCCTCTCTATTGGGTAAGGAGCTTTCTGTCTTAGCAAAGGGTCCCGGAGGTGGGAGGCAGGAAGGTGGCAGGTGATGTGGCCTGCCTGTAGTGTGTGAGGTGGCCGCATCATCCGATTGTTGGTAAGCGTCATCACTGGTACAGTGGGGACCCCGAGGAACGCAGAAAGAGGCTGGGCTTCAGCACCACCTTGGCCTATCGGGGACTCCGATCCTCCCACAGGAGAGAAAACTGGCTCATCAGAGATCGTTGTGTCAGCCATAGCTCTTAGGTGACACTGCAGGGAACGTTTCCCCAGAGGCCACATATCTATTTAGGACAGAGCTGGAGCTGCAGATGTGTGTGGGGCAAGAGGCCCTTAGCGGGGAGGCCAGGCCAAGGCCCTCGCTTTGGGGATCAGCTGAGGCCCCAGCCAGTCCCTTACCTGAGGTCGGATGGGGGAGGGCTTCCGCCTTCTCAGTCACCTGGGGCTGATGGAAATTCATGGAGTCAATATGGGGAAGGATTTGGCGGAGCTGATGCCCACTCTGTCAGGCATTACAACTCTTCCTGCTGTCTGCCCAGCAGTTTGCGTCTTTTTGCCAGAGAGTGCAGCATTGTACGACTGCCATGGGTCTTGCCATTTTGCTTTAATAGAGAATTAAGAGGGGAAGAGTGGTACACATTGACTGGGCATCATGGTCTACTGCAAAATAGGGAGTCATAATCACCCCCATAAGCCCTGTACTCTGTAGCCCCTTGCTGCACCCCCAGATTCAGCCCCACCTTGGTCTCTATGGGAGAAGGCTGAGCCCCCGGAAAAGTATGGCCCCGTTGGGTGCTGGCAGCTGACCCATCTTGTGATGGCCAGTTCCCTGTGTTTCCCATCCTCTCCTGAAGCCTGCTCTGGCCATCACAGTGTGGCTGAGGGTGTCTCAACCCAGGGGAAAGAGGAATAGGGTTGCCACCCAACCCTGACAGAGCCTCTGATTGGAGAGCTCTGAGAGCTGGGGAGGCAGAAGAGACACTTACACACCAAGAGAGATGGCTGTGTTAGTATGGACACCAAGGCAAGGCCTGGGGAGGTTAGGGAGGGCTTCCAGGAGGAGGTGCCAGCTGACCGCAGGCTTGAGCATGGTAGGAAGGGGAAGGGCATCTTGGAGTCGAGGTGTGATGCAGTCTGTGGGTGTGCACAGAAGTGAGATACAGCCTGCAGGATTGGGGATGGGCTACAGAGGCCGGCCGGCCAGGGCGGGGCTGACCTGATTCACCTGGGCAGAGAGCCATGGAAAGATTTGTCTTTAGTTCTCATTGAAGTGTTACATTCATGCAGAAAAGTGTGTATCTCCTAAGTTTGTAGCTTGACAAATTATCCTGAAGGGCACATGGTTCTGTAGCCGCCAGGCAGGTCAAGAAACAGCATTGTAACCCTGCTGGAGCCCCTGTGCCCTCTAGTCACTGCCCGCCTCAAGGATACTGACTGTCCTGACTCCCAACAGCCTGCTGTTATCTCCTGCTACCCAGCAAACCACCTGAAAACTTGGTGGCTTAAAGCAGCCACCATTTATGAAACCTCACAATTCTGTGGTTTGGCTGGGCTTCCCCCCTGATTCCCTTGGGCTCATGTGACTCCAGTCACCTTGAGGGTTGGCTGGACTGAAAGGTCCAGATGGCCTCAGTCACAGGGGCAGTGGGTGCTGGCTGTTGCCAGGGCAGTTACCCAGCCTCCAGTAAGACAGACACCTCCCTCCATGGCCTGCAGCTCCCAAGAGAGGCAAGGCCAGACATGGCAAGACTTCTTGAGGCCTAGTCTCTATAACTCACAAAATGTCACTCACACTGAATCCTATTGATCTAAACCACTCTCCGGGCTGGCTCTCAGCAGGTGGAGAACAGACTCCGCCTCTTGATAGGAGGAACTCCAGAGGACCCCTGCCGTATTTCATCTATTAAAAGCGTAGAATCTTTATGCCCTTCTTGACCTTTATATAAATGGATCTCGTAAGTGCATTCTCTATTGTGCCTGGCTTTTTAAGTCAACATTATGTTTGCAAGATTTACCCGTGTTGTTAGATGAAGCTGCAGATCACGCATTCCCAAGCCTGTCCAGCAGTTTGTTGTGTGGAAACACCAGTTGACCCATTCTGTGGTTGGCGGCCATCTGGGAAGTTTTCATTTTCTGGCTGTTATGAATGGCCCTGCTATGAGCATTCTAGCACATGTCTTCTGGTGAACATATGCACATTTTTCTGTGGACATGGAGTTGCTGGGTCATGGGAGAGGTCGCAGGGTAAGAGACCCTTTCAAACTGTTCTCCAAAGTGGTGGGACTAGTGTGTGCCCCACCAGCAGAAGGGGGCTTTACTGAGACCCAGCTGAAGATGGGCTGGAGGCGCATCTCATAGGTATGGGAAGGGGCTTCCGGTGATGTCCCCTCTGTCCGCCCTGAGCCTCAGGCCCCCAGGTCAGGGGAAGTAGGGCCATAAGGCTGATCACTCTGTTCTGATTGTGAGCTTTCCTGCTGCCCGTTTTTCACCCCAGGGGCCTCTCATGGCCTTCTCCTTTGTCCAGAAGCTGCCTTTCCCGGCCAACCTGACCCTTGACAGTCAGGGAGGCCAGGAGTCTGCAGACACAGAAGCTGGGGGGAGACAGCCACACAGCATCCGTCCCTGAGGAGGTTTGTACTTCACTCCAGTCTTGCCCCTTGCCATGGGAGGAACCCTTTCCCTCTCAGGGCCTCAGTTTCCTCATTTGTAAAATGACAGGGAAAAGTATCAACCTCACCAAGTCTCTTTCTTCTTATCAACCTGACTGCGTATTCTAGAATGTAACAGAGGAAGGGATGGGGGAGGCCTCCTGACTTCAGCCGACCGTGTTGTTCCGTTTGTTGATTGCACACTTTCACTGCACCATTCATCCATCAGGGAGTCCCTGTGGTCCTTGTTAACCAGCTCAGCGGACAGAGAGAACTAGACCTCACTTCCGATGTCCAGGAGCTGGGCCTGGAGCAGGAGATCGGCCTCTGCAAAGTGGGAGGAGGTGGGAGGAGGCAGGATCAGCCAGGTGCACAGCCCGCTGGGGACACACAAGCAAGGAGGGGCAGGTGGGAGAGGGCTCCACGGAAGCACTTGAGCAGAGTCTCGAAGGCCAGGGGGCCCTTGAAAGACAGAGGTGTTGAGAAGCGCTCTGAGTGGGCCACCTGGCGTGTGCCAAGGCTGCAGGGCAAGGGATCTGGGGGCCTGGGCTGACTGGGGCCCAGTGGCGGGCGGGAAGTTTTGGCTGCTGCTGTGGTCCATGGCTTGCCGGGTGCGGGGCTGCTGGGCTGGCGCTGGGGCCTCGGATGTGACATTCAGGAGCTGCGCCTTTATTTGGCAGTGGCGAGCGTGCGGTATCCAGTGTCTAGGGGTAGCTCCACGTTGGGGCGCCAGTTCCATCTTCCAGGAGATGGCAGCCAGGATGTAGAGGTCCGTAAAGTGGTGAGGGCCTGCCCGCAGGGTCAGAGCTTGGAGCTCACCGTTCTCTTTCCTCTCTCCCATAGGACCCACGGCAGCTGTGTTCTGATTTCGTACTGCTGCTGGGGCTGCCACCTCCTCCTCCTCCGGACGCTCTCAGCAGACTTGAGTTCTGGTCCTTTGGCAGAGGCCTGGGCAGGTAAGCAGGATGCGCTGGCCCTCTGGTTCTTGCACCTGTGGATGCCGGGCAGACAGGGCGTGCGGGCCACCCGGAGTGCGTGGTGCTGTTTCAGGGTCCAGAGGGCTGGGGAGGGGATGGGGCTTCTTTCTCCGTCTTTATTTCTTCCTTGGCCTTTTCCTCTCAAAGGAAGCCACAGTGGAGGGTGGTGAGTACCCTGACCTGGGACCCGGACATTGAATTTTATTCTGCTGCCAACTCTCAGTGTACCCTTGGGTAGTGCTTTCCTTCTAGAGGGCCTCAGCTTTCTACTCTAGTCCATGGGAAAACAGTGATATCCGCTAACACGACAAGCACTTAACTGTATTCTGGGTACTGTGCAAAGCACCGTAGAGTTAGCACCTTTTCCAGCATCACAGCAGCCTGGTGAGGGCACAGCTGTAATCACCAGCATTGTGCACGTGGGAAAACCGAACCGCACTCAGGAAGCAACTTGCCTCAGGCGACACACCTGGCTGAGCCTAGGGTTCAAGTCCAGGTGTGTGCGGCTCCAAGTGCGCCAGCCACTGCCCCCGGCCTACTCTGCCTCTGGCCTTGCTTCCCTCTCCTGGCTTCCTCTTGGGGGTGGGGATCAGGGCAATTATGGATATGCTCAGAAGTGCTGGATCCTGTCTCAACTCAAGAAAAAGGGAGGGGGGCGTTTATCAGGTGACAGGCTCCTGGTGGGTCTGTGGTCATGACCCATTTGTGATGTGATGTGGCAGGAACCAGGCCTGGCCTCCCGGTCCCGCCAAGATGGCAGCCAGAGCCCCCTCTAGAGGAGGGGCGTGTAGGCTGAATAGGGCTTTCTTTCCCTCCACCCCTCAAGTAAGTTCTCCTAAGCTTGTATTAAACACTTGCTGTGTACCAACTCCTGCATTAGGCACCGCCTGTAGTGCGAGGTAAAGGTGCCTGTCCCACTCTCTGCTCTGTGGAGAAGCAGAGAGATCCCAGTGACATGCAGCGGTATGGCAAGCTCCATAACAGTGGCATGGAGAGGGTTCAGAGGCTTGGGGGAGAATTCTGGGGAGGTGACCCCAAGTGAGCTACAGTGTGGGAGACAGAAGCAGTAGACGGGGCGGAGCCTGGCAGATGCGCACGCTCACGCAGACATGCATGGCAGCTCATCCCCAGCTAATACACACAGACGTGCAAATGCGCACTTCCTCACAAACATGTACACAGATGTTGCTTCTGCATGCCAGGTGAATGCACACAGATAACACCTGCATGCACGTGCTTGCTCACATACACATGCACAAACTCATGTTGGAACTACACACAGATACGTAGCCCTCACAAGCACACGGCATTCACACACACACAAGGCAGGGTGCGTTCCAACAAGAACAGGCAGTTCCAAGGTTGATAGCTGTTCACTGGCAAAAGCTTCCAGCAGCTCCTGGGGGGCTCTGGGCAGCCCGGGCGGAGGCTGAGCTGCAGCTCTGTGTGTATGTGGAGGGTATGTTTTACTCACAGAGCTTTCTGTCTTGACTGTCCCTTGCCCATCTCTCCTTGGCAAACTCCCCCCTGCAAATTAGATGTCACAGAGACTTGTTTGACCCCCAGCTCCTCCCTTCCGGCCTTTGCTCTGCGATACCTTCAGTAGCAGCAGTGACCTCTTGCACTATAGAGTTCTCTATAGTGTGCAAAGCCTTTTCACACCCTTGAGAGCTCCTAAAAAGCCCTGTTCCCATTTGCTAGATAGGAAAACAGAGGTACAACCACCCTAAGTTCCTAGGCTGAAGTCAGACCCACATCGGGCAGGGGTGTAGAGTCAGACCCACATCGGGCAGGGGTATAGAGTTAGGCCCACATCGGGCAGGGGTGTAGAGTCAGACCCACATCAGGCAGCGGTGTAGAGTCAGACCCACACTGGGCAGTGGTGTAGACAGTGGCAGCAGAGAGCAGCACCTGGCACTGCCCTCAGCCGCCTTGTCTTACGGCATTTTGGAAGACTGGCTTTTCCCTTCTGGTAGACAGCTCCAGCCCGTGGCCCAGGAGAGGTGTGTGGGTCGCTGAAGAGGGCCTGGTGGAGCGTAGAGGTCCAGCCAGCTAGAGTAGACACGAGCCCAGCGCTGCTTTTCCGCACAAGTGATGCGACCCCAGTTCACGCGGCTTGGCACACTAGGATCAGGTATACGTGGCTCCGAAGCCCGGGGCAGAGGTGAGAGACCCGAGCTGGCCTGGGCTGCAACAGTGGGCAAAGGCTGGCCCCAGATGAGAGGGTGTCATGTCAGGGGCAGGACAGACGGTTCCATATGGCTGGCACTTCATGAAAGACACTCAAAACACGCTTGGTGGATGAGCGTGGAGGACTGTGGCGTGCTTGCGGCTGTAGACTGGGCTGAGGTGTGGAGGTTTTCCAGCTCGGCTACTCCTTTCTTTGTGGCTTCTGATTAGGGACCTCACCTCTCTGTGCCCCATTTCCTCATCTGTAAAACGGGGAGGCTATCCCTCTAGTTGTGAGGGATTCAGTGAAATAAGCCAGGGCACTCTCACAGCCGTGCCTGGAGCGTGGTTAGTGCTTTCCGGCACTTTCTAGCATGTGGGGTGAAGGTGGCAGCAGCGGGAGTGGGGAGGAGCAGACTCCAGAGCTGTGGGCACACAGGAGGGTTTCCGCCGTGGAGTGGCATGGTTGTGTGGTCTTTAAGAAAAGGTGGAGAGGGAGATCACGGATTGGGGTTGGGCTGCATTTGGGTTTCTTACCAGGCGATCCCGAACAGCTGTTGCTCAGAGCTCTGTGGGCAGCCACCTGGGGCGAAGGCTGCGCTGTCCTCGCCAGCCCCTCCAGCCCCTCGTGTGTGGCTTTAGGCTGCCAGCATGCACACCCTAAGTTGTCAGTCAGCAGACTTCCAGGGTTACACAGGCGGTTCGGGGCTGGCCGTGAAGACCTTGAATGCCAAGCCCAGCTCACAGCAGGCCTGGCCAGAGCCCAGCCCGTGGACACATGGAGCTGGGATTCCAGGGTCCGCATATGGCATGCCTGTCAGTCTTCAGCGCCAGCTGAGAACGCGCATCTCTCCTCCCACTGCGTGGAATCTGTGGCCTGCAGCCCAGGCCCTCCACCCCAGCCTCTGCAGCCTGCACTGACTCCACAACCCCCCAGCCCAGCCTGGAGCTGGGAATGGTTTGCACCTCACTGCTTATTCCTGCTCAAGGTAGGGTGCCCCTCTGGGTCAGCAGGGTGGGGCTACTGTCCCGGCAGGCCCTCTGAGCAGGACTTATGTTCAAGCTTCAGTCCTTTTGCAGAACTGCTGTGTGACCTTGGACAAGTTGCTGCCCCTCTCTGAGCATCTGTTTATTGGTCTGTAAAACCAGAGGATTGGGGTGGGTCAGGGATTACAAACTGCAGTCTTCAAGGGAGTCAACAACCCATTGAACTTGGGACTTATCCTGTTGTATAAATGAGAAAACTCAAAGCACAGAGAGGTTAAGAAACTTAGCCAAGGTCACACAGGTTATTAGTGGAGCTAGTACTCAGCCCAGTTTTATCTGACACCATAATATGTGTTTTCTCTACCACATCAAAGTGCCTGTCATAGTACTTACGTGTTTGCTGAGTGGGTGATCCATTCTCTCCATCAGCCAGGTTGGGGTGAACACTTCCTCATGTTCCCGCACCGTGGTAGACACTGGTGTCCAATACTGAATCTGCGGGTTGAGCTGGGAGAGCGCCGCCCCAGGTCCAGAGGTCCGAGCAGAGGTCACAGTCTCTAGTGCAGGGTTGCTAGGTAGGTGTAGCTCGTTCTTCATGCTGGAGGAGGCAGCCAGGGAAGACTGCCTGGTGGAGGAGGAAGGTGAGTGGGGGTCCTATACAGAGTGGAAGAGTAGGGTCTTCCTGAGGTCTCTGCAGTCAGGGCAGTCCAGCTGGGGAGGAAGATTCATTCAGCCACAGCTGGAAGCAGGAGCTGAGATAGCCCCTGAGGGCCTCGAACTCTGGGCCACAGAGTTTGGCCATGATCCTTCAGGAAGTGGGAAGCTAAAAGAGACTGTAGAGCAGTGGCAGCTCCTTTGTAAGAGCTAGGAGGGTTGGCCTCAGCCTGCACGCTGGGGCAAGGGTGAGGTGTGGTCAGTCTAAGACCCAGCTCACCCAGGAACTGTGGCAGCAGGAAGAGCAGGGTTGGGGGCTTGTCTACTGGCCGGACCTTCATGCTCCACCACGGCCTTCAGCAACCCAGGCACCTCTGCTGGGCCAGGCACTAGAGCTTTCTACCAAGAGGGAAAAGCCAGTCTTCTCAAATGCTGCAAGATAAAGCGACTGAGGGTGGAGCCAGGTGCCACCATCTGCACACCTCCCCTAACCCCATCTTCCATGGGCCTGATCTCAGCTCAGGAGCTTGGGGTGGCCATTGCTCAGTGATTCAGTGGGATCAGAGAGGCTCAGAGACCAGCCCAGGGACACACAGCATGCTCATGGTGGGGACAGAGGCTAGAGCAGGTAGGCAGCGTCTTTCCCAAGAGAGGTGGGTCTGGGTCTCCCTCTGGCTCTCCCAGAGTCATAGGGATGCCTCATGGATGGTGTGTGCTCGCTCTGGTAAGTGTGTGAGGCTGTAAAGACTTGCCTGGGTGTTACTTACTGAGGGCGCTTCTCCCTCCCGCTGATGTTTGCTCCCCTGGCTCTTTTTGAGCTCTGGAGTTTGTCTGTCTCTGTTTCATGAGCCACACACCCAGGCCACACATTGGGGTGGAGGACAGCCTTGCCCGTGCCCTGTGCTCTGAAGCCTCAATGACCTTGCAGCAAGTAATAGACACTGGGTGGGGCCATAAGGGTGGGATCCTTATTGGAATAAAAACAAACCCACAGCCTCTGTCTCATGTTGGGAGGAATGGTCTTTAGAAATCATTTCGCCCTCCCCACTCATGGCACAGATGAGGGAACTGAGGCCCAGAGAGAGGAGGGCATGCCCTAAGGTAACCAAGATGGTGTCCCATCAGGCTTTCAGCTGAGTGCACGGCCACCCTACACTGCTTAGTCTACAGGGGGAATGCAGAGGCTGGCAGGGGCAGGGACCAGCAGCAGCAGTGATAGGAGCCTTCTATCTGCAGAAAGGCAGGACTGACTCCAAGGGGCCAAGGAAGTTCTGGGGCCTGTGGAGAGCCACCCAGAACTGGGGCTGACAGCTGCGCGGGAGCCCACAGACCTGGCTCCATGGAGCCACATTTGCATTCTGCCTCCTGCTGTAAGAGGTTCGCCACTGTGAGCAAGGGCTTATCCTGTCATCAGTTCACCCAGAGAGCCCCAGTGAGGCCTGGATTTGCAGGCCTGATGGTCAGGGCCAGAGACAATGTCTCAGAATCGGACCCGGTGTGAGATTGACAAGGGGCAAGCGGGTGAGGAAGGAAAGTGGACTCAGGAAACCCAGGCTTGCCCTTTCCCTCATCAGCCCCCTCTGCCAAGGGCACAGTGGAGTGTCCAGCCAACTCACGGTCTGGGAGGCCGCTGACCACGGGCAGCATGGGCTAGGGGCTGTGAGGGCCTTAAGGGTCATGGAGAGCTTCCTGGAGGAGGTGAGTGCCAGCTGGGCCCCAAAGAATGACCAGACTGTGAACTGAACTGAAAGCATTTCACGCAAAGGGAACAGCTGGGCCAAGACCCTGCGGCAGGCACACTGCGGGCAGATAATGGGGGCTTTGTGGAGGCTGGGCCTGCAGTGAAAGAATGAGGCTGGACATGCACTGGGGGTGGAGACGGCAGAAGGAGGAAGGTTATATTTTGCTTCTAACTTGCTAAGTGCCCCTGAGTAGATCACTGCCCCACTTGTGTGTCTCAGTTTCCTTTGCATCTCCTCTGAGCTTCAGGCACCTGGGGGCCACGGCAGGGAAGTGCCTCAGTGGAAGAGTCTGCTTCTGGAGGGTGTGAGCTGGTGCTGGGGAATCTGAGAGAAGGATGGGCTTCCTCACCTGACTCAGGAGGCTGCTGCTAGACCTGGGGCTTCTTCTCCCCCGTGATTTCGGGGGTTTGCCAGGCTGGACCAGCCTGGGAGGATGAGGGATTAGGTCCCTGGGGCAGCCCCCACTACGGACTGAGGATCTGGCTCCCAGGGTAAAATAGGAGATGTGCCTCCCCTCTCTTTTCTGTGACCAACTCCCTCCTTCCGCCTCCATCCCTCCTGCTGGGGATGGGGAGGGGACAGTATTCCTTCCCAAGGCTGCACAGGCTGAGACCCTGATGCAGAGGAGATGCCATGCCAGTGCCAGGCCTGCTGCCGGTGCTCTGGGTGCCTGGTGCCCTCTCTGGGTGCGGTCCCTCCCTGTAGCCCTGGGCTCGGCCCGGTCTGTGTTTGCAGAGCCTCCACTGACCTCAGCGGCCTCTCTCTCATGCCTCTCCTATCAGCAGAGCGCCAGCCACAGGCTCCTTGGACTCCAAGTCCCAGGGATTGTGCAAATCCCCCAGCAGTTTGCACAGCGGCCAGCTCAGGCCCCTTCAGCTCGGGCTGGCCCAGGTTCCCGCTTGGGAAGTCTATTCTTTTCTGGAATAATAAAGCAGCCACCCCACAGCAAGGGGTGGCAAGCTTCATTTATCTTCACAACCCCTGACTCATGTCACCCTCATAGTATCAGGTGGGCTTGGAGGCGGGGTGGTTTCCAGAGAGGGAACCAGAGTCAGAGAAGAGAAGGCATGAGACTTGGCCAGGGTCACACGGCCCAATCAGGACTCCAGCCAGGCCCCTGGTCAGCCTTTTTGGACCGAGCCAGGGTTTCCTGTTCAGGGCCAGGAGGCAGGTTGAGTCGGGAGCAGGCCCTTAGCAGGAGCTACTGGGGGCCAGCAGGAGAGGCCACCAGTCTCTGTCTTCCCTCTTTGGCTCCAGCTGCTTTAATTGGATGGGGCTGCCAGTGGCGCTGACATTTACCTGGTGGGAAGGAGGGCCTCCTCCCTCTTGAATTGACATGCTAAAAATAACCGGCCCAGCTTCCCAGGGCCCCTGCTCAGCCAGCACCCGCCTGCCCCGTCAGCGACCTTTTTCCTGGGTGCTGGAAGCTAATTGCTTTGCAAGCCTGTGGTTCCTTGCACTGAGAACTTCCTAGGGATTGGGGCAGGAGGCATTGTATGCTCGGCTTCTGAGTCTGAAGAGGGGTCTCTGCAAGCCTCCCTCCTCTCCAGGGAGCAAGGTGGTGGGCTCCTACCTCGACCTTGGTCTCTGTCCCCTCTTCTCCCTGGGTTCAGTACCTGTCCAGGTTGGCTGCCCCACCCCTGGGTACTTGAGCTGCCAGACTTTCCCGTGCGCTCTAAGAGAGGGGGGCTCTGCCCCTCCTTGGAGTTTTTAGTGCTCACCTCTCCCTGCACCATACCTGACCCAGACATATGCGGTGTGGCCCCCTGCCCTCATGCTGGTGTTCATCCTGTCACAGCAGCCACCAAGAGGAGCCCAGGCTTTGGAGCTGGACACGTTTAGATCCAGCTGTGCAACCATAACACATTTCCAAGCCTCTGTTCTCATCGCGGAAATGGGCGTGAATCTGACCTTGCAGTGTTGCAGAATGAATCGCAGTGGGCAGAACATGCCTGATCAGGAGCTGAGCCCCTGGGGCTAGGAGGAGGCCTGTGCACATTGTGCGGTGTTCCTTTCTTTTGCTGTGTAAATAGACCCTGGAACCCAACTAAATTAGATTGATTGGACGAGAAGGGGAAGGTCTTGAAGACCCGGGCTGAGGATTAGGGACTCAACCTCCCTGAAAACAGGGATGCTTGCTTATCCCAAGGACACCTCCAGAGTGGCCTGCGGTGTTTGTCCAGTTCTTGCCCTGGGTCAGTGTGACCAGAACCATGTTGACATTGGCCAACATCTCTCAGGCTTTGGGGTCATTCCAGTGGAAAAAGAAGTGGTTTTCAGCACTCTGTGCCTGGCAAGTGTGAGAGCATGGGCAGTGCTTAGCCCGTCTACACCTCAGTGTCCTTGTCTAAAAATGGGGATGATAATACTTCCTTCCCTGTAAGTATTGTAAGGATTAGATTAGCAGCATATGCACAGCACTTAGAGAGTCTGGTGCAAGGTAAGCACTTGGTATGTGTTAGCTGGTACTCCTAGTAGTAAGAATAGTCTAGCAGTTGGGAGTAATAACAGCGGCCACCTGCCGTTTGTTTAATGAGTTTTATCAGATGCTGTGCGGATGCTAAGCACTTTACATACATTATTTAATGTCACTCTCCCCGACCTCCCAGCAACCATATGCAAGGAACGGTTATGAGCTCTATGTTCCAGATGAGGAAACCGAGACACAGAGAGTGGTGGTTGAAATGAAAACCAGAGTTCAGCATCAGCCCCACCAGGGTGGCCACTGTCCAGTTGGCCTGGGACCATTCGATTTTAGCATGGAAAGTTCTGTGTCCCAGAAACCTATCACTTGTGGGCAAATCAGGATGGTTGACCACACAAGGCCTGCCTGAGTCCACTGGCTCCACTCCGAAACCCACGGGATCCTCTCCTTGGCTCAGGGGCTTGCTGGTGCAGTCGGCCCCTTCCCACCCCCATAGACCCCCTCCCCCAGCCAGATTGTGCCTGCCCATCCCCCAAGGCCTGGCTCCAGTCTCCTCTGCAGCTTCCTCTCTTCCCTCCCCTCTGCCAGCAGGAGCAGCATGACTCACACCTGGTGGGCTCTTTGCTCAAGGCTGTGACTGCAGTTGTCTGGTGGACTCTGAGCTGCCCCTCACCAGGCCTCAGTCTCCCCATTTGCACTGAGGGCTTTTTCGGCTTTGTTCCCAGCTTTCTGGAGATGTTCAGGAAACCTCTTCCTTCAAAGAGGAAGAACAGAGCAAGCCCCTGCCCCCAGCCCTGGCCTGGGCATTTGGGAGGGATTGCACTGGCCCTTCCGGTGCATTGATGGAGTGCACTGCTGACAAAGGAGAAAGGTCAGCAGGGGGACAGAGCGGAGTTGGTGGCAGCCTGCTGGCCTACAGTGCCCTCCCCGAAGTCAGGGCTTCCTGGGGGAGGGGCACAGTTCTCCCAGGGCTCCTGACTCAATTCATATTGATGCAGATGGCTGCTGGTTCAGCGAAGCTGGGCATCCAAGCCCTCACTGCGGGAAGACGCCCGGACTATCCTTGATACCTCACTTTCCCCGACCCCCACATCCAACAGTCAATTCGGCCCCCTTAACCATCTCTGGATCTGTGACCCCCCTCACCATCCCACCCCTGCTGATGACCATCGATCTACCTCTGAATACCTGAGCCCTTCCCAGCCCTCCACTTCCCTCCCTGGCTTCCCCATCACCATGCATAAAGTCAGAATTTTCAGGCTGATATTAAGGCCCTTCCTGAGCTCAGTGAGGCTGCCCAGAGCTGCCCAGGCCTTCCCTGATATCAGCCTGCTTGTGCCCTCCACCCTCAGACCCCAAGGTCACATGGAGGGTCTGGGGACACCCCGAGTACCAGGCCCAGCTCCTTCCAGTCAACACTCCAACCCTACCCAGTATGCAGGGCTGAGCCCACAGCAGAGCTGCAGCTGGGTGCCACATGGGTGCCGTGCCCCCTCTGTGCCCTTCTCAGACTCCCCCTTGAGCTGCTGCCATGCAGTTGCCCAGTGCATCTCATGCCTCAGCTCCCAGTGGGCAGCCGTTGTCTGTCTCCTCAGTTCACATGCAGGCCAAGGCCCAATGATGGCGGGAAAGTGCCACAGTTGGCGCATAGGCACTGGGGCCATACATATGAGGGTCTGATTCCGGCTCCATCACTGATTCGCCGTGTGACCTTGGGCAGTCACTTCACCTCTTGGTGCTTTGATGGCATCATTTGTGAAATGTGGGTAACAATAGTCTGTCCTTCACAGGATGGTGAGATTCAATGAAGTGACACTTAGAAAGTGTTTGCAGGGTCCTGGAACATTTTAAGGATCAATAAAGTCAGCTCCCATCAGTCATCATCAGGCAGGTACCACACCTGTGAAATGAGCACCATCTTCCAAACGGGGCCCTCCCAGTTCTTAGAAGGGCCCTTGCATTTTTGCCCGGACTGTCCCCTCTTTGCCTTCCTCCTGCCCTAGCATCTCCCGACACCCCAGCCTGACATCTCCTGAGACCCCCAGGAAGCCGGCCTGCCCCAGCCTCACATTTTTGCCTCACCCACCCCATTGCCATGGAATGCCTTCAGGCTATGGCCAGAAGTTCTTCCCGTGTCCCCCACAGCCCTGCACAGGTGCTCAGACCACAGTGGATGCCTAATAAGAATTTGTTGAGTTGAACCAATATTCACTAAGCAAAGTCATCTCCAAGAACAATGCAGCAATGACCTGCCAGGCCTCTGGGCCCATCCACAGGCCACTGAGGACATACCTGAGACCAGTCCTGAGCTGCTTCATGCAGGGGGACAGCACATGCCCGCTCTGGCCTCCTTGGTCGCAGGGGCTTGGGGGACAGGTGGGGATGGCACTGGGGCTCAGCAGCCACACTGGAGGGTTTTTCAGGGGTTCACCTCCCTGTTCTCTGAGCTGTTGTGCCGTTTTTTTTTTTTTTTTTTTTGCCTCGGTCCCTTCCCAACCCCCACAGTTCTCTGTTAAATTGTGTTATTATATTTAAACAAATCAATTCCATTGCAGAGTTTTTCCTGTCCTAATGATGAGTTTGCAGCACAAATGCCATTGATTTCTCACAGCCCTGAAAACCAGTTGATGAATAGCACCAGGCTTGTCTTTGGAGAGGCACTTAGAGCAGCTCTGCACGGCCCCCTCTGCTTCTCCCCTGTGCTGTCCCCCTCATTCACGACCCCACCTCCACCCCACACCCCGCTGCCCCCTGAGTTGGGGCTGAAGTCGTGTGGTAAAGGGAGACCCGCCTTGCCGGTCAGGGCTGGAGTGTCATCGAAAGGGGCCTGGCCCCTGTGCAGGTGGAACAATCATAGTGCAGATTTGTATTGATTTTGGCCAAAGGCAGGAACACAACTTACAGAGCAGAGAAGTGGTGCGGTATGATCTTTGTCTTCCCTTACAAGTTCAGAGCGCGTTCCTGAGAGTGATGGCAGATAGCAGCTCAGGCACCATTTCTAGACCTTGCCGGGCTGCTGAAAGACCTTTGAGTACTGCTGTTTCAAAGGGAGGCTCCGGAGGTTTGAGCGCTGGGGAGTGCAAAACTTCCCTTTGTGAAATCCTTCAGAACCTGCAGTGTTCAAAGTCACGGTTAAACCACTACCCAGGGCTTTGACTTTCAGAACACTGCCACCTGCCCGGGCTTCTCTGAGCTTTCTAGTGACCCTGGGGCTTGGGTGGGCAGGTAATATTGTTCCCATTTAGAGGCCAGCAGACTGAGTCAGGGTAGTGGCTGGAGAGAGGGAAGGGCTTCTTGTCCACTCCAAGCCCTGAGCGCAGCAGCGGCTTCCACGTCTCCTCCTGCAAAGGTCCTACATGGCAGGGAAGCTACTCTGATCACCAGCCTTTTTGGCGGGGCTTTCTGTCTGTCTGAGCCCAGGTCCGCATGCAGGTCCACACTCAGCTGCTGCCTGCAGCATACCACACAAGCCTTTGTGTTGGGCTGGAGTGAGGCAGGAGGGAGCGGCGAGGACTGTGGCATTCTGGAGAGTGTCTGCCCCACCTAAATTCTTACAAGTTTAGACAACCCATGCTCATGAAAGTATACTACATGGGATAGGACTGGGGGCCGGATTTGCTGCCTCTTCCCTATTCGAATTGAAGACTTTGTTTTGGA
The DNA here is from genome assembly GCF_009761245.1 of Sapajus apella. Lineage (NCBI taxonomy): Eukaryota > Metazoa > Chordata > Mammalia > Primates > Cebidae > Sapajus > Sapajus apella. Next base: position 2,003,362 of record NW_022437047.1, read on the forward strand.
GACTAGAATGTGTGACCCAGAATTGGGAATGGCTCTTCAAGGTCACAGCACAAATCAGTGGTGAGCTGGGCTTTGAGGCAGTGCCCTCTCCTCTCCCCCAGGCTTGGCGAGGCAGTGGGGTGGGGGCCGGGCCAGGGACTATGTTCTAGGGAAGAGGGCCCCCCACTCCGGACACCCAGGGTTGGCTCAGCATGCCCCCCTTCCCTTTACTCTCCCTTCCTCCCTCCCCTCCCACGCAGACAGACCTCCTGTCCCTGTAATCAGGTTAGCCTCCTGCTCCGATGAGCTGGACCAGCTGCCTCTTAATGGCCTGTCGACCTGGCCCCCTTGTGACTCTGGGGTGGGGGAGGGGAAGCTAAGAAAACTGTCAGTGGAAAGAGGCTGCCCACTCCTTTGGTTCAGACCTTTCCACAGCTTCTAGGATCAAGTCCAAACCCTTAGAATGAATGGCATCGAAGACCCTGCTTGCTTCTCCATCGCCCACCCCCGGTACACTCCTTTCCTGCAGTTACATCATGCTGTTTCCTACCTCCCTGCCTTTTCACATGCAGGTCTTTTGGCTACTTGCCAGCTTCTCAGAAAACTCCTGAGTACCCTTCAAAACCCAATTTGTGCCTCTTCCTCGGGACTGCCTCCTCTGGGCTCCTGCCTCTGTACTCTCACAGCATTGGGTGCTCTGTTGGTCTGGAACTTATTCCCATTGTGTTGAACTGCATTATTCCTGGATCTGGTTTCTCCGGAGCTCCGGGAGGAAAGGAAGAATATTCCCTTCACTCTGCACCTCAGGGGTACAGCACAGAGAAGCGCTCAGTGAAAGTATAGGGCCAACAAAAAAGAGAGAAGTAGGGACCAGGGAAGAGAAAGAGACAGACAAAAGTATAAAAACAGCCACTCCCAGCCCCTCGCACTGCCCTAGCCTGCTTCCTGCCGGGGGTCCGTTCCCAGCAAGGCATGCCTAGCCTGAAATAGACACATGGGGGCTGTGGTGGTGCATTTTCATAGCTCAACATTGAGCAGCCCCCTCCCCCTTATTCCTTAGGCACTGAAGCTCCCTCTCCCCCCAGTGCCTTGCTCTGCAGCCAAGACCCCTCCTCCAGCAGTGCCCAGACCTCGCCCCTCTGTTCCTGTTAACTTTGTTTTATAAATAAATCATATAAATAGGCTCCTCTGATTCCTCAGAGCATGCAGTGTTTAAGGACTGGGGCACTGCCGCAGGCATAATTGTGCTACCGAATCCATCAGCTGCCTAATTACCATTCATTTTGCATTTATTTCTGCTAATTAAAAAGAGAGAAACTCCTAACAACTTTTACGTAAATACTATATTTGTTCTATGTAAAGATGGGATGCTAATTTGCTGGTGATTAGCTGATTATCAGATTTTATAGCTGTCATACAGGATGGCCCTATCTCTCATATGCACCCCGGACACCACTTGAGGCCCCTGATTAGGTATGGGAGGAAGGGATCAGGGGAGGCTCACCTGGGGGTTTTGAGGGCCTGTCTGGAGCCCAGGAGCACGAGATGCCACTGGGGCTTGGGGTGGGGGTGGGGAGAGGTGCTGCAGTCTGATTGGTGGAGCTGGGAGGAACCTCTGGCTCACCCACTGCTTTTGTACAGATGGAGAAACTGAGGCCCACAGAGGCCTACCACCTTCCAGCAAAACAGTGACCAGGGACAGAGTCAGACTGCTATACTAGACTGGACTGCAGTGCCCATCCCAGGAGGAATTTGCAGGGAGGTAGCTTTATCTGCTGCTGAAGAACTATGAGGGCCAAACTCCAGCCCATGCTGAAGAAAGGGGCACTTAGCCCGTGGCCCAGACCAAACCCTCTGTGTGCCCTTATGAAAACCTCCGCTCCCTTCTACTTCCCTGGGCAGCCCTGGGCTCTGCTGCACGGCACCCTGACCTCACTGAGCAAGGCATTCTCCCAGCCTAGACTGGGACTTCGCCGGGACTGGCCTGTGCTCAGGTCAGGCCTTGCACGCTGTGGGCTATGTGAGGACACATGTGAGGATCTGAATTTCAAATTTTAACATTAGGTATGTACGTTCATGTAACTTAGGAAAAAAAATATAATTAATACATCAAACCCATGATTTCACAGATCGTATTGCTTTCGGTGAGGTTAAGTCAAAAGAAAGTAATTGGTTTAAAGTGATTTAAATAATTAAATACTTTTTTTTTTTTTTTTTTTTTGAGGCCTGAGTTTCATTCTCCTTGCCCAGGCTGGAGTTCAATAGAGCAATCTCAGTTCGCTCCAACCACTGCCTCCCGGGTTCAAGCAATTCTCCTGCCCTTAGCCTCCCAAGTAGCTGAGGTTACAGGCATGTACCACCATGTCCATCTAATTTTGTAGTTTTGGTAGAAACATGGTTTCACTATGTTGGTTAGGCTGGTCCCGAACTCCTGACCTCAGGTGATCCTCAGCCTCCCAAAGTGCTGGGATTACAGGCATGAGCCACCACGCCTGACCAATACATTTTTAAATACATAAAGAATTAAGATGGAAGATGGACATGGCTTACGGTACCTAATAACTGAAGGTGGGTTATTTGATATCTTGAGAAGGGTCTGAGAAGACCGGTCAGCAGACCAGGCAGATGAGGTCAGGGTCAGCAGTGACCTGGGGCAGGGTGGGCCAGGTGTGCAGCCACTACTGCCCCATCCCATGACTGGGCAGACGGTGTCCCTAGCTTGTGCCCTTCCCTCCCCAGGCCCACAGTTGGTCAGAATCAGCCCACAGGAGAGCAGTCATTTGCCCTCCCAGAGGTAGTTTCACTGGGACTCTGTTTCAAGGAAGCCAGGAGGTTGGTGACACTACCCCATGTCCCACCAAGCCAACAGGTGCGAGTGTGTCACTTCACGTGGACACCCGACGCCCCTGTTTCCCTGGTGTTGATAGGTAAGACACTGAGTGCCCCCCTGCTCTCTTTCTTCCTGGCCAATCTGAAGATGGCCAGTTCTTGAGTTAAAGGGAGAACAGCTTTGACAAGGCCCGGTGTTGTCTGGGTGGCCAGGCAGCTAAGGGTCAGGGTCAGCATGGCCCAGTGGATATCCCCGAGGCTTTGGGGTCCAAGGGCCAGGGTTCCAGGCCTGACTGCTGCTTCCTGGAGCCTGAGAGCCATGTGCAAAGTGTCCCTCAGGGGAAGACTCAGCACAGCCGGCAGTGAGCCTCATTTCAGGGGCCCCCTCGGCCACCCACCCACCCGCCGCCACTGTGTCTGTGCTGCCAGAGATCTCCGGCTCATCAGCCCCTTTATCGCCCTGTACACAATCAGGGGAAGCCTGGAAGGCCGCTGAGGCTGTGGGCAGATGGAAAACAAAGAGAGAAAACAAAGGCACTGCTCCTAGGGGGCTAAAAGGCACCTGCCTCCTCCCCCAGGCCTGGCCTTGGCCACCCCAGCCCTCCAGGATCTGCCCCACCCCTCCAGAAAGATAGCCTCAGAACTCACATAGGGCCACCACTCTCTGGGGACCCTCAGGAAGTCACTCCTCTCCAGGCCACCTTTCCTTATCCGTAAAATGAGAGAGTTGGACCATAGGCTGTGTGACCTTTGGCAGACCTCCCCCCTCCTTCCAGGGTCTCCTTGGGAGGGCTCAGCCCATCTCTAGGAACCCCCAGCCTGTCTGGGGAAGTCAGGATGGTGCCCACTTCTGCCTGTGAGGAGGACCCCAGCCCTGCCCTGTGTGGGGTGAGGTAAGCAGGAGGCCCCTGTTTCCTGCCGAGATCTTGGGGCTTGCTGGGTGCCCAGTGCGTCTGTGTGGAATGAATGAATTGTTTCATCAGAAGGGGGCTTACTCAGTGTCAGCCCTGGGTGACTGCTGCTGTAGAAGTGTCTCGGGGAAGGAAACCCTTCTGGCTTCTCGAGGGAGGTGGATAGAAGTGGTGAAGGGCGGGTAGTGGCATCCATGTCAGGCTGTCTGGGTTCACATCTTGGTTGTGTGACCTTTGATTGGTTTCTTAACCTCTCTGTTGCCTCATCTGTTAAAAATGGGTACAGTACCTACCTCATAGGTTGTGGTAAGATTAGATGGATTAATTTACATAAAGTACTTAGAATAGTACAGCTAAAGATTAAATATCACTATCCATTTCATCACTCTTATGATGATTAGCGGGAGGCTTATAGGGAAGCCCGTGAAGATTAGGCGTCCTGGTGTCTCCTGTGCACAGCCCTGGTGAAGGCTGGGAGTTGCGGGGAGCTATAGAGTGTTCTAGGTAGGAGGGACAGCAGTTTGCAAACAGGAACATTTCTATATAGGCATTTCTGGTAAACTGTTAAACAGGGGCCTCATGAGAAAGGGGCATGGATTTCTAAGGCCCTAGGAATTTATTGTGATTTCTTTTCTGATTCTAAATATATATTTGTAATTTGAAATAATTTTTAAAACAGGGCCTCTAAAATTGCATAAGCCTCAGGCCCTGCAGCCTGAGCCACTCGTGATAGTTTCTGTTACTGTGATTGGATTTCTGTGGCCCAGCCCTATGCTGCCCACTTCAGTGGCCCTGGCTGGATGGTCCAGCGTTGGGGTCCCAGGGACCTGTCTTCTCACCCCGTGGACAGTGGTGTCAGGTGCAGGCTGGCTTCAGAGCTGTGGTCTACACTTCACACCCCAGGTGGAGGGAGCCCTGAGGGGGCAGACAGGGAAAATGGGACCCTAAGGGAAGGTCCCTGAAGGAGTCTTCCCTGCATGTGCAGGACACAGAGCCCTGTGCCCAGAGGCCTGGTGGCCAGCCCTGCTGCCCCCACTCACTGCTGGCCAGGTGTGGCCGGCAGGGCCCCGTCCCTTCCCGCTCCCTCTCCATGTGTGCCCTGGTGGGCAGGGGCGGGTGGGACTGTGGGAAGCAAGCTGGTGACTTGAAACAGTCACCCCTGTAGCAGTCATTGGGTGGCTGGTTGTGCGCCAAACTTCAGGTTCCTGCCTGGTGCAGGTCCAGAATGGCCCTTGCCCTCTGGGAGCTCTCCCGATAGCTGGAACCACAAGATTTGCACCTGGAGGGGTAAGGAAGGGGTGAGCAGGGGAAGGCTGTACTAGACCCGTCTCTCTGGGAGAGGAGGCAGGAGAGCCCAGAGGTCATAAGGGCTGGACACTGGGGGAGGGCCTCCAAGAGGACGGGCCCTCGGCTGGGGGGCCCAGGGTGGGCACTGTGGGCCCTGGCGCCTCCGCCTGCAGCAGGCCTCTCAGCCTGGGCTCTGACAGGGACATTTATAACTCACAGCTGTGCGGTCCTGGGCCCAACTGACTGTGGTAAACCGATCTGGCTTCAGGAAGTCCCGTCCCGAGGCCACTCCCCATCCCGACCCCCACACTCTCCTTCACCTCCTGACACCCACATCCTGTTCTCAGCGGGAGGGGCAGGCGGCGGGCACTGGGCCAGGGGCCCAGCTAGGGTCTCCAACTTGTGGGCAGAGTGGGGGAGGATGGGGAGCAGCAGTGAGGCCCCAGCGCTGTGGGGTGTCCGCCATCACCAGCCTCCTCTCAAGGGGAGGCCGAGGCCCAGAGCTAGTGCAGAGCCCCCAGGAGCCCACAGGGTCAGAGAGCCAAGAGCACAGGCTGTCGGGCTCAGGGGCATGTTCTGTGCTTCCAGATCTACCTAGAGAGGGGAGAATTTGCCTTCTGGCCCCTGTGATCCCACTCTAGCCAAGGGGAGCCTGATGGGAGGGGCAGAGTGAACCAGAGGCCTCAGAGAATGCTGGGAAAAGATGCCATTTTGGGCCCTGGGCCTTGGCCTGGCCTGCTGCCTACCTTTGGGACACCCCATTCCTGAGATGCCTCGTGCCCATCCACCTAGATCCTCCCAGCCTAGTTCAATGGTCTCGCCCAGTGCTGGAAAGAGAGACGGTACTAAAGACTAGAGCATACACGGCTCTGACTTCTTACTGCCCTTGGCCTGATACGCTGACCAGTTCTTGGGCCCCGCCAGTCAGCCTTCTCCTTCTGCACAACGTGAGGGTTGATGGACAGGAGGGAGTTTACCAGAGCTTGGTCCATGTAATTCTGGTAGTCTACGGCAAGATTCTAGAATTAGATAGTACCAAAAAGAACATATATTTTTGTTTTATTAGTTACAATTTATTAGTGTATCAGAAATATATAACTAGCCTATCAAATTGATTATTTCCAGAGCATGATTGCTTTGGACAAGGCCAGATTTATTGGAGCTTAAAAAAAAAAGTGAGTGGAAGGTAAACATGAATTAAGTCATCACACAGGTAGAGCTCAGCTCAGATCAAGAGTCCCGAAGAGCATGGGGGAACAACAGGTGAAGTTCGAGGCGCACAATCCAGATCATCACCAGGGCTTTTTGCTGCTTTAAACTCTGCATCTGGGCCTCCTCTCCCAGTTAGAAGCAAAACAGCCAGCCCTGAACCTCGTAGGAGGGGCGAGGGAGTGAGCTGGGTTTCCCGAGGAGGTGCGTACACACATAAAATGGCTCCAAGTGTTGGTCAGGGATCTGGTGAGCAATTCATAATGAGAAAAGAATTCAGGCAGGGGTCACAGAGTGGCTTTGGAAGTGGCTGCCGGCCGGCCGTGTGAGATAATTCCCCGAAGCCAGGCACGCTGCAGAGAGGCCACGGCAAGGGCTTCATGCACCCGGCTAAAAATACCCCCGACAGCTTCTCCCTGTCACCCCGCCTGGGGGCCGCACAGGAAAGTGATGGCATTCTGCTTTTCTTACCAAGAAGAGAGAGACAACAACACAAAGTCCCCAGCCCAGGAAGAAACAAAACTTGTATTTATCTGTTTTTTAAAATCCCACTAGGAGGAATCGGCTGGCTGGCTGGAGTGCGGCTGGGCGGGGCAGACACGGCCAACTCTGATAAATCAGGCATCCCCGGGTGTGTTGAAGTGACCCAAGAGGCCGCTGAGATTAGCTCGGTGGCAGGGACGGAGGTGGGAGGGGAGGGGATGGCTGTCTGCACACCGGGCTGCCCTCACACACGTTCCATCTCTCTTCTGTGTACCCAGGAGGAAGAGGAGGAGGTCCGTTGGCATCAGACCAATGCTGCAAGGGGTGTGAGGAGAGGAGCCGCTGTTTCTCACTGAGCTGCCAGACCCCAAAAGGTAACACCAGCCCCTGATGCCCAAGCCTTACCATCACCTTTGCCTAAGCATAGACAGGGCAAGCCCAGGCAGCCAGAAGTACTGTGCGCCGGAACAGGGCAGCGGGTTTGCAGCCGCTTCTCCCAGCCTTTCCTGGTCCTGGCTGCAGAGCCTCTCTGTAACTCCTTGTGGGGCGCTCATTCTGCCAGAAAAGGCTCCTGGGTGTCAGTCTGCCTCTCTCCAAAATGCAGCACTGGGCCCAGGTCGTAGACTTACCCCAGTTCTCCAGAAGTCTGTGAGCCACTTGTGTCTGATTCAGTTGCACCATCTTAGCACCCTGGCTCCATTGGAACTCTAGGGCTGCAGCCAGGGGTCCCAGTCCTTGTGGATGCAGGATTCTGAGACTACGAGGTCCACAGTGCCAGGCGGGGCTTAAGAAGAGAGGATTTTCCAAGGCAGAGCTAGCTGGAGACGTGCTTTGCTGGGGATGTGGCTGTCCCCTTGGTGGCAGCATTCAAAATTCCAAAGTTCTCCCTGGCAGCTCTGGGCAAGAATTATGATCCGCATTTTCAGCCCATAAGAAGGCGGCACAGGGAAGTTAATGGTGCCTGCCAGGGATCACACAGTGAGCTCTGGCCACGCCGTGGCAGCTTGGCTTTCTCCTAGTTGCCATACCAGCTTCTGTGCTTTTCCTTTGACCTTCTGCTGCACTCACCCTCTCAAGAGAGGTTCTGCTTTTGAGGCCAAGCAACCACTCGTCTGTATAGTGTGCCTCTGCGACCCATTCATCCATTCACTTACCTGTCCATCGCTCCATCCATCCCTCTTTCTTTTTGTCCATCCACACTCATCCACCCATTCATCCCTCCACCGCTCGTCCATCCTTCCATCCACCCACTTACTCACCCATTCCCCCATCCACTCAGCTGTTCCTCCCCCACCCATTTACTCTTTAGTTCACTCATCAAACATTCACCGACTGTCACACCAGGCCAGGCCCGCATTAAGGGCTGGGTTTTTGTTTTTTTGAGGCAGGGTTTCATTCTGTCACCCAGGTTGGCAGTGACACGAATAGGATTCACTGCAGCCTCGACCTCCCAGGCTCAAGCGATTCTCCCATCTCAGCCTCCCATGTAGCTGGGACTACAGGCATGTGCCGCTGCATCCAGCTGATTTTTAAATTTTTGTGGAGATGGAGGTCTCACTTTGTTGCCCAGGGGTGGGTTTTTGGCTGATTCCGCAGGCAGACCCTCAGGAGGATGAGGTGGCATTGCTCATGCATTCATTCCCCAGGTGTTTACCGAGAAAATCTGTCAGGATCTCTTGAAGTTTCAGAGATATCACAGAGAATAAAGCAGACAGAACTCCCTGATCTCGTGGCGTCTGTGCTCTCATGAGGAGGCGTGGAGAATAAATACCTAAAAAGTGAATGTCTAAATGTATAATAGATCAGGTGATGCTAAGTTTGAAGAAGAGAAATTAAACCAGGTAAGAGCACAGAGGCTGCAGTGTAAAGTAAGGTATTCTTTGACAGGTCAAGGAAAGCTTTTTTTTTTTTTTTTCCTTTTGAGACAGGGTCTCACTCTGTCACTATAGCTTCAACCTTCCAGGCTGAAGTGATTCTCCCGCCTCAGCCTCCTGAGTAGCTGGGACTGCAGGCACACACCACCATGTGTGGCTAATTTGAGTATTTTTAGTAGAGATGGGATTTCGCCATGTTGCCCAGGCTGGTCAGGAACTCCTGGACTCAAGTGATCTACCAGCCTCAGCCTCCCAAAGTGCTGGGATTACAGGTATGAGCCACTCTGCCTGGCCCAAGGAAGGCTTCTGTTAAGGTGGCCTTTTAACAGAGACCTGAGTGCAGCCAGGGAGTGTGCAGGGGTGCCCGTGACCTGTTGAAGGAAATGCAGGTAATCCAGTATGGCTGGGGGGATGTCAGGGTTGGAGGCGAAGTCGGTGAGATCATGGAGGACCCACTCCTGTAGGCGGACAAGCGTGGAGCAGAGAGATAGCTGGGAAGCTGCTGCCCACATCCAGGTAGAGGTGATGGGAGCGGGGATGAAGGGGTAGTGGAGGAAGCCATTGAAGGCTGAATATATTTCAGAGACCCAGAAGGCAGGCTCGCTGGTGGATTAGAGGTGGAGGATTTTAAAAGACAGGACAGTGAAGGAAGGCCCTTGGGTGTGGGACAGGAGCCAGTGGTAGAAGGGAGGTGCTCAGCCAGGGACAGTGGCTGGGGAGGGTTGCGTGAAGCTGAGGAGTTCTGTGTCAGACACATTGAGTTTGAGATGCCTTTGAGACGTTCGAGTGGAAAGATTGAGTGGGCAGCTGGATATATGGGTCTGGAAGGCAGAGAGAGGTCCTGGACCAGAGGTATAAATTTGGGAGTTGTCGTGGATTGATGGTGTTGCAAGTCGTGGGGCGGATGAGATCACTCCAGAGCGTGCGGTGCCTGAGAGGGTCAGGAGCCTGAGTGTGAGTCACAGGGCACTCAGCCCTTTGGGGAGTGATGGTAGGGAAGGGGTCTGCAGAGCAGCTGGAGAAGGTGCAGCCAGGGAAGGGAACAGAAAGCAGACCCTGAATGGACAAGCAAGACTGTGCTGGGCAGTGCATGGAAGGGACTCTGTATGCTGCAGAGGGAATAGGCTACACAAAGGCTCAGAGGCCTCAGTAAACCAGGCATATTTGGCTAGGGCTGATGGAGAGGGAGGAGGGACCACACTGCCTTCCTGCCCACACTTAGCCACACAGGGGCTAGGGGCTGTGGGTGAGTGCATGCCCAGGCCCTCCCTGTCACCCTGGCTGAGCCTCTTGCCCTGTCCGTTCATTTCTGCACTTTCTTCAGCTAGCACTGTGGACCTCCCTCCTCCTCTCCAGGGCTCCTCCCCCTTGACTGGGGCACTTGCCCGAAAACACAGGGCTCCAGGTGGCAGCTCCCGTGCTGCCCACAGCAGGAGAGGCACCCAGCAGATCCCACCGGTGTGGATCCTTTATCCTAAAAGAGGAGAACCTTCCCAGGTCGTAAGTGTCAGAGCTCCTGCTCCGGCTGGGGGAGCTCTCTCCTTTGGTGGGGATTGTGTACTGCCTGTCAGTGTTGCTTCACTTCATGCTTTCTCCGTCTCTGTCTGTCTCTTTCTCAGCCTCTACCGATAACATCAGCAGTGCCCCGTCTAGGCCAGGTCCCAGGCTGGGTAGGATCCTGAGGAACAGGTGTGCTTTCGACCTTCCCAGAGTTCCCCACCACTCCATCTCTCCTTTAGCTCTCCAGGAGCTCCTGGACATACCTTTTTGGTGCTTAGGAGCCTAAGCCTGACTTAGAATTCCAGCTTTGCCACCCACCAGCAGTATGTCTTGGGGCACTGCAGCTGCCCTGTGCTGCAGTTCACAGGAGAGTGCACCCCAAGACTCAGTGGAAACAGACCCAGGAGCTTCTGAGCTATGCTTCTGCTCTGGCTGAGGTTTGACCATGGGCCCATTCACCCCTCCTCCGCAGCAGAGGTGTGGGTCTTGTCAGTTGCTCATGCCCTTCAGTGTGCAGCTCTAGCCCCACCTTCTCCAGGAAGCCTCCCTTGACCACTCTGAGGTCAACCAGTGTTTGCTAAGTACCTGTGTTGTGTCAAATGCAGGGCTGGGGTCAGGGTGTGCAGAGATGACAGCGTAGGGGCCCTCCGCTGAGATGTGGCAGTCCAGGTGGGGTGATGGGGGGACAAGTAGAAAACTCACACCTTCCAGCAAACAGTGAGGACCGCAGGCACAGAGAGAACAGCCTTGGCTTGATCAGGAACGGCTGCATGCAGTATAGCTTCCCTGAACAAGGCCAGAGGCTGGGCAAGGTGTGATGGGGGCTGGGGGTGTGGGTGGAGAAGAGTGTGTCCAGGCAAAGGAGCCGCAGGAGCAAAGTCCAGCATGTCTGCAGCGTGAGCGCATCTGACATGACCGGGACGTGAGAGGAGGCTCAGGAGACTTCTCAAGACTGAGAATGGAATGGAGCCAGGCAGGGAGTTGTGGACCCCCCTTCCTCGGGCAGGAGTCAAGGGAGATGCCCCTCCGACTTTGCATCAGGGACTAGGGCAGCAGCAGCAGCTGCTCTGATGATGCATGGCTCCGTGGCAGGGTGGTGGCAGGAGGCTTCGGGTAATCTCATTAGTGTGCCCGGCGGAGGGGACGAGTAATCCCATGCCTTTAGACTCACTTTTCTTTAAGCCTGCCCCTACCCATTCTCCCCCTAAATCCTCGTACTGCTTTGGTGACATCAGGCGGAACTGGACTGGACTTATTGAACTGATGGGCAAAACGGCGTTAGAGAGGAAAATACTTGTATGATGCTATAGCGCGCAAGGGGCAGGGAGGATCTTGGAACTGTGTTGCACTCCAAAACCTGTGATCTTATAACCCTCTACCATCATAAACTGCCTCTCCATTGCCCTCATTTTGCAGGTGAGGAAACTGAGGCTCAGAGAAGGTAAGACATTTGCCCAGGGCCACATAGCAAGTCAAAGACAGAACTGGCACCAGAAGCTCACCTGGCCTGTTTGTGTTCCCACCCCACCCCACGAGCAGGCACAGGGATGCCCCCTGGTCCCTGCCCGCTTCCACCTGGAGCACCCACTATGCTTGGTCTTCCCGCAGTCTTTGGCACCAGCTCCTGTGGAAGGTACCAAGTTCCCCATCAGAAGGCTCCATTGTGCCTATTGTTTAAATATAGATTACTAATGAAATGCCTTTTCATTGCCTTCCCAGTGAATAGTTTCCGTGTAAAGTTAATTTGCAGTGTTATGTAAATTCTGTTTAACTTCAATCAAGTTTCTAATTATGTTTTTACCGCAGTAATTCCCATTTGATTTGTCATCTCCTGTTAGGTATTCAGTGTTCGGTGGGCGGGCTCGCTTTCCGTCTGCCTCTCGGTTTTCCAAGGCCCTCTCCCACCCTGACCTCCTGTCCGCCGTCTGCCTGTCTCTGTCGCTCCTGGCTGCTTCGTCCCTTTCTGCTTCTCGGTGGCTTATTTCCCACCTCCTCACCTTCCCTCCATCTATCCCCTGCCCTCCTCCTTCCTTCCTTCTCCCTCTTGCCCGCTGCACCTTCCCTCCCTTCTGTCTTCTCTGTCTCCTCTCCTCCCTTCTTGCTGCCCTCTTCCCCCTCCCCCTCTTTCGTATCTTCCTTCTCTCTATTCCTCTCTCTCATCCCTTGCCTCTCACTCTTCCTTCCTTTCTGGGTCTTTCTCCACCACCAGGTGTGTCTCCTGCCTCCTCTGCTCTCCTTTCCATCCTGAAGCCCTTCCTTTCTTGAGTTCCCATCTCCCTCCTCCTCCAAGCTGCCCTTCACCAAGCTGCACTCAGGGCTGAGCGCCCATGACAGACAGAGCCTGAGAGGTGTGCTGGGCCAGGGGCTGGGGCCACCAGAGGAGCCCTGAGGCGGTAAGGTGGGGGATTGGTGAAGAAGAGAGTCTAGAGTTGAGGTCTCCGGGTTCAAATCCCACCCCACCCTTGTTAACTGTGTCAGCTTCAGGTTAGTTCACATTTATTTCTGTGCTTCATCTGTAAAATGGGGTAATATTACCCTCCTCATAGAGTTATTGTGAGGATTCAGTGAGATAACGTACGTGAAGGGCTTTAGTGGAAGGAGGGGCTTGGCCAGAATTGGCCTTTTTTCTTTCTTTCTTTCTTTTTTCTTTGAGATGAAGTCTCATTCTGTCACCCAGGATGGAGTTCAGTGTCGCTGTCTCAGCTCACTGCCTCCCAAATTCAAGCGATTCTCCTACCTCAGCCTCCTGCGTAGCTGGGATTTTAGGCATCCACCATCAAGCCTGGCCAATTTTTTTTTTTTTTTTTTTTTTAGTAGAGATGGGGTTTCACCATGTTGGTCAGGCTGGTCTGGAACTTCTGACCTCATGATCTGCCGGCCTTGGCCTCCCAAAGTGCTGGAATTACAGGCGTGAGCCACCACACCAGCGATGGCCTTTTTAATTTCTTAAGAGACAGCGTCTTGCTTTGTCACCCAGGGTGGAGTGCAGTAGCTCACTGCAGCCTTGACCTCCCAGGCTCAGCTGACCTCCCACCTCAGCCTTCTGAATACCTGGGACTTCAGGTGCATACCACCATGCCTGGGTAACTTTTTACATTTTTATTAGAGACAAGGTCTCACTCTGTTGCCCAGGCTGGTCTCAAACTCCTAGGCTCAGGCAGTCCTCCCGCCCCAGCCTCTCCAAGAGCTGGGATTATAGGTGTGAGCCACCACACCCAGCCCAGGAATTAGCTTTGATTTGGGGACGCTGGGCCATGCATTTCATTTTTTTCGGCCTTCCTGAGATGCATCTGCATGGAGTTTCTGGCGTCCTGGGGGTCAGGCCTGAGTCCAGGGTAGGGTGGGAGCTGGCTGCAGACCCCCATAGAGCTGGCATTCCCCGCCCCCTGCTCCCCGCCTCTCAGCCTTCCTCCTCTAGACCTGGGTCTCAGCTCTGCCTGTAAAGAGATGTGCCCCCTTCTGTCTTAGCCCGTCTCAGGCTGTGAGGACAGGCCTGCCACCCTGGGACAGTAGCAGAGGCACAGATCCCCCGTGCTGGAAAAGTCCTCAAGACTCTGGCCCACACACTTTTCCCAAGCAACAGACCCAAGGCAGAGCTGCTCCTGCTGAGTTGGACTAGACACCCCTTCCCTACCCTCCCTCACCCCCTAGACGTCCTAAAGGCTCTACCATGGACTGCAGCTAAAAAACCGCTGGTCCAGGCGCAGTGCACTGGGAGCTCTGCCACTGATCACAGGGACTTCTCTCCAAGCCTCAGCTCCCCTCCTATTTGGCCCCAGCATCGGGCTTTGGGATTCTCTCTGGGTTTGAGGATTGTCCCTGTAGTCAGGGAATGGCTGGGCGGCCACACTTTCCCAGCAGACATCTGCCCTCTGGGTGGGGAGGGCGGAAGGAAAACACCAGACAGAGGCAGGGCTGGGGCTGGGCGGGTGCTCTGCCCCCTCCCTCTGCTCCCATTTCCTCCCCCACTCCACTGGGCTTCCCACCCTGCAAACCCCTGGCACGTCCAGAAAGCAGAAAACAAGTGCTCGGGGAGGGCGTTCTTCTGGGTGAAGAAGGGCAGCCAGTCACTTGCCTTTCAGAGACGCAGAAGCCTGGACAGCATGACCACCTGACCTGCGAGTGACTGTGTGTGTGTGTGTGTGCGCGCGCGCGTGTGTAAAAGAGGGGTGTGTGTGTGTGTGTGTGTAAAAGGGGTGTGTGTATGTGTGTGTAAAAGAGGTGTGTGCGTGTGTAAAAGGGGTGTGCGTGTGTGTGTAAAAGAGGGGTGTGTGTGTGTGTGTGTGTGTGTGTGTGTGTATTCCCATCCCTGGTCAAGGAAACCTTAGCTGTCACGTGGCCGCTTTCTCTCCCTGTTTGCCTAAGTAAGGAGTTCAGGTCAGCTGCAGCCAGGAGGCTGTGACACAGAGCCCAAGAGAAGGGCCACATTGGTGTAGGCGGTGGCAGCAAGGATTGCTATGGGCATCAGGGAGCCCTGAGCTGCGTCTCAGAGCTCTTGGGCCTCAAAATCTGGAATGGGGAGCCCTGGGTTAGGGGATGGCCTGCTCAGATCCTCTGCTCTCCCTGGACCTCTGACCTCTCCGCCTCCACCAACTTGTCAAGAAAAGACACAGAGCTTGATAACAGAGAATGCTCCCAGCCCTAAATGGAGAGGGTGGGCACCTTCTGACCAGGGGGAGCCCAGAAAGGCAGGGTCCTTGCCAGAGAAAGGGGCACGCATGGGTACAACCGTCATGCATATGGCCCCTAGAGTGTGCTTTAGAGCCCCAGCCTCCGTGGCAGGAGTGTGGATGCCAGGCCTCCCTCATGCATCCATCAGGCCACTGAATTATCAGCACTTACTGTGTGCCAGTACCTGGGCTGGGCAGGGGTAGGGGCCATCAGAACACAGACCTTCTGGAACCTTCACCAACCCTCACCTCTGTGACGTATTTTCTTCCTATTGAATGGGCAGGATCTCCTTTCATTGCAAAACCCCTATGATCTAGTTATGGGCTGGCCATTTCCCACCCCACTGCCATTCCAGGAGGATGCAACCCCTCCATTGGTGCAGGGCTCAGGAAGAGCAGTGAGAGGCACCACTGAGTCTCTCATGGACCAAGCAGGTGTTTCTAACCAGGGAGAGTGTCCCCTTCCTCTAGGGAGGTGGGACCCAGAGCCTGGGCTTCCAGAGCAAATGTGTGCGTGTGGGCAGAGCACTGCAGCCCTGGGCTCAGACATTTGGGGGCTTCTCAGAGCCCAAGTGGGCCGAAGAGCACCAGGGGAAGTGGCAGCTGCAGGGTGGAGCCTCCCTGGGCCTTCATCGAGGTCTGTCCGCCTGCTTACTGTGTCTTACATAGATGACACTGTCCCCAGGGGCCGGGAGGAGGAGGGCTTTGGTAGCTTTTTAGGGCTTCTAAGAGCCCACCTGCATTCATGTGTCTGTTTGTCCCCCCTCCTCCCTGCTGCTTCCCTGTTTCCTTCCTTTGACAAACATTTTCTGGAAGCCAAGTCCGTACTCAGCCCGTGTTCCACAAAAGACGCATCCCTCACCCTGCATGATCACTGCTGAACTATCCAGCAACATTCCAGGGTGGGGCCAGGGCCAGGCCCAGGTGAGGCCGAAGAGAGAGCTGGCTCTTGGCTAGGGGGCAGGGCATGGTTGACAGCAGAGCCCACCAGGTGCCTGAGACAAGGGGGTGTAGAGAGCCGGCATCAGGGCCACACAGAGCATCATCAGCCCTTGTCTCTGTTGTGATGGGATCTAGGGTATTCAACCTGGAAGAGTCCCACAGGCTCATGTGATCAGACTGTTCTGGAAACGCCTGTCCAGAAAAGGGGGGGAGCTGAGTGGCCAGGGCTGAGAGTGATGCAGGCCCACCATCCTTCCACTTCCCAGAATACTGTCCAGGCCTGTATGTCCCCAGCCTCAGCTTTTGTATCCCTGGGGTCATGGGGCTTACTACTGCCATTCTGTAGCTCCTCCTGGGACACAGGGTCCTGGCCTCCCTGCAGGCTGACGCTGACTCCTGTCTTCCTGCTTGTCTTAGGGCCACAGACTTCAGGCCTTTGGCAGTCTCCGACTGAGTCCCTCCCGGCCTTTCCTCCCTGCAGGCAGAGCATCAGGCTGGGCCTGCACATGGCCCCACCAGGGCCTGTTGGATTGGGGTAATCTGGACAAGTCATTAGCGGCTGCTCTGGCAGCCAGGGTGTGGCTAAAGTCAGTTCCTGCCTAAGCTGGGCTGACCCACCTTCTCACCACTCAGGAGCTCCCAGGGCCAGGAGGGAGTGCTGTGGGTTTGCCTTCATGGGGAGGCCGTTGGGCTGCCTTTGGTACAGGCAGGAGACCTGGATCCCCGCTCTGTCCCTGTCCCTGGGGTAATCTCGAGCAAGGCCGGGTCCCAGGCAGGCCCACACCCCCTCCCATCTGTGTTCTTCCCCAGCACTAAGCCGAGAGGCTTTTGTCCCTGGTGGGCCCTCGGCCAGCTGGAAGAGTCCTCCTCGCTCTGTGGCCTATTTGCTTTCTGAGTTGCCTGTTGGCCGAGCAGCCTTGGTAGAGACCTGGGGGGCAGCTGCCTTCCAGAGCCTGTGCCCTGGGAGAGGCTGTGTGTGAATGGGCAGAAGAGGGGTCTGGAGGGGGCTGAGGGCCTCTCTTCAGATCTCTGCCTTCACTGGATCAGACTGCCAACTGCTGCTCTCCTGCCATAGCCCCAGCCTGTGGACAGGTGAGCCTCCAGTTCCTGAGGCCACAAGGAATGGGCTGGGTTCACCTCGAGGCCGTGGGTAGCCCTGCGGCCTCTGGACCATGCTGCCCTCCCCCCCACACTCCTCCAGACACTTCAAGGGTCCAAGCATACCAAGCTGGGGTGGGCGAAGGGGTCTTTCTCTGGGCGCTGTGCCTTTGGTTGGTGTCACGTTGTCCTCATGTGGGGCTGTGTGGCCCCGTGGGGTGGCACACCTTCTGCAGGACCCCAGCCTCCAGGAAGTTCTGCATTCGAAGCCTGAACTTGGCCTTGCTTTGCCTTTCCTCTCATCCTGGTCTCTTGGGCATGACTTCTCCCAGGGGACACTGCCATCTGCAGTTGGAAAGGCAGGGGTTCCATCAGGGGCCCCTGCTTGGCTTTGTCTGAAGTGTGCCCTCCTGGGAGGAAAACCCAGCGGTACTATGGTCGAGGCCTCACACTGGAAAATGAATGGTGGGAGGCCTAGAGATAAGAGGCCACAGGCCACTCAGCAGGTCAGGCTGGCCTGCCTACTCCAGCCCCCAGAAAATGCTGGTGCTTCTGAGAAGGCTTCCTCAGCCCTTTCCTCTCCCCTGGGCTGGGTGGGGCCGGTGGGACAGGAAGCCAGGGCGGGCCTGGAGGATGGGGCTCAGGGTGGCCTGGGCCTGAGCCAGGGATGAGGCGAAACCCAACCCTGGCCTGGCCCCGGGCTGCAGCAGGTCACTGGGCCTCGGCAAGTGGCCACCCGCCCACCCAACAGGAAGCCCTGCTCAGACACCACCTTTGCCCCACCCCGTATTCTCTACAGCTGGCACTTCTCCTATTTCCCGTGGGAGTTGCTGCCAGGAATCGTGCCCTCTTGAGAAAGGAAGCCTGACCTCAGGCCGTCCTGCCTCTGGCTGCTCTGACCACCTCCCTGGGCCTCCCCATGGTGGCAGCTCTGGGCCCACGCCCATCCTACACCCTCACACATGCTGATGACTTAACCCCTCCCAGACACAGCCTGGGACCCTTGGGGACCTGGCAGGAGAAACCTCACAGTGGGGCTAGGCCTGGGAGCCAGGAGGCCTGGGCTCTTGGTCTGGGATCTTCCACCAGCCTGCTGGCGCACCTGGGCAAGTCACTCACCCACTCTGGGTCTCATCTGCAGAAAAACGGGGAGAGGCAGACGCTCTGCCCAGTGATGAGCATTCCAGGGGATAAAGGGTTTGGGGGTGGGTTGAATGTATGCCCTGTGAAGGCAGCCAGGCTTGGGGGTGACAACACATAACCTCCCCATACACCCCTGCCTGCCTGGAAAGGAGCCCTTTCTTCTCCCATCTCCCAGGAGCCGGGCGATGGAGCATGTCTGGGTCTCAGCTCTGTTCAGGGAGCTGGACCAGGTGAGTGGGCCTGTGGGTCAGAAGCAGGGAGAGGGCTGTGCTGAGGGGCAGGCTCTCCCACCACTGTCCCAACCCCATCCTCCTTCTCCCTTCTGGTAGGTGCTCTCTGGCCTATGACCCACCTCCCCAAGCAAGCCCAAGCCCACCTCGGTATGAGCAGGGGTAGCAGCTTAAGGGATCAACCGTGTCTTAAAGAGGGCCAAGCAGTAGGTTAGGGAACCATGGGGAAGGACCCAAGTCATCGTGATATTGGATGGGTTAAGACAGACCCAGGAGCCACCTCGAGCTCCTGGGCAAGCTGAAAGCTTGTCTGCAGCAGGGAAGACCAGGCACCTGAGCAGCTAAGCCCCTGCTGTGAGGGGGCTACAGCTCAGACTCTGGTGGCCTTGGACACGTTGCCTCTCTGAGCCTCAGTGTCTGCATCTGGTGAGTGGAGACCTTTCAGAGCCTTGGGGGGCTATGAGAAGTCCTTAAGATTTGGGAACACAGTGCTGGGCCCCCTGTGGCCCTTCCCTTTGAATCAGTCTTTTCCCCGTGAGGGAAGTGTTACAGGTCAGGGTTAGGGCTAGACCTCGTAAAGCAATAGGGAGCCAATGAGAGTTCTTAGAGGAGTAGTGAGTTCATGGGGAGAGGGGCTGGCAGCAGAGAAGCCTGGCACACTCATCCAGTTTTGGGGCCCTGATTCAAGAGGAGTCACGGGGCAAAGAAAGTTGGCCCAAGTGGGTGTCAGCACCAGCTGGGCTTGGGAAGTCTCAGTTTTCCTCCTGTAGCTGGTTGCCTGTCCGCAGGGCTGGGGAGTCGTGCTGCTTGGAGCCAGTATTGAGGCTGGCACCACCACCCCTCCTTTTTCCTCCAGTGCCCCTGAGTCCCAACGGCGTGGGGTTGTCTGGGTTTCCCACTCAGCCCTGGGTGCGCCCCACTGCTTCTCCCTCCCTCCCTCCCTCCCTCCCTCCCTCCACGGCTTTCTAGTTCTGAATGGGAGTGAACTCTGGAGGCTGCAGTGGGCTTTGGGGTGGGAGGCAGGGTGGGGGCATTGGCGGTGGGTGGAGTCACGGGCTGGGTGGCCATGAGTCAGGAATTGCTGGGCCTGTGTGTCATCTGGCTGCGTGCTGTGCTGGCTCCCCCCGCCTGTCTGCCTCATACCGCCTGCCGCCATCTGGGCCCCCTGGGCTGCTCCACCAGGTGATGGTGCTCTGATCTGTTTCTTTCTTTTCTATTTTTAAATTTTTTTTGTGAGACAGAGTCTCCATCTATTGCCCAGGCTGGAGTGCAGAGGCGCGATCTTGGTTCACTGCGACCTCCGTCTCTCGGGTTCAAGCGATTCTCTTGCCTCAGGCACATACCACCACACCCAGCTAATTTTTGTATTTTTAGTAGAGACGGGGTTTCATCATGTTGATCAGGCTGGTCTCGAACTCTTGACCTTGTGATCCGCCTGCCTCGGCCTCCCAAAATGCTGGGACTACAGGCATGAGCCACCATGCCTAGCCCACTCTGATATGTTTCCTAAGAGTTTAAAACCTAGGATGGAGAACTCAGACCTGACTCTAGGTCCCAGACTCCCCCAACACCAAAGGTGACCTTGGCCGCGTCCCCTTCCTCTCTGGGCCAGTTTCCCCCATTGAAAAGTGGATATTAGGCTGGCCAAGGGCTTTCAGCCATGGCCCCAGATGAGATCCAGGGCAGCTTTGAAAAATAACCCAGCCCAGTACAGTGGCGCATACCTGTAATCCCAGCATTTTGGGAGGCTGAGGCAAGAGGATCCCTTGAGCTCAGGAGTTCCAGACAGCCTGGGCAACATGGCAAAATCCCGTTTCTACAAAAATATAAAACATTAGCTGGGTGTGGTGGTGGGAGTTCACAGTCCCAGATACTTGGGGGCCTGAGGCGGGAGGATGCTCTGAGCCCAGGAGGTCGAAGCTACAGTGGGCAGAGATTATATCACTGTACTTTAGCCTGGTTGACAAAGTGAGACACTGTCTCAAAAAAAGAAAAAAAAAAAGATAACCCACCCCAGACAAGTTAAATCAGATTTCCAGGGTGGCGCCAGCGGCCAGGCTTGGAACCTCTGGTCTGGACAGCCTCTGACCAGCTGTTCTCTCCACCCTCCCCAGATCCCTAGGCAGCATGGTGGGCAGTGCATGGGTTCTGGAGCCCAGGACCTGTGCTGAGTACAGCTCTACCACTTTCTAATACTGGGCCAGTGAATTCATGCCGCTGAGCCTCTGTTTCCTCATCTGTGACATGGGCTAACACTACCCGCCTTATAAAATCTGTGCAAGTGTCAGCTGCCATGTTCTTTGATCTAAACCAGTTTCACACCACTGCTGCTTCACTGCTCATTTATTCTTCCAGCAAACATTCGAGGGTTCCTGGACCTATCAGCCTGGTCTGGGTGCTGTGGCAGCAGGAAGAGGACACTCACCATGGGGTCCAGACTTTTAGGCCTCTCTAAGGCCGCAGAGGATGAGTTCTGTCTGTTCTGAGGATTGATGGGCAGGTGAAGGGTGACTCCCCTGAGAATCTCACTGCGTTGCTAGACTGAGGGAATCCCTCTTTCTGAAAGATTGAAGGAGACCCCAGATTCAAAGGAGAAGAAAGAAGGGGCATGTCGGACTTCCCTGACAGCCTTAGCTGGGAAGCCCCTGGGGAGGCCCTGAGTGCGTTCTGGGGTGGGCCCTGGGCTATGCTCTGGGTGGATGCTGGCTCAAACAGGGCTGGCAGTGGACAGAACAGAATAAGGACCCTTCTTGCAGCCCCTGACTATGTCCATCCCATGGTCCTCCTAGCAGCCCGGGGCATTGGCAGGCATCATTCCTCCTGCTTGGCAGATAGAGAATTCAAGGGGTGAGAGGCACTTACCCAGGTCAGGGGTGAATGGCACAGGCTGGATTTGAACCCCACCTCTGTATAAACAAAATCACAGTGGGGAAAGTCGAACTTCTCTGGGAATCTGCCCTGGTGGGACTAAAACGTGATCGGCAGACCTGTCATCCCCTTTCTTCCCTGGCCTTCCGGCAGGTCCCAGCAGACCACCACTGGCTCTCTTTGCAGGAGAGAGCTAATGTTCCCATAAATAGCAGGTGCTCCTGTCTCCTGGGCTCTGAGAGCCAGAAGTTGGACCATGTACGTGTCACCCACTAAACCTTCTCCCTTTTCATGACCCATTGAAGAAACTGAGGCAGAGAGAGGTGCAGGGACTTGGCTAAGGCCATGTGGCTTGTGAGCCGGCCAGGATTTCACCCAGGCCTGGGTGATGTTAGAGCCCGTGCTGAGACCTGCCACCTCCCGCTAGCAAGAACAGGACTTTCCTTTGTCCAGCATTTGTGACTCTGGGTCTCGGCCATCGCTTGAGACTGGCCTGGCCCACGTGTGGCCGGAATCCCAGAGGGATGCCTGTTTAGGAAGTGTGACCACCAGGGGGCTGGCGCCTAGCCCAGGAAGGGGGTCATCGGGAACACTCAGTGCTGGGTGGTTTGTGTGTGCTGCCGACAGTGCCCGTGCCCTTCAGCCCTGTGACCTTCCAGTGCCAATCATGGGTGTGATGTCAGCTCATCTAATCCTTGAGCTGATGTTAGCCCCAGATTAGGTAACAGACTGGAGGGATAAGTGACTTGCTGTGGGCCACGATTGGACCTCCCTAGGTCCTCAGTTGGACCTCCAACACCAGAATGGACCTGGGTTCCATTCTGGTCCACAAACCCCCTTTGGGTTTGGGTCCCCTTTGCTGTAGGGTGGCAGGCTTGCACTCAGAGCTTCACCAGAACCTCCAGGGACTCTCCTGAGAGCCTCTGCCAGGCCCTGTGAATGCTGCAGGGCATTTAGGATTGGGGGCCTCCTAGAGGTGAGATGGGGTGCCCTCTAGGGCAGCCCTCACAAGCACGGGGCCAGGTGACAAGCACCATGCAGGGTGAGCAGAGGCAAGAGGCAAAACTCCTAAGAGAGGTCACCAGCAAGAAATTCCATTTAGATCCCTGGCATCAGGAGTGGCAAGGGCCAGGATAGGTGCCAGGGGACTTTGTCTGGTCACCCCTAGCTGGGTGTCCCTCCAGGCAAGACCCTGGTCCCTGGAAAAGGGGCAGCTGTGCCCACCCTATGGGGCCTGATGAGTGGTGGGTGTGGAAGGGAGTACCTGGCAGGGCTTTTGCACTGGGAGGATGCCGGGTGTCTCCGGCTGCTCCTGTGGAAGAGGAGGTGAGGACACTCTCCTGGAAGCAGGTGGTTCTGTGAAGCCCGGCTGTGAGGGTGCCATGAAGCCTCTCCTGAGCTGGCCTCGGACTCATCTTCCCAGAGCCCTGGGTCTTTCTGTGATATGGGGTTCAGTGCCCCCACCCTGGGCAGGACCCCAAGCCTGCATTGGCCAGCAGCCCTGAGCCAGTGATAATAGTCACGGCCCCTGTTCACAAAGCGTTTCCTGTGCACATGCATATGGGCCTAATCTTGTTACATCTTTCAGCAACGCTGTGAGAGTAGTGGCTCTTAGTATCCCCCATTTTACAGATGAGGAAACTGACCCAAGTCCTAGCCCAGCTAAATAAGTGTCAGAGCTGAGGCCTCTCTGATACATCGGAACCCAGGTGCATTGGAATCCCGAGAGGGAACCATTCTATGCTGTGCCCTCATCCCTTGATTAAAGCAGAAATGGTTCATTTGGTGACCTGGGGAGAAGGGAGCCCCATCCGTCTTCCTTGGGTGTGAGTGGCGCACCTGTCAGAGTTCAAGGCCTCGCTGGTTGCTTGGAGGTGTCAGCTGGGCCACCTGGGACAGCTTTCACCGTCCCTTTCCCAGTTCCAGGTCTGATGCAAACTCAAAAGAAAGGGAAGCCAGTCCCTGACTGGGCCTGAGTCATTTGTTTCTGAATCCTAGTTTGAATCCTAGTTGCCCTTTTTATCACTGTGCAATCTTAGCTGGGTCCTTCCCTCTCTCTGGTCTCAGTTTGTCTCTTTATACAAGTCCAGCACCAAGGGGTTAGGTTGGCAGGGGCCGGAGGCCAGGCAAGCCACACGTGTGCACCACCAGCCAGGGCACGGCTGAGGCGGGGTGGGCAGAAGTCATTCCTGGGGCCTGGGCAGTGCTGCCTAAGGGAGCTCGTCTGGCCCTGGCAGGCTTTCTGGAGGAGGCGCCACTCCTGCTTGGCCTTGAGGGCACAATAGACCAGGACTGGACAGGGAACGAAGCCTTGGTGAGGCCCCCAGGGATGTGTACATGTACCTCTGCCCCACGAATGCAGCTGTGCCCTGCTCACTGATGCCCTCTGCAGCTCTCTCTTCAGCCCAAAGCTCTTCTTCCCCAAAGCCTCTGGGCCTTTGCCTAGGGAGAGGTATCCTCCTTTCTGAAAGACTGCCCAAGGGACAGTGGCCCTGACCCCCATTTTGCTTCCAGGCCGAGCTGGGCAGGCCCACCAGCACTCTGTGCACACAGCCCTAGCTGTCCGAGTGTCTTCCCCGCTGGTGTCACAGTATGTGAGCACCCCGGGGAAGCATAAAGGCTGGGCAGGTGCTGGTCTTTGGCCTGGTCCCCACCCCTCCCACCCCGACTATTTACCTCTTCTTCTTTTCCTCCTCTGCCAGATAGCAGGCGTTGTCATCAGTTGTTTAAATAAAGAAATGAATTAGTGAAATGAGCAACTTCTAGAAGTCGGTTTATAGCCCCATTTTTTTTTTGAAACCCAGTCTCACTCTGTCACCCAGGCTGGAGTGCAATGGCATGATCTCGCCTCACTGCAACCTCTGCCTCCTGGGTTCAAGGGATTCTCCTGCCTCAGCCTCCCGAGTAGGTGGAATTACAGACACACGCTGCCACATTCGGCTAATTTTTTGTATTTTTTAGTAGAGATGGGGTTTCACTGTGTTGCCCAGGCTGGTCTCGAACTCCTGAGCCCAGGCAATCCGCCCGCCTCGGCCTCCCAAAGTGCTTGGATTACAGATGTGAGCCACCGCGCCCAGCCTATAGCCCCATTTCTAAATTTCCTCTGCGACTTGAGGAAACCAAGTCGCAGAGATGTTAGGTGGGTGGGGAGGGTGGTTTGGAGACCCCTCATTGCTCCTCCCCAGTTCCCACTCTTTGGGTCCCCACGGTGCCAGGGTGGAGCCTCAGGTGTGCATGGCATGTCCTCTGGCCCCAGGAACTTTCCCCACATGGAGGTGTCCCGAGGACCCAGCGGCAGGTGCCAGCACGACTCCCCATGATCTCGGCTCGCCAGGCCTGCACTTCTCTGGCTGGTGTTCCTGCCTTCCCGGTAGGTCAGCCCAGAGCGTCTGTCCACCCTTCCCTGGCCACTTTCGAGCTTGCCCCACGGGAGAGAGGAAGGTGAGGCAGCCGAGGGGCATGTGGCAGGGAGCGGAAAGCAGGCCCAGCAGGCAGGCTGGGTTTCCAGGGCTGGGCGTGGGAAGACAGTGCCTATTGTCTGCTGGAGGGCAGCCCGGAGCCTCCTCACAGGAGTGAAGACGACAGGATGATTGAACCATGGGTCCCTCGGGACTCTCGGGCAGCCCCCGCCCAGGACTTCCCGTGGACCCCAAACTACTAGCTTGCCAGGTCCGTCATTCGTTTCTGTTCTTTGAGGCCAACTGTAATTACTGCTCCTCGAGGAAACGATTGAGAAGATGTGCAATCCTCCCAGAGCACCACGTCCCCAGGTTCAGGTCTGCTGTGCCTGGAATGAGAGCGACCAGGTCCCTGTCCTCACGGGCCTGGAGGGTGAAGAGATAAACAGGCACCTCATTTTAATTATGCAAGTGAAAACAAACGCCAGCCTGTCTGAAGTTCTGAAGTTCAGGGAGCATGCAGATCCCTTGGAGGCGGCTCTCCGAGAAGGCAGCATGGAGGAGGTGGCCTTTGAGCATGGAAGGATGGATAGGGTTCCAAAGGACAATGACGAGATGCAGAGCTGCCCAAGGCGCCGCGTAGAGGACCACAGCTCGTGTTCTGCCGCTGTGTGCTGCATGACCTCTGCTCTCTGCTGAGCAGTTTCTTCCTCTGTAAAATGGGGCGCTACAGCTCCCTGGTGACAGGATTGTGCTGAGGATGGAGTGGTGGAGTGGGACAGTGACAGCCGTCAGGGTTATTGAGGAGGGGCCCTAGCAGGTGGGAGAATCTTCCACGTTGGAGCAGGCTGTCTCTACAGGCATAAAGGGCGTGTACTTGTGTGTGTGTGTATGTGTGTACGTGTATGTGTTTGGTTGATTGGCAGCAAGTGTGAACAGCTGAGGCCTGGTGACAGGAGCTCTGAGGTGGCATTGGTGCCACAGCACCCTGGGGCAGTGTGACCCACTCCCCTCATTGTTCATGGGGAGGTCCATGCTCCAGCCATTGTCCAGCCCTGCCAGAGCAGCCTGGAGCCTCCCCTGGTGGGTGCTTGGCCGGAGGGGCGATTTGGGGCTGCCTCATCCTTCTGGCCAGTGTGCCTTGGCCTCCACCCTGGCCCAGCCTGGGTCTGGCTCTTCTCTGTGTCTGGATTCCCACCCCCAGCTTGATGAGGTCAGGGAACAGGTATTTCAGGAATGCAGGAGGCGGGGCAGCCAGCCCCATTTGGATAATCATGGGGTAAATATTTGCCTTGCTCCTGGAGCCAGCCCTGGCCCGCCAGGGGAGGACAGGGGCCTGTCCCTGGGGTCACATAAGGGGATGTGTGTGGCGGCAGAGTTCTCCAAGGTGGGGAATCCCCTGTCACCCCGAGAGTCTGCTGGTCGCCTGACCAGCAGCCGTTTGGCACATCTGTAAAATGAGTGTGGAAGAGCTCAGGCGCCTGAGGGTCAGTGTAGCGGGAGCTGGTTCCGCTGGCCAGGCCAGGGGAGCGGTGGGTTGGACCAGATGTGGGTGGACACCCTTGTGACCACAGTTTTCATCCCCACTTGGCCGCTTACGATCTTGATCAATTACCCTTGCCCTGGCTTTAGTGGGCACCACGGGCTGAGCTCTTCCTCCACCTGCATCTGCACACTCTGTATCTTGTTAAGGTCTGACAGCTCCCAGGGCCAGGGGCATGTTTGTGCTCAGCAGGAAGCATGAGGAGCTGAGCCTGTGATGGAAGCCCTGAACTCCAGGTTGAGGGGTGCCCTGGTGTAGACCCTGCCCAGCACAGCGCCCAAGGCCATCTGCCCCCTCCCCCAGTGCCACCCGGAGCCTCCCCTGGTGAAAGCTAATGGAGGGCGGTTGGCCCCTGCTTAGAGAGGAGCTGGGAGCTTAGGGAAGCCTAGTGACTTGCTCAAGGTCACCCAGCAGGTGTTCAACCCAGCTCTACCCACTCTTGCCCTAACCTTTGAGGCCAGGCCCAGGGCTCCAGCCCCAAGTGTGGACTCCCAAGCCTTGGCAGCTGTAGAGATCAACTGGCTACTTAGCTGCAGGCCTAGAGCCAACCCTGGTCCCAGATACCACCATGTTTGGGGCACCTCTGCCCTCCAGGGATCGTGGATTGACTGACCCTGGATCTCCCTGGGTCAGACTCAACCCCAAGTCAGCTTGGCCGAGTGCCTCTACCCAACCCCATACTCAGGTCCTCCCAGGGTTCCCTGGAGAAGGTGGGGCCGGGAAGGTAGGTATGGTGGAGGGAACCCCTTTTGGTCCCAGGACAGTCCCTACCCCAAGTGTCATGTGCCTTGTCCCAGACCCAGCCTTGTCACTTTCCAGCTGGACTCCTCTGGCAGCCCTATCCTTCTCAGTGTCACATTCTGCAAAGCAGGCGTGGGTCCTGGCCTCCCCTCCCTCAGGGTTTCAGATGCACCATGAGGGGTGTTTCGGGCTCCTGTCTGCACACTGCCCTTTCTGGCCTGGCAGTGAGAAGCTGCCCGGTGGTCAGGGTCTCACACGCCCCAGGATTGAGAGTCCTGTGCTGAGGGTCCCTGGGAGAGCTATCTGGGCATTGGGGTCCCTGCCTCGTGGGGAGATTGGGTGGGCCTCCACTGGCCCTGAGGCCCAGGCTGCACCCCCTCCATGGTACCAAGGCCTTTTCAGAAAAGAGTGCTCCCCTCTAGCCCCTTGTGGTTTATCCTTCCGGTCTAAAGGGGTTACACCTTGACTCCTGCCCTCTCTTCTCCCTGAACCCCCCAGGAGGCAAGCCCACACAGGCTGTGAGCCTCGGCTAAGGCACCAGCAGGGCTGGGGTGGGTGTGCACAGCATCCTAGTTCCTGAGCCCCCCTTTCCTATCATGAGCAGTGCTCAGCGCTGTCTGGGCCTGAGACAGGGCTGATGAGTAGCTCCCAGGGCTGGGCAGGTTTCAGACTCCCAGGGTGGCTGCTGTGTAGTGGACAGAGTGTGAGGATGGGCTGCTCACTCACATCCCGGCTGTGTTCCCGTGCGTTCCTGATTGGCTGTGTGACCTCAGGAATTTATAGACCCTCTTGGCCTCCTGTGGAAGTCAGGGATGTCAGTTTCTACCCCCCAGCATTTCACTGAGGGCTAAAGGAAATGTCCAAGGCACAATCCACAATGTGGACTCAATACAGGGCGCCTCCTATTCCCCCTCTCTTTCCCAGTGGGGTGTTCCAATGCAGGCTCACAATCCCCCACCAGGGCCTGAGTTCAAATTCTAGCACCCCCACTTAACGGCTCTGTGTCCCTGGCTAGGTCCCTTGCCCTCTCTGATCTCAGTTTGCTCCTTTGCATAAGCCCAACACCAAGGGGCTGGGGTGGCTGGGGCAGTGAGGTACATATGCGTGCCGTGAGCCGAGTACGCCTGAGAGGCTGATGACCCGACACCGTTTCTCGGGGCCTGGACGATGCTCGCCAGGGAGCGAGGGCTTTCGGCTCTGGCTTCCGTCTCAGCTGCCAAGATAATTATTTTCTCTCTGTCAGCGGCTCTGCTGGCCAGCTTGCCTTTGGGAAAGGCCCAGCTGTGGGCGGTGGGGAGGCAGGAGGCCGACTCCAGTTCTGCCCCCGTCACTGCTTCACTGTGTGACCCCAGACAAGGGCAAAAGCCTCTCGTCTCTGGGCCTCAGTTTCCTCCTCAGTGAAAGGGAAGAATTGGGGTCAGTGAACCCTAAAACTATTTCCTAGGTAAGCAGAATTTGGGGGCTGCCAGAGCCAGAAGGTCAGGGTGTAGAGCTGTTTCCTCTCCCCATGGCTGGGGTGGGGACCCTGGGCCTGGCTCTGGGAGCTTGGGGTGTAGGGTTCCAGCACTCATGTAGCCCAGCACTGGCCCCTGTGAAGTCACCTAGGCATCAGCTGACATGGAGAGCCACAGTGTCTGGTGCTCGCCTGCACTGCCTTACGTAGTCTTTACAGCTCTTTGAGGGAGGTCTTCTAGTTATTTCTATATCTCCTAACAGTTGAGGAAACTGAGGCAGATAGAGGCTGAAGAAATGTGTCTAAGCCACACACTTGGTACAAGGGTGAAGCCAAGATTGGAAGCAGACCCTTGTGACTGCTGAGCCTGCTTCTCAATCACCAGGCCTGGTTGCCTCTTCTCGAGGACCTGGGCACCATTTCTCCCTGGGAGCCCCTGTCTGTGCACAGTGAAGTGGGCCCAGGCTGAGGCCCTTACCCAGCCCCTCAGCATGTGTGGAGGCCCATGCCTCACATGGCACGGGTACCCTTCCTCCTGCTGTGAGCCATGAGCCTCATTCTGAGAGGAGGAGAGCCCTGCAGCCAGGTTTCCTGGTGTTTAGAGGCAGGCACTTCGGTGCAGACAGGCACAGTGATGGTTCCCGGCCACGCATCGGGGCGCCTTCACACCGGAGCTTGAATCCAGGGTTCTGCACATCCGAGCCTCCAGCTGAGACCCCAGAGAAGCCTACCAGCCAGGCCTCGGGGTCTCATCCTCCCTCCTGTCCTCGGGCTCTGTGGGCACTGGGGGAGGGTACTGGTGGGCTGTTGAAGTGGTGGGCCAGCCGAGCCTCACCCAACAAGGATGGTCATGTGCCCACGTGCCCAGCGCCCCAGCAGGCCCTGCACTTCTGCCTGCTGCTGTCTCTGCCCTGAGCACACTTTCTCCCACCTGGACTCTGGAGCAGCCTCCCTACTGCTCTTCCACCTCCTCCTAACCCCCCAAGCCCTTCTCCCGTCATAGCCACGGGGGTTTCCCCAACTAGAACCAGAGTCGTGTCCCTCGGCTGCCCAGATGCTGCTGTGGTTCCTGCTCACCCTCTCTCTTACTGTCCCTGGCCCCTGGTCCCCACTCACACCACCCCCTCCCTTGCTCACTGCATCTGCTGCACCACGGACCCCAAGTCCTCTGCTGGGCCAGGCCCTTTTCTCCATCTTGGAGTCTTTGCATATGCTGTTCCCTCTGTCCTGTGCATCTTGGCCTGCCTCCCTCTGGCTTGTCGCTCAACTTCACTTCCCCAGGGAGGCTACCTGGGACCTTGAGTCTGTGCTGTGTGGCTCCTGGACTCATTGTTTCTGGCAAGCACCACTTTTACTTTTATATTATTTGATTCTTTGCTCTCGTCTGAGTCTCCACAAGGGCAGAGATCACTATCACATTGGCATGCTTGCTGAATGTTTGCTGAATGAATGAGTGAATGCCAAGTGCCTTTGTCATCACGTCTCCATGGATTCTCCTGGTGACCTTCAGACATATTTTGACCCCACTTTGACACATGAGGAAACTGAACTCCAGAGAGTCTGAAAGCATCTCTGTAATCACATAACTAGTAACTAGCAGGTGTTGGGGGTCAGGGGCCTGTTTATGCCAGAGCACCCATCAAGTCCCTTTGAAGACCCCCTCTGTCAAATGGGGATGGTACAGTGGCATTGGGTGGTGGCCTCATGGTCCGTGCCGGGGCCCCTGCTGTGGGTGGGCCCACTGACGTGCTACTCTCATTACAGCAGGATGGAGCTGGAGTGAGGTGGAGGGGCCGCCAGCTGCTGACCAGCGCCTGGGACACTGGTGATTTGCGGATCACTGAGGTAGGTGTGCCCCTGGGCTGGCGGGAGGTGGCTGGGTCAGGCGCAGGTGTGTCCTGATGAAGGCAGGTGCTGGCCTTAGCACGCTGCACCTTTGATGTGGGCCTCAGCCCTGATGGGCAGGAGTGGGCATGGGACACCTTTGCTGGGACCTCATCATGCCCCAGATGGGCCTCCCCTCTAACTCGCACCCAGGGACCTCTTGTCCTGGCCCTTCTCTGGAGTGGCTGCTAGGGGTGGGACTGGAGGTCTGCCCGGGGAGAGGGGCAGGTCTGGCTGCCTGGTCTTGGCACAGCAGCCCTGTCTGCAGCACTCTGAACCCTGTGGGATATGGGCAGCCCCACCAAAGGAAGCCCAGGTGAGCAGGGCCTTGTCAGCTGAAATGAGTGCAGGGCTACACACCCCTGCTGCCCACTCTCACAAACACGCTGAGGTGGACACTGGGCATGGGGTCAGACCACTGGGTTCAAATCCTGACTGGCACGTGTAGTTACTCTGTGCCTCTGTTTACCCGTCTATCAAATGGGAATGAGATGGCAGTGCCTGCCCCACTGTCATGGTAAGGGGACGGCACACCTGCACACAGCAAGGACTGGGAACGTGTCAGCTGTTTTCCTCAAAGGTGCCAGGACCCTCTTGTCTCCCCACATACCTCAGTTTCCACCATCCTGCTCCCCCTGAAGACCCACTAGTGCCAGGATGGACACGAACTAGACCCCCGGCCTGATGAGTGGGGAAGGGCCCCTTGAGAAGCAGCTGAAAACAGCAGGTCCTGAGGTTGAGCCCAGCTGTGTCGTACGCTGCAGCGTTTCTCATCATGGGGTGGCATTTCAGGGTTGGTCTCACTTGGCCCCGTGCCCGGGGCAATCCCTGTGCAATCCCTGCTTACTCGGCGACTCTCAATCTAGAGATGAGAGGCTTCACAGATACTCTCACCTGGGCCAGAGCCCTTTGTCCCAAGGCACCGTGGTGCTGGGGCAGCCCCAGAGAGGAGCGTCTTCGCCCTGGTGTAGAGGTGCCAACTAACATCCGCTGCCGCCCTCAGCATTCCTCCTGGAGCCTAGTGCTTCCAGGGGCCTAGGGCACGGCCAGGTGAGCCTCAGTCAGGCTCCAACATTGGAGAGCCAGGCTCCTTCTCCCTTCCTGCTGCAGGAAATTCCGGCTGTCAGCTGATCGGCTGTGTGACCTTAGGCCAGTCCCTTCCCTTGTGTGTGAGCCAGTTTGCTCATGTGAAAATGAGGCTGATGACACCGACACTGCTGACAGGGCTGCTGTGAGGATGCTTAGAAGCCGTAAATATGTTTAAATGTTACAGCCTCGTGAGCAACTGCTGTGTGTGTTCCAGGCGCCATGCTCCTTTAATACATCTTTCTGCCCGCAAGAATCCCATGGGGAGGTTTGTCTAATGTCTCATGTTCCAGAGGCTCAGTGTGGTTAGGAAACCCACAGAGCCCTAAGTGCTGGAATGGGGATTTGAACTGAGGTCCGTCAGGATTAACCAGCACATGAGGCCTTGGAGACCAGGGGTGGAGCCCCAGGACAAGCATGGGAGCTGCTTGGGGAAAGCCCCGCCGTTTCTGCCCTGCAGACTTTGCCCAGCCCGGCAAGCCCACTGCTCTCTGGAGCCAGAGGGTGACCCCCAAGACTGGTGGCCTGCCCTTTCCTGATGGGGCCTGCCTGCAACTTGATCAGGCTAGGGGAACCCTCTGCTAATTGTCTGGTAACCTTTGAAATTCTCCTTCACGGTGGGTTCTCTTTTCGGATGTTTTTCAAGGTAATTCATTCCTTTTCCAGAAATTGCCAGTGGCGGAGCATTAGGCAGCTGGTAATTAATCATAGGAGCAGCTTTGAGTTGATTCTTTGAAAAAAAAAAATGAGGAACAGAAAGCCTTGGTGGAAAAAGAAAAGAAAAGAAAACCACTCCAAGGCAAGGTGGTAATCAATACCTTGGTGTCCTAGAAACGGCCAGGGTTGGTGACGGTGGACGTGCAGCCTTCTCTCTTTCTTCCCAGGGCTGGCAGACTGTCTTCCCTGGGCAGACTTCCCAGGGCTGGCAGCAGCAGCGTGGGGCTCTGCTCTCGACCATTGGCTCCCTGTATGGCTTTGAGAAGTTGTTGCCTTACCCTGGACTCAGCTTTGCCACCTGTAAAATGGGTGAAGGGCAGGTGTTAAGCTGGAAAGAACATTGAGTGAACCCTCGCTCGGGACCACGTCTTAGTGCCTGACACAGAGCAGTGGCCCCATGGATGATCTGTTAGTTGGGTGACTGAGCGAATGACTCTCGTGGGTCCTAGCTAGCTATCTTGAGCGAAGGAGGTGGTACATGGCTACAGGACATTGTGACTAGAGCTGTTATAATAGTGGCAAGGTGGTGGGCTAGTTCTGTCACTTCCAATCTAATGATGAAAGGACAGTCTTGCTTGATGGACTCCAGCCAGGAGACCTCAGGCCCTCCGTGGCAACCATGCTGTGTCCTCGGCATCTTCCAGTTCAACTTTTCAAGAGTCTGAGCTATCTGGAAAGTTTATGTTAAAAAGCTGCCTCCAGGAGAGGTGGTGAGCTCCTCATCACTAAACAGTGTGCAAGCTGGGATTGGGGCTGTATGGGCCACTTGGACAGTGGGTTTTGGGGCTTGGGGGCATTGCTGAGTCTGGGAGAGAGCATGAGGCTCTCCAGGATGGTTCTCGGGAGGCTATACTGGTGGGGAGGAAGCCTGTCCCCGCCCCCCCCAGCCCCTTCCTGAAGCTCCCAGGGGAGGATTGGAAGAGGATACAGGTACTGATGTATCAGTGTCTGCTCCCCCTCCCTGGCCCCACTGCGTAGACCTCAGGGCACTGGCCCCACTTTCCATCAGGGCTGAGGGAAAGATCCACACTCCTGACATCAGGGGGTGTCCAATAGGCCGTGGGTTGGGGAGGAACAGAAAGCCCTTGTGTGGGAGGTGGGGCCCTCAGACGTAGGTCTGATACGCTGGTCTGTCTGGTGTAACCTCAGCAGCACCCATGCCCTTTCTGGAATTGGACCATGATCCTTCGGGAGAGGGCAGCAGATAGAGTGTATTCTCCAAGCCTTCCTTCCTGTGCAACCCTTCCCCTGCCTGGGTAAGCTCAGGTTGGGAGCTGGAGCTGCTTTCCTCTTACCAGCTTCTCTCGTTCTGACCCTGGTGTGGGACAGGGGTTCCTTGCCCAGAGACCCAGGATGACAGTGCACCCTAGCCTGAGTAGTGGCTCTGGGAGGCTCAGAGCTTCCAGACGGAGGGAGGGAGGAGGGCGAGTGGCTGTGTGCTTGTGTGAGTGCCTGTGTACTAGTGTGCCCTGTGTGTGTGTGTGATGGTTCAGCTTGGCATGTGAGGTTGCGTGAATATTCGTGAGTATTCAAGGGAAGGAGAGACCCCTCCCTTCCTGTGTGTTTCAAGACCTCCATGTGCACACTGGCCCCACTTTCAGACTGGCCTGGGGGGCCCTGCTGACCACAGTGGAGCCGACTGAGGGGCCCTGTGGGGGCCAAGCATTCAGGCCTGACAGCTCTGACCTGCCCGCCCACAGCTGGAGGCCCTGACAGCTCCCCGTGGTCATGGGAGGGCATGGATTTGGCGGCCATGCCTCCTGCCACAGGCTTACACCCTGAGGCCCTGGCCTGAAGTTTCTGGGTGGGCCCAGCCAGCTCCCTCCTTGTCAGCTAGGGGGGGTCCTCTGTGAGCAGCTGAGCCCAACTTGGCACAAGTCATTTTTTTACTTCTTCTGGCCTTGGCCTCTAAGCCCCAGCTCAGCTGTGTGTGTGTGTGTGTGTGTGTATGTGTGTGTGACTGTGTGAGTGTGTGTATGTGAGAGTGTGTGTGTGTGTGTGTGTGTGAGTGTGTGTGTGTGTATGTGAGTGAGAAAGTGTGTGTATGTGTGTATGTGTGTGTATATGTGAGAGTGTGTGTGTGTGTGTGTGTGTATGTGAGTGAGAGAGAGAGAGAGAATGTGTGTGTGTGTGTGTGTGTCTGGGCCATCCCTGCAGGGTGAGGCAGTGTGTAGGTCTCTGCGTGTCCGCATCCCGTCTCCCTGTGGCTGTCTGTCCACATCTCCCTGCTCTCTCTCCTGCCCAGCTTCTGTCTTCTCACACCTCCAACGCCGCCTCCTCGGCAGCTCGCCTCCCTGACTGCAGCCTATCCCAGAGTCCTTGCACCTCCTCACCCCTGCTCTCCTTCACAGCGCCATTCCTTGCCAGGCCTCCCAGCAGCACAGCTGCACCGTGTCATCCCTCCTGTCATCCTCAGGGCTCTGTACAACGCAGACCTCCCTACCTGCTGCCTTCGACTAAATCTGGCTGCAGCCACCATGCCACCCTCTCCCGCCCCGCTCTTTGGCGGGTCTGAGGCAGCCCCACATTCTCAGCTGCTGGAGGCTGCACTCCGTATGTCGCCAGGTGGTGGGGGCAGGTGCCATCCCCTCCCCATGGCCCTGCCGTGCTGGCCACCTCCTGGCTTAGTGAGTGCAGGCTGCTAGCCCACCCTGCAACTGCCCTGTACTGTCCTGGGCATGTGGGCCACTGGCCACCAGCTGGAGCAGGAGAACGAGAGGCGGCCTGTGCCCACTAACAAGGGGTGGTTGGAAACCTGGCATCTCCTCCAGCATTAATGAAATTCCTGCTATAATTAGAAGTGAGGTGTGCAGGAGCTGGCTGCCTGGTGGGAGCATTTGTATGCTCATGAATAAATAAATTGTCCCCTCCTGAGGGGAGAGGAAGCTGGAGGGGTTGGGCCCAGAGGGTCTCAGTGGCCTGTGAGGTGCAGAGGCCTCACCACTCACCTGGATGCCCTCAGGGAGCTCCCTAGGTCCCCGGCCCTGGTCAGTCAGTCTTCCTGGAAGTGCCTGCTGCGTGCCCAGCCGACTCGGCCTGGCGTTCGAAGCTGCCGCCATCTGGCCCCAGCCTCCTCTCACAGCCACATCACACGCCAGCCTTCTGCCAGCGCCCTGGGCTGCAGCGCCACCGCGCCGCCCCTGCCCCTGTTCTTCATCACGCCTTCCCACTCTGCACTCGCTCCTGAGCCTATGGGGCGCTGCGGGGCCCCACCCTCCAAAGCCTTGCTCAGGCCACACCTGCACCTCCTGGAGGCCCCGTAGCCTTCCCTGGACATGCCTCCTAAATCTAGAACCTTCCCTCAACACTCTTCATGCCCTTTAAAGTGTACGTCAGACCGCCCACCAGGCTATTTTTCATTTTGTATTGATTACATATTGGGATGGTAATATATTGGATTCACAGGGCAGATATTTTACATTTTTTATCATACTAAGTTTTTGAAATCCAGTCACTGCAGTCTCCACTGTTCACTGTATTGCACGGCGCAGGCTGGGAGAGTCCTGTTTCCTCACCTTGCGGGTGAAAAAGCGGAAGCCTGGGGAAGGAAATCCTGCAGGTGCGTTTGCAGAGCACGTGCTCTCTCTGCAGGCAAGGCCGCCACTGCCCTGCAGGACAAATAAGGAGCTGAGGCATGCGGCGCTTTTCCTAGAGAAAGATTGAGGCAGGCAGGATCATGGCTAGAATCCAGGCGACAAACCTGAAATGAATAGAGGAAAGACGAGGTGAGCAATTTCATTCCCCTGCCCCACTCATAGTAGCCTTCAGAGCTTGAGGCTGCCCCACACTTAATGCGCCCAAACAGCCCCAGACCAAGCAGCTGTCACAGTCTGGGCCACATAATGCCCAGTCCTGCCCTTCATCCCTCCCAACTTCCTGACAGCAGGCATACACCCTAGATGGAGCTAGGAGGATGAGAGCCCCGGCTTCTCCCAGGGAAGGTTGCCTCTGCTGTCCAGCCCCTCCCACATCAGCCAGCAGAGTCTGAATCGCAGAGGTGCCCAAAGGGTGTGTCCTGTTAAGCAGCCCGGGTCTCCAGCGAGTGGAGGATGCCTGCGGCAGGGATGGCTCCAAGGCCAGGAGGGAGAAGAGGGGATTTACTCCACAGAGCCTGGCCCTGCACCTGCTTGCATAGAGGGTTTTCCCAAAGTGGGGTGTTTCTTAGGAGCCAGGCCGGCAGCAAAACAGCCCCTCCAGAGCCCTCCACCCTCTGGAGCTGATTTTCCTCTTTGTTACCCACAAGTCCCCTCTGGCTGCACTTGGCTGTACGCTCCATTTACAATCTACCTCTTGTTTGCCTCTGCTCAGGCAGTGTGGCGGGAGTCACGGAAGGTTCAGGTGCTCCTCTCCTTCCACCGCAGACAGGGCTGGTGCCACTACCAAGGCGGAGCTCCCTCGGGGGCCCATCTCTTCCCACCAGCAGGGGCTGCAGAGTTTGAGTGTACTGAGCCGACAGCCCCCCACCTCTCTCTCCCCAGCCCATTCCCTCCTTCGTCTGCATACAGACATCCTGTGGCCTTTCCTTGTCTCTGCTCCTCCAAGCCAGCCATCCACTGGACCGTATACTCCTTGAAAGCTCAGGGCAGGTTGTGAACCATGTCCCCAGCACAGTCCCTGGCCAGTTCGGTGCTGAAGGGCAGCAGGAAGCCACAGGCACCCAACTTGTACACCCTCAGCTTCCTCCAGGGATAGCAACGAGGTGTTGTCTGCCATCCCACTTGTTTCTGTGCTCGTGGGCCGTGTTAAGAAGGATTCGGAGCGGGGCACGGTGGCTCACACCTGTAATTCCAGCACAGATCATGAGGTCAGGAGTTCGAGACCCATCTGGCTGACATAGCGAAACCCCATCTCTGCTAAAAATACAAAAAATCAGCCAGGTGTGGTGGCGGGCACCTGTAATCCCAGCTATTCAGGAGGCTGAGGCAGAGAATCGCATGAACCTGGGAGGCGGAGGTTGCAATGAGCCGAGATTGCGCCATTGCACTCCAGCCCGGGCGACAGTGTGAGACTCCATCTCATAAAAAAAAAAAAAAAAGGATTCTGAGGCTGTGTGCAGACTCCATTGCCTTGGGCATAGGCACGCTCTCAGCCCTGCTGCCTGCGTATCAGGTCTGTTTGACTCATGCCTCAGCTCTGGGCTGTGGCAGTGCAGGAGGAGGGAAGAGGCAGGGGCCTCAGTGTGACCCCTACAGGTGTCCGTCCGCTCTGGCCACTGGGTGAGCTGGGCCGCAGAGAACCTTCCAGAGCCCCCAGGCAACTGACTGGTTAACGGAGAGCAGGAGCTGTGTGGTTGCTGAGCCTTCAGAAGCGTCTCCCTCACATCTGTCTCCCCCATTAGGTGCTTCTCACCCTTCCGCAGCCCCGGTTTGGGAAGTAGCAAGCTCGCAGCTGTTCTGGGACCTGCCACTGCTCCCCTGAGGCATCTTTAGGGACCTCTGTTGGGGCCTAGGGGAACGGCTCTGCTTCATAACCTCTGTGGAATGCTCCCACGGTGCCACTTCCGTCTGGCCCACCCTCAGGTTGGTGGGACGGGCTGGCATGAGACGGCCCTCACTGGGTAGCCCCTGCCAGTCCTCTCTGGGCCCTGGCTTCACCCAGACTTCCCGTCACAGAACCCCACCCCTGCCCTTGTCACTATCTGGGGAGCCAGCTCCCCGTACTTGGTTGCCTCTGCCCCCAGCAGCGCCCTCTCAGGTAGGAGTTCCCAGCTGCTTCCTGCCCAGCAGCTCCCTCATGGCCAAGGATTGAGCCAGGAGGACTTTGATGCACTAGAACCTGCACATAATCTGGAGCGTTTTTTCTCTGCGTGAGGAAAAAAAGCAACCAACATCCCTGCATCCTGTAGCCACCTTAGCCTGTCTGCAGCCACAGCCCCAGGAGGGCGATAAAGATCATCTCGTGCCTGGCAGTGACTCCCCCAGCTGCTGCCCACACACCTCCACGGCTGGAGAAGGCACCACAGTTTCGCTCATGTAAATTCACTGTGATAAAGTACAGTGTGTGGTCAAAGCCTGGGTTTCAGGGACAAACAGTTCTGGGTTCAAATCTCTGTTCTTCCACCTATCAGCCGGGTGAGTCTGGACAAGTTACTTCATTCTTGACTCCCCTGTTTCCCTGTCTGTAAAGTAGGGTGTGGTGCACTCACTTGGCAGAATAAAGGGCAGCAATAGCTGCACGGCACTGGTCCTCTCTGTTAGCAACTGACCAATGCCCTCGGAGAGATACCTCCTACCCCTCAGACAGGAGCATCCGCTGGAAGTTGGCATTTGTTAGCTCTGGACCCGGACACTTCCCTCTCCTGAGACACTGGACCCCCAGGTCCTCTCTTGAGCCATCAAGTGGGAACTTCCAGGAGGATACTTTGAGATGGAGATGCCGTGCTTCCCGGGCACACTAGCAGTCCCAGACCATGTGGGACACCTGTTTAAATGCAGATCACCAGGCCCCTCTCCTGGAGTCTGATTCTGTAGGTCTGGGGTTGGGCCTAGATCTCTGAATTTTTAACAGATGCCCCCAGAAAATACCTGCGATCTGGCCAATCTGGGACACACTGGTGCCTGCAAAGGGGAGCTGTCCTAGAGACCTGAGCCCATAAACCAGGGGTTTAGATGAGCAGGGATCTTCCTGCTCTTAAAACCTCATGACAATCAGACATTCCCTGATGTTGCCTCTACCAGGCTCCCTGGGGCAAATCTGTGGGTTTCCACCCCATTCCTTCTTAGCCACAGAGCCTTTGGCTCAGCAGCCTGCTGCCAGCCCCAGAGCCCTGGGGATAGAGAAGCTGTTCTCTGGGTGTCACGTGCCAGTTACTGGCCATTCCCTTGCCTTCCAGGAGGCCCTACCTGCAGGCATTACTGGAGTCCACTCAGATCTGAGATCTTTTCTGTAAGCTGAGCTGGATCACTAACTGGTACCTACTGGGAGGTACGGTGGAGGCCAGAGTGGGTGGGGGTGGTCCTGCAGCTCCTCTGAGGCCCCTGGGAGGCTTATTAGTTAACACACATGAAAGCCTGCAGTATTGGAACTGCAGGATGGGCCCACAGAGCCCTGTCATTACAGATGGGGAAACTGAGGCCCAGGGTGGAAGATGTGTGTTAGGAGGATGTGAGCTCTGGGAGCTCTGTGTGGCTCACAGTCTGGTCTGTGGGCCACCCCATGCGGCCCACCATGCCTCTCTTTGTGTGGTGCATTTAGGATGGGCAGCCCCGCCAGGCTTTAAGCTGCTGAGCCCCTAGGAAAAGACAGAGCCATCTCAGGACAGGTCTGAGGGGCCGCCTGCTCCCTTCTTGGACCCCCACTGTCAGCCTAAATCAACTACCACCTCCCAGCCCATGGGTCCTCTCACCCCAGCCAGGACAGCCCCCATGGAAGCTTTCCAGGAACATCCACGCACAGGGCGGTGAGCTCCAGAAATGAAAAGGCTCTCAGACTCCCTGCTTCCTCCCGTTTTCCACTCACTGCCGCTCAGGGGAGTTAACAAGCAGAGGTGAAAAAGCTGGCCCTGTCCTAATGAGACCTCGTTTGAGGCAGCTGGGTCTGGGCTAATGCCACAGAAGGAATTCTTCACTGCCAGGCCTTCACTCCACCAGGGATGAGGCCCAGGCCTAGAACCCAGGGGCTGCTCTGGGCTGTTGCTCAGAGGATGCCAGGGGCCAGACCTCCCCTGACCACCGGCATCCTGCCTGCACAGCTAACCTTAGGTGTGGGGTCAGGGTGGGCAGCTTCGTCTCCTTCCCGGAGGGAGCCCCACTGGGTCCTTAGTTCACATCTGGCGCCTGG
This sequence comes from Sapajus apella, assembly GCF_009761245.1. NCBI lineage: Eukaryota > Metazoa > Chordata > Mammalia > Primates > Cebidae > Sapajus > Sapajus apella. Next base: position 2,042,986 of record NW_022437047.1, read on the forward strand.
TACAGCGCCCATCTCAGGCCTCTGCACAAGTCAGCCCCTCTCCACTGCAGTCTCCATCTGCAGTCAGTAAGGCAGCTAAATACGGCTTGTGTAGGTCTGTGTTCAGCTATTCAGATGACAAAGAAACAAAAACCTGTGCCAGTCCCAGGGGAGCTCACCGTCTAGGCCACCGTAGGCCACATGCAGGAACAGAATTTGTGATGCACCGTGTCCGCGGGACCAGGGATGTGTTGAAATCAAAAGATTTTGTCCTCGGAAAGTGAGGACTTATGGAAGGCTTCCTGGAGGAGGCTCACTGGAATGGATTGACACTCAGAGCATTTCAAGAATTTCAGATGGGGCTAGGGGCTGGAGCAGGTGATAGTGTTGGTACCAGAGCATAACTGAGTACACACCTGGCCCTGTCCTGGGAAAGAGAGGCCCAGCAAGGATGGAGCCATGTTGTTGAGGCAGCCACAGCTCAGACCTGGTACATGGTGGGCCGTATCCCTATGAAGTGGATGAACAGCACAGGGCACTGCTTTTTAAGTGTAGAAATGTAGTTTGGTACTCAATAAAGGCTGACTGAATGAAGGGTACATCACGTACACTCAAGTATCTGCAGAGCAACCAAGAGTTCAGGTCAGGAGGCAGCAGGGACAAGGAGATAGGGCGCGAGGTCTCTGGGGCAGCGGCAGGGCTCGGAGTAGCTCAGCCTCGTTCATTCCTGGTTCAGGAACCCAGAGTAGTGGATGCCTGCTGAAGGCATACTTCGGAGCCACATGTCGCCCTCCTAAGGGCACACGGTGACACCTGACCAAGCAGGCACATGGCAGGTGAGGACACCTAGGGCCCAGCTGCAGAGCAGTGGCAGCCTCCCTAGGGCACATCTGTACCCAGCATCTGGTATGTGCCCCAGATAGACCTACCCTCCCTAGATCCTCTAGGACAGGAGGAAAATGAGTTGCCTGTGGCATGTCCGTCACTGAAGGGCAGAGGACAGGCCAGCTACAGAGCCCTGAGATGGTCATGGTTATAATAGTAATAATGACAACAGTGTGAGCAGCCAGGGCATCATTTATTTGAGTCCCAGTGACACCTTATGAGGTAGGGAACAGTATTATCTCCAATTTATGGATGAGGAAACTGAGGCAGAGGAAAGTTAGGGAAAAAGCCAAAGTCTCCATGTGGCAGAACAGGGTAGGAACTTGGGTCCTTGGACCCTAAACTCCAGCCTGGCCTTGGGTTGGCCTGTCACTCAACCTAAGGAGCATCCCATCCAACCTTCACCGCTGTCACGTGGAGCGTGAGGGCCACTGTTGCATCTTTTGACACAAAGGAGGAGGAGGACATGAACTCTCCAAAAAAATCCTTTCAAGTCTTCCATTCTCAAACTTGTCACAGGTCCTTCTCACACCTTCCCAGCTCCGTGGGAAAGATGAACAGCCAGTGCCTGGACAATGGGCCCTTCCCCTGGATTGGTCTTTTGTACGGAAGTAAATTCTCTGCCAGCCTTTGGTGCCTGGCAGTTTGGTAATACAGGTGTTTAAATGGTAATGACTAAAGGGGCCAGCCAGGAGAGAAGGCAGTGAGTCAGATGGGGGATTCAACAGGAATGAAAGGCACTTGCTCTCAGTACAAAATGATTTTTCCAAATCTGCTGGCTGTGCACCAGGAATGAGCTGACCCAGGACACACTGGGGCCTGGGCTGCTCAGGGCCTGCTTGGCGCTATGAGGGAGGGAGGTGGCCCTGGCTTAGGGCAAGCTTGTCCAACCCCCGGCCCATGGGCCGAATGTGGCTCAGGATGGCTTTGGATGTGGCCCAACACAAATTCGTGAACTTTCTTAAAACATGATGCGATTTTTTTGCAAACTTTTTTTTTTTTAAGCTCATCAGCTATTGTGAGTGTATTTTATGTGTGACCCAAGACAATTACTCTTCCACTGTAGCCCAGGGAAGCCAAAAGATTGGATATCCCTGGCCTAGAAGCTCTGAGAGCAGATTAGGACCAAAGGTCCAAGGGCACCGTGGTTTCTCTGTTGTTAGGAAGACCCTCAGGCCGTAGAGGACAGTGAGGGAGAGGACTTCTCCAGGAGTGTAATGAGGAAGAATTTAAAGAATATACCTTGATCCGCAGACAGAGCAAGTGACCCACCTAAGACTACCCAGCTAGGATTTAAGACCTAGTCCTTGCTGTTAATCACTGTTACCCTGCCAAGTATGTGTTACGTGCTGGGGAGAATCTTTTTTTTTTTTTTTTGAGACATAGTCTTGCTCTGTCGCCCAGGTTGGAGTGCAGTGGTGCAATCTCGGCTTACTGCAACCTCTGCCTCCGGGGTTCAAGCAATTCTCCTGCCTCAGCCTCCTGAGTAGCTGGGATTACAGCCGCGCACCACCAAGCCTAGCTAATTTTTGTATTTTTAGTAGAGATGGGGTTTCATCATGTTGGTCAGGCTGGTCTCGAACTCCTGACCTTGTGGTTCACCCACCTCGGCTTCCCAAAGTGCTGGGATTACAGATGTGAGCCATCGCGCCCAGCCATAGCCAGGCAAATTTTGCATTTTTTAGTAGGGACAGGGTTTGTTTCTCCATGTTGGTCAGGCTGGTGTTGAACTCCCAACCTCAGGTGATCTGCCTGCCTTGGCCTCCCAAAGCGTTGGGATTACAGGCATGAGCCACTGGCCGTGTTAGGGGAATTTTAATGGTAGTTGTGTTAATTAGTACTTACCCCAGTTATTTTATATATATTATCTAATTTAATCTTCATAGAAAGCTGTTTCAAATATGAGTAAACTGTAGAACAGAGAAGCTAAGTCACATGCTCATAGTCACACCGGCACTGGGAGATAGAATTAGAATTTGAACCTGACTCCATCTAACTTTCAAGCCTGAACCCTCAGCCAGACCCAGGCACAGAGCATCCACCCCAAGAGTCCGAGATCCCTGCCAACCAGAAAGATCAGGGAAGCTTCTCGAAGGGCATGTCACAATTTGTTTCCAATGGGGCCAGTCTGTAAACTTCAGGTTCCCTGACCTCCCAATGGCTCTTGCTCATCCTCAGATTGGAGCATGGGCCCCCTTGCTGGGTGCTTGGAGGGTAAGGTGCATCGTGGGTGCATTCCTCAGATTCTACTGGGATTGCTGAAGCGGCCCGCATAGGTTGCACCCACCAGCTATGGGGCAGGCCTGCCCGTATTAGATTGCAGCTCAGAGCCCTTCTCAGCATCACCCAGGACAGTTCTCAGCCAGGGTAGGGTCAGCCTTGGGGACACCGGGGACACACAGCTTCCTCTGGGAGGGGCAGGGAAAGGCCGTGACCAACTGGACAGAACAAAGTTAGCGAAGACAAAGGCACACCAAACCCTGGACTCCCAGGTGTTGGCTCCAGAGGGGCGAGAAGGAGGAGTGGCAGGTGGTGAGGCCCTGCTGGTAGATTGCACCTCCATTTCATGGGCAGTGGGGAGCCGGTGAAGGTTTTGATCTGTGGAATGACTGTGCCATTTCTCACTGAGCTTTCATAGAAACCTAGCATGCCAGAGGACAGAGACCAGGTGCACTCAGGAGAGTGGCTCGGCCCCCTGGGTGCTGGTGGGGAAGGGATGGTCATGTTGGGAATCCCCTTTGTAGCTGAGATGTCCTTCTGCAAGTCTGGCCTTCATAATCCAAGCACAGTTGATGTGGGACATAGAAGAGTTCAGTGTTAGTTCAGAAATGCAGCTGAGGTGGGAAGGAGGAGTGCTCAGGAAACCCGCAGCACACACAGGAGGCGGGCTGAATGTAAAATTCTGGATGCCAGAGGCTGGGGGATCCGAAGGTCCAACAGTCCCACCCCCTTTGGATGGGAGAAACTGAGGACATAAGGGGCTTTGCCTGAAGAGGCCCAGCCCATTGCAGAGCAGGGCACAGCATCCTTAGGTGACACCTGGCTCCCCTGGGGGCTTTCCTCCTTCCATTGTGTGTCTTTGATCTTCCTCCCAGGCCCCTTCTCTGAGTATGAGCTGATGCTGAGGGTTGGAGCCAGCTAGGAAAGAGAAGAGCCAGCGTGTATCTTCCAGGGCAGCTCACCAGACTTCAAAGGTGCAGAGGAAGGGGGTCCTTGCAGGAGCCAGTGGGGACTCAGTGGCCCATCTCAGACATTGATATCACAGCACCCAGACAGGGAGGGAGACCACTGGTGGCAGCAAGCCTTACCCCAATTCATAACCCAAAAGAAACCCCAAGCAGTCTGCCCAGGAGTGGGGCGGCTGCACCCAGGGTATGCTCTGCCCACCTGTCTCTGTCCTGACCCCTTCACGCTTCTGAGCAGCTGCAGCTGCCCGCCTGCCACTCGCTCTGGCTCTGCCTTGTTCTGTGTATGGGGCTCCTCTCACGATCACCCCTGCACTTCCCAGCGCCCCTTGCTCACCCATTTGGTCTGTCTGGCTTTGTCTCTCACTTGGATTTGTCCTGCCCCAGGCAGCTGGGGTGAGGGTGCCCTTCCCGCAGGAGGCCTCCTCTCTATCTCTGGGCTGGTCTGGTCTGGGCTCCATCTTGGAGCTTGCTTGTCTCTGAGGAATTCTCTAGTCTGTGTGTGTGTGTGTGTGTGTGTGTGTGTGTGTGTGTGAGCGCGCGCATGCGCGCGCACATGTACAGACCCACACATGTGTCCCTCCTCCTGGCCACCATACCCCTCACATACCTCCATCTCTGCTTCACCTTGGGCTGGGCTCAGGTTCCTCCCCACTCCCCGTGGGCCAGCCAGCAGGAAGGTAGCCTGCAGGCAGAGTGTAGAGTGTGGAGCCCACTCCTGGCAGGCAGCCCCGGCGTCCTCCCTGCCTCCAGGCCCTGTGTTCCTGGCTGCAGCAGACCCTCCAGGCCTAGCCCATAGGACTCCCAGGAGCCGGTGTGAGTCTGGCCGTCACAGCCCCCCCTCACCGCCACGGCCTGGAGAGTGGCTCATGTTTGAGAGCAGGAATGGCCTGGATGGGAAAAGGCGGAGAGAGGAGAGTTTGTGAATCAAACAAACAAACAAGGGATGATGTTCCCTGAAAATGTGCCTTTTGTCTGTTGCTAGAGCTCAGGGAGTCCCAGAAAGTGAGAAACGGGGCACAGAGAGGGCACTGTGCATCCTGGGCTGGGGCTGTGGAGGGGAGGGGCTGGCCACACAGACCACACGCGCTCCGGAGGCCCAACAGGCCAGGATGTGTCTCCTCTCTCTCGAAATGTCATTAATACATGGCTAGTGGGGAGAGCTCCCAGGCCTCTCCAAATCCACCATGTGAGCGGAGCCCCCTCCAGCCACCACTGCTCAGTCATTTAGCAGATGTTTATTTAGCACCTATGATGGACCAGCACTCTTCTGAGTATTTGGGATACCTCTGAGCAGGAGACCAGGTGTCTGTGTCATGGAGTTGACAGTCTGGCAGGGAGGAGAGAGGCATAGATCTTAGAGCTCCGAGGCCTCCTGACAGTCCAACCCAGTCACCCTCCTGATCATGCTACTGGAACCCCGAGGCTCGGGGAGGTGGGGAGTCAGCCCTCATCCTCCTTGTCCCAAGGCATCGTCCATCAGCGTAACATTCAGTGCACACGGGCTGAGTGAACACTCCTCCTCCAAGCATTGCTCAGTTTACCAGGAATTTCCCAGAAGCACCTGGGGATAGGAGGGGCTGGCAGGCCCTGCTTGATAGCAAGGCTTTTTTGGAGGTTGCAGGGCCTGGACTGTGAGAGGCGTGCAGTGGAGGTGAGCTGTCATCTCTGTCATCAGAGGGGGGTGGGACAGTCTGCTTTGGCCAGGGGCCTCGGTTGGGAATCTGCCAATCTGGGTTAAGGTCAGACTTTCTTCACTGATAATCTGGTGGCATTGGGACGTCCCTTTTCTCCCTGGGCCTCAGTTTCCCCATCTACTCAGTAGGAAGGTAGACTGGCTGATGTGAGCGCCAGGAGGCGGGGGATTGGAGTTTGTGCAATTGTGTCTCTGGTGCATCTGCTGCTAACAAAACGGTATAAACTGTGCTGTGCACTGGGAATGAGGCCCCTCCAGGATACCACAGGAGGCCCTCTGGGTCCTGGGGCCCCACCCGGGCGCCTTGGTTCCCAGCTGCAGCAGGGCCCTGCTCTCCCCACACAGCCGTGCCAGGGAAGCGTGGGTCTGCTCGCAGCGCCTGGCAGGGACCTGTAAATTGAAAACATGATGTTTCCTGTTGGGGCTGGACTCAGTGTGGCCTTGGAAAGCTGGCCTCGCTCTCAGGAAGCCCTGCTCCCCACAGCACCGCCACAAAAACAGTGGAAAAGTGAAGCCTTTTCAAGTCTGTGTTTCCACCGTAAACAGCGGAGGAAAGCTGGCCTGGCCGCCTGGAGCGGTTCAGGCCGGGCCCCTCGGCCCTGTCTTTGGAGGCACCTCAGCTGCCCCTCTGCCCCAGACGGCACCCCTCTAACTGGAGAAGCCCTGTGCCCTCAGTTGACAAAGGCTTACAGGGTGAGTTCAAGCACGCCCAGACCATTCGTCCTCGTACCCTCCCTGAGAGGTGGGAAGGGTGTAGGGAGACCGGCAGAGCACAGAGAGGCACTGGACTTGCCCAACACACAGCACCAACGGAAGAGGGACCTGGCTCCTGCCCCGGAGTGTCCTCACAGGGCCTGGGACACTTGGAGGCTCTTGTGTGTGGCCCTGGGTACCTAAGCAGAGCTGCTGCCTAACCCAGCATGAGTTTGACTTTGTCCTGTAAATGGAGAATCTTGCACATTTAGTGGAAGTGATTTATTTTAAACTTTAATACTGTCCTTTTTTTTTCTTGTTGTAAAGTATATGCGTGCTTGCTGCAGAAAGTCTGGAAGTCAGAGAAGTGAAGGCAGAAAAACAGCACTGCCCTGTGATCCTCCCACCCACAGGCTGCCCTGGTCGTCATTTTAGTGGACTTCTTTCTGGTCCGCTTATAATTTTCTTTGCTTTGCTTTTGGACTTAAGTCATGAGGAGGCTTCAGGGCCATCCAGTGCTCCTATTAGACATGCTTCTTAATGGCCACATAGAAGGGCCTTAGGAGGGGCCAGGGCAGTCTCCCCTTCACAGTTAGCTTGCTGCTGGCCTGGGCTGGGTGTGCCGAGGTGCCGCTGGGGACCCTGGGGAGATGCCCCGAATCTGCAGTATAATTGATGGTAAGGACGGCTCGGCCTGGCCCCTCATGCTAGGAAGTCCCAGTGTCTCTGATTAACTTTGTGACTCTGACACGCCTGTCCCGTCTCCGCATCTGTGAAATGGGCAAATGGGCCCCATTCGAGTGCTCATGGCCCCACTCAACCTGCTGCCACAGCGCTGCCTGCTGACAACCTGCAGGTGTGGTCACACATTCCCTTACTCAGTTGGTCCCTAAACAGAGTGCCTACTGTGTGTTGGTGAGTGACGCCTACCAGAAGCGCTGTCCTCCCCACTCTCCCCATCATTGCCCCTCCTCTGCTCCGGCCCCTTTTAATCTGCAAGTCCATCCAGCCTCCCTCCTCCCAGACCCCTCACCAGTTGGGGCTGGAGCCCAGCTGGGCGGGGGTGGAGCGGGTCCCAGAAGAAGCCAGCTTCAGCCCCTTGTGCCCTGCTGACGTTCTTGGTGGCCCCAAGACAGCTTTATGGAGGACAGATTAAGGTTGTCTCCTCCTGGTGGGTTAATGTCTTCACTTTTCAAGCCCTGCTCTGAGTTCTCCATGTCGGCATCCCTGCCCCACCCCTCCCCCACCCCCGCATGCTTCCTTCCCTCCAGCTCTAATCTGTCAGCCCAGCCGGAGAGAGGGCCACTGGTCTCCAAGGTGATTGAATTATTGTGGGGGAGACAGGCCAGGGTTTTCTGCGTGAGTGCTTTTGGCTTCCTGCCCTTGGAAGGGGCTGGGGGAGGTGTGTGGTGGCAACCATGGGCCACGGATCTCCCAGACAGCCCTGCTCTCCCAAGCCAGGGCCGCATGGAGCCCTGCCCCCGCCCGGCCCAGCGCTGCTCCGCTCAGGCCCAGGTTCCACCTCCAGAGGAGCGGGCCCATCTCAGTCCAGGCCCGGGAGGAAGTAGAGGAGTCAGGGCAGCTGTGACTGCTGACTCACACATGAACATTTCTTAAACATCTGCTATCTCTGTGCTACAGGCCAGGGACCCAGGATGGAGAAGAGGAGGGATGCTAGCACATGAAACACTTACTGTATGTGCCAGTCTTCCAAGGGTAACTCCAAGAGTTACTGTTATTGGTAGCAACAGGTAAGAGTTTCTGGCCTCAGTCAGAGCTGAGAAGGGCGCCTGATATGAATTCCTTGTCCCACTAACCTGCGGACTCCTAGAGGACAGGGGCTCTGTCTGGGTTCTGTCTGGATCCTTGGGGACGGCAGAAGGCCAGCCACTCACATAGGCACCTAGTTAGTGCCTGGTGATCTTAATTCTACTAGAGTAAGACCAGAGAGGTGAGGTAACCAGTATAAGGTCACACAGCCGGAAACAGAGCCCTGTTTTGCCTGGCTCTGCACCCCTACTCAGTCTCTGGGGTACCACGCCTCTCCCAGGCTGAGTGTTGGCAAAGAGGCCTGCCATCCAGCTGGCACTGCCCATCCACATGCCCACTGTGGTGAGCTGAGAGAGAGCTGGGTGGCTCCAGGTCCCAGCCTTTTCCCACTGGTACGTTTCCGTCTACTGGTCAGGCCCCGTGCACTGCCCCTCTGCAGTCTGCTTCGTCCCCGGGAAGGAGGGGCCAAGAGGGGAAAGCCCCTCTCTCTGCTCTGCTCCGCACTCAAGCTCATGGAAATGAAAAACACATTGGCTTCATTATCCCTGGATTGAATGAGCAGGGTTGCCATGGCAACAGCCATCTCAGGCCCGCATGGGGGCAGGGGAGGGGCTGGCAAGGCCGAGGCAGGTGGGGACCAGGCAGTGGGTGAGCAGGCACTCCAGGCAGGCAGGCCACAGGGACAACCACCATGCGTACCACCACCCTCTCTGGGAGGCCAGTGTCAGATCAGCATCCTTGGGCTGATGGGGCAGGCTGGACCATGGCAGGCAGGCACCGTCTTCCACTGGCCTGCCCCTCATCCACTCGTTCTGTCTCCTGTCCGCCTGTCCCCTTCCTGCAGGGTGGTGAGGGTGGAGACAGGCTGGTGCCCCACAGCACCCCGAAGATGAAGGAGACAGATGGAGACAGTGAGGGAAGAGGGGATGGAAAGGAGCCAGAATGGGGCATGTCCTACTCCTGAGCGGGGACAGTCCTGGGGGAAGGGGCTCTGGAGGGGCATGGACTGAAGGAATGCCCCAGGGTCATCCTAGTGGCTTGTCCACCAGCATCACCATCCTTAAAGAGGCTGGGTCCTCCAGTGTCCTCTAGGACATTATGAGTGATGGTGGCTGTGGGGCTGACCACAGTGGGTCCTAGCCCAGTGTAGCTGGGCCTGGTCCATCCAATAACCCTGACCCAGGCCAGAGCCGGCTTCCCTGATACCAAAATGAACCCTCCTCTTTCCAGGGCCTAAGCGCCACGTGCCTCCTCTGTCCCATGGACTGTCACCCCAGGGCTTGCATCTGAGGGTAACACCTGGTAGGCTGAGGCCCTGCCCCTACTTTGCTCAGGCTTGCCCAAAGGAAGCAGGCAGCACCCCTTCCTCCTCCGAGTTCCCCAGAGGTGTGGGAGCCTGAGCTGCCCCTCTGTGGCGGCCCTCAGCAAACACTGCCACCTTCCTCTGAGCAGGCAGCCTCAGCTGGTCTTTCCATGTGACCGAGACAATGGGGCCCCTGCTCGGGGGGGATCAAGTGCCCAGAAGAGACTTTCAGACAGGGCCAGTCAGAGAAGCCCAGTGCTGACCCCAAGTCCAGCTGCAACTTTGACCCCAGCCCCAGCTCAAGCCCAGCGTTCGGGGCCAGCATGTCGAAACATTTCCAACTGCTCTCCCACCCCAGCTTCTGCTCCAGCTAGAACGCCCCCTCGTGGCCTGTGCCTCCCCAAATCCAGCCTCCTCCCACAGCTGTCTTCTCATGGGGAAACAGAGGCTGAGCGAAGGGAAGTGACCCATCCAAGGCCACGAGGGAGTCAGGACAGCGTGGCCGTGTGCGGGATCTTCCATTCCCAGAGACAGAACCATGGATTCCCACTGAGATGGACCGAAAGTCCGTGTGGCCCTGCGTCCAGTCTTCCTGCTAGAGCAGGCTTGGGCGGGCGCAGGGAGCACCCAGGCTTCAGCCTCCTGATGGCCCTTCCCAGTGGGGAGGGGTCCGGGAGGAGGCTCAGGGGCTGACTCAAGCTAGCATTCTCTTCTCCAAGCCTTGGTCAATGGGGACAGTCCTGTGGCCCTGCTACAAACGGGCTACCTGCGTCTGAGGAGGCTGGAGGTGACCGGCTGGGCAGACGTGGTTGTGGTGTTGCTGGTGCTGTTGGTAGCCTTGTCTTCCCGCCAAGTGGCAGTGGGTTCTGTGGAGGAGACAGCACAGGCAGGAGTGACCCCAGCACCTCCCTGGGGCAGAGGCAACCCAGGGGCTTGAGCAGCCACCTCCCCACCAGCTGCAACCAGACCGCAGAGGCACATTCTCAAATGCAGGTTCCTGGGCCCTCCCAGGGAGCCGGAGCGAGGCCCAGGCATCAGTGTGCTTGTAGCTCTGCAAACCCCAAACCGTGGGTAGTGCTCACCTTGGTGCCTTCTAGAGCCTGGCTGTCAGGGTCACGCCCCTTTGTGACCCTCTCTGGGCCTTGTCCTGCTTCAGGCCGGTCTCGGGCCAGCCCTGGGGCCTTGAGCCCATCCCTCCCTGCTCTTCTCTCTCATCCTTCCTCTACCCACAGCCCACAGTCCCCATGGCATTTGTCCCCACCGTTGACCTCCCCTGACTTGGCGGCTGCATGTCCCGGCCCGCCTCCCAGCCACCGCCACCACCGCCACCGCCCGGCTCCCCACCACCAGCTGAGGGCGGCTGCTGGACAAGGCTGTCATTTTCCCTGCTGGGGATTACAGGTTTGGGGCTGCAGGAGTCTGGACTGGAGGAGGAGGAGCCAGGACTCACCCAGTGCCAAGCCAGAGAGAGACGAGAAACACCTCACAGGAAGGGCGGGCTGGTGCCTGGCTCCGTTTGGGCTGGGATGGGGAATTCAGTCACCTGACATTACCAGGACTGTGTGTGTTTGCGAGCATGCATGTGTGTGTGTGTGCATAGATGTACTTCCCCTGAGGCGCAAGGGCTGTCTCTCCTGCTCATGCAACTGAATCCCCCTGGGTGCAAGCCCAGCTCATTTTCTAGGTGGAAAAGACAAAACTAAAAAGGGCGTGGGACTGACCTAGGTCACACAGCAGGTTAGAGCAGAGCCAAGCCTGGGCTGCCTCCGGCTGCTGCGTGGTGCGCCTGCCTCCTTCTTGCTCATCTCCAGGAGAAGGTGGGGGCCAGGAGTATCAACGGGGTGACTGCAGACCCAGAGGGGCCTGCTGCTGGAGAGGGCTCTGTGGGTGAGGTATGGGCTGGGTCTGGGGGGACAGTGTGAGCTGGACTCAGACTGCAGCAGCACTGATTTTGGGTGTGCAAGCATCATTCCCAGTGGCCCACATCTGTGAACACTGGGATGGGATTAAATACAAGCAAGGTGCCCCAGCGGACCCAAACCGCTCTGGGGGAAAGTGGGTAAGGGTATGTATGCTAGGGACAAGGCCTGAGAAACCTAAGGGGTGTGAGGATTTGAGGAGGCCCAGGGCTGGGGAGAACATGGTGGCGTTGTTGTGAGCTCAGCCTCTAGAATCAGCCTGCCTGGCTTCCGGGGCTGAGCCCAGCCACTTGACTTCTCTGGGCCTTGTCTCCAGGGTCTCCATGGCGATTCAATGAAGTAAATTTCTAACACTTAGCACAGTACATGGTGTGTGCATGGCACGTGTTCATTAGATGCATGTTTTTCTCCTCCTCAGTTCTGTAGGTGTTTCAAGGCCCTACCCAGAGGTGGGTCAGCCGGGAGGGTCCCATAACTGTACCTGATGGGGCTCTCCCTGGGCTGGGTCACTCAGGAGCCAGCATTTCCAATAAGCAGCACCAAGTCCTCCTAGGTTGGCACCCACTCCCAGGGGTGAACTGGCCAGACTGCTGGCAGCCAGAGGGACTTCTCAGAGCCAACCCTTGGCCCCTTTCAGGCCCCGTGGAGCAGGGAGCACGAGGGAGCTGAGGCTGGGGGGAGGCCTGCCTGTTCTTGGGAATTCACGACGTGTCTGCCTGTCGCAAGTACCTCGATAAGGAAGATTTGTGGGTGAGATTTGCAATTCTGTTTTCTTGGAGGGTTATAAATCAGCTGCATGCACACCCAGGGTGCAGCACAGGCCTGAGGCTTGTGCATGCACACACACAGACACACACACGCCCACATGTGCAGAGACACAGTCCAGGTCCTGCTTGATATTCCCCAGTTCTCTAGTTTGGTGAGCTCTATGAAGGGAAAACTCTGGGCCTCCACACTGCTGCCTGCCTTAACAGGGTTCCAGAACCGTCTAGAATAAAGGACGCAAGGCTGGGAGGCAGCGTATCCCCATGGTTGGAGAAAGAGCGTGTTATGTGGGTTACGAGTGAGAGCTCTGGAGTCTGCCTGGCTGGGTTCGAACCTTGGCTCTGTGACTTACTAGCAATGCCCTTGGCTGTGTTGCTTTCAAAGCTGTGTCTGTTCTCTCTGTGAAATGGAGCTAATTGTAGCGTGTGTTACATAGGATGGTTGAGAGAATAAAACAGATCAATATATGCTGAGTGCTTCAAGCAGGGCAGAGCACATAGGAAGAGCTCAGGAAGGCACGGGGTCAGCCTCGAATCATCATCATCATCGTCGTCAGTTCAGGGTTGGGTTTTGAGGTCAGACCAGGGCCAGAATCCCAGCTCTGCCTCATACTGGCTACTTGAACTTGGACATACTCATGACACTCTCCTAGCCTCCAGTGCCTCCTCAGGAAAAGAGATTATTCCTGTCTACTTCACAAGGTTGTTAAAAGGAGGTGAAGGGTGCAATATCAGACCCTCAGGAAATGCTGGCCAGCATTGCCTCTGCCTTGAGGTGGGATTCTGCACAGGGCCTCTGGTTCAGTCTCCAGGTGGCTCTGCTCCATGGCCTGTCTTCCTGTGGGAGGACAGAGTGCGGATTGTTTAGAAGAAAAGGGGAGGTTCTGGGGAGGGGAGCAGAGGGGAGGATTCCAGGAACCTCTGTCTTCCTTTCAAAACCAGGGAAAGGAACCGCTGGCCAGAGTGGCTTTCTCTGCCCCTGTCTCTCCTTCCACCCCCCTCCCAATGTGCACACGCAGCATTGTGAGCTGTGAGCGTGAGAACAGGCCTTGGAGACGGGCAGGTGTGACTCACTGCTCTGCCATGCACTGACTGGGTGGCCTTGGGCACGTCACTTAACCCCTCAATTCTCTCCATCGAGGGATACTTGTGCCTGCCTCGCTGGGCAGCTGGAGAACGAATTAAATGAGATAATGTGTGTGGAGCACTTAGCACAGGTCCCAGAGGCGCCCGGATAAGTGCGATTCAAATGCAGTCGCCAGCCCGCTCTCTGCCTCCTCTCCTCGCTGACTCTCACTCACCCCTCTTCCCTCCCCTCCTGATGCACCGACTGCATCTTTCCGGGCCAGACCTTTCAATCTTTCCCTCTGGGAAGATGGGTTCTAAGTCTAGGAGGTGCCAGTGGAGCTGTGTGAGCGAGTGTGGATGGAGGGAGACAGGACTTTAGAAATCCCAACCTGATCCTCTGATCCAGTTTCCCTGTGCTAGCTGCACAAGGGCCAAAGTGCGCTCTACATGAAGCCCAGCCCTTGCTGGTCCATTGCTGCCCACCCCTGAGCCTTTACTCTTCAGGGTCGTCAGCTGCTGTCAAATGAAGGCTTGCTTCCAAGCTGTTCCTGGATTTTTACCTGCTCAGCCATAAAGCCCTGAAAAGTGATGAATCTGGGGATGAGTAGCTGCTTGCACAAGTGCAGGCGGGAAAGACAGGGACCAGTGCCCATATTTTTGCAGAGCCAACATTTTTGCACCTCTCCTACCCGACTCACTGCCCAAGCGAGCAGGACAGTGAAGCCTTGGCTGTGGGTAACGGTCAGGAGCCATCCCAGGCCAAGCCTTGGTTTCCCATCAGAACTTTGGAGGCTGGACTTCTCTGTTGCCAGGGAAACCGGCGTGCTCTCAGGAAAGGAAACCACAGCACTTTAGCTGCTAAGACGCCCCCCTCCCAAAATGAGTTCCCTCCAAAACGGATTCGCCCCAAAACTGTCGAGTCGGCAGCATCTTGCCTTCTCCCGGAGCCTGCTGAAATGATAGAAACTGAAATCTGCCCCGACCTTGTGCTTTTCACCTCTTTCTAAAACATTCCACTGTAGCACAAGGACATGTTTTGTTTTTCCTTATTTATCCTCCTCCCATGCCAGCTGGGGCTCCAAGTCCTTCTCTCCAATTGTTGACTGGAGCCAGAAGGGAAAGGACTTCTACATCTTTTTTTTTTTTTCCTCGTTCAGCTGTCAGCAGAAATAAAACAAGCAGGTTTATATTTGGAAAGCAGAGGGTCTCCGCCACCAGATCGCTATGTCCGGGGTAGGTCACAGCCTTTGTATCTTCTCCTCCCTCAGCAAGGCTTGAAATTTGATCCACAGATTTGCAGAGTTGGGGGTGAAGGGAGACTTTTTGGGGCAGGTCTGTCTTTACTCACTTTGACTTTTAAATGCCATTGGAGGATCGTGGATGATTCTTCAGCGGCTGACAACACTGGACCTTGGAAGAGATGGTTTAAAAAAGAATCCCCTGGAATAACCCCAGAGCAGTCAAGATTTGGGCAGTGTCTGGAGTGTCTGTGTCCGTTCCTGTCCGTCATCGGCTCCCTGTGCAGGGAGACTGGGAGCCCTCACCTGGGTCAGAAGGTTTCGAGGCTGTCTGAGGAGTGGAGAGGCGTCAAAGCCAGGCCCGATGACCCCAAGAGTTACAAACAGGAGAAGGGAGAGTGAAATATGTCCAGTGTTCACTTTCGGGTCCTTAGATGGTTTTGAGGATGCTGTAGAGGAGAGAAAGGCTGTGAAGAGACTTCCGTCCAAATCCCAGACACACAGCCACCACCCACACCCTTTGGCCTGGGTCTTCCCATTTGAACAACTACCTGGCCCTGAGTCCTGTCCAAGGCCTTCCCTGGGCTGCCCCGTGATCTGTGCTCTCAGGGCCACTTTGGGTGATCTGAGCAGTTAATTTTTCACCTCAAAGTGACTCTCTGTTCCGTAAGTAATTTTAAACAAATTCTCTTCCTGTCCCTGCACTTCCATGGGGGAAAAATATGACCCACCTGGATTTTTCACCATCCCCCACAGACTCTCGTGTCCCAGACTGTGTGCCTGCTAGAAGCCCTGGGCGGGAAGGGGCTTGGGGTCTCCAGTGTTTTTCAGCCCTGTTTGGGATTTCCAGCGGGTCTTTCTTGTTGATTCCAGAAACCCTGTCAGATCTCGCTATTAGCATGAGGCTCTCAGAGTATAGAGTAAACTAATGAATTACAGCATGATTACACAGCACATAATTAACTTTGTAATTAATATGCAACTGCCACTTAAGCTAAAACACTGCTTATAGAGACGTACAGCAATAGTAAATCACAGGTCAGAAATAGCACTTTGGAATTTTCAAAAGAATGAGCGTGAGCAGGGAATCACTTAAGGCAGCAGGGTGAGTTAATTAAAAAGCAGATGAATGGTGACAGTCCTGCACCATTTCAATACCTTCTCCCTTAAAAAGGACCCCCATGCCACCCGCCAGGCTGACTGGTCAAAGGGGCACTGAGCATGTGGTTTTATTTCTAAAATAAGAACAGGCTTTCCCTGCCCACTCTCTTAACCATCTGCCCAGCCACCCTGCCCCTGCTGGAGGCCATGACCCCTTGGCCCTTGGCACCTGGTTCTACCTCTCCTCCAGGAAGCCACCCCTCCTGGCCCTAGCCCTCTGGTGGGCACTCCCAGCAGTACAGAGGTTGGTACTGCTTGTCTGCCCTCACCTGGATTTTAGGCTTCTGGAAGTCAGAGATGTCATCTTACTCTTTTTGTCTACTGCTTTCTTCCCCCAGCCTCCTACAAGAGCGTTAAAGCTAGAAGATGCCTTAGAAATCGTCTCACCCAGTCCCCACTTCACCAAGGCCAGGGAGTCCAGGTCTGTGCACTGTAGTCACACCACAATATGGCCCGGCCCAAGCAGAAATCCCCTCTCCCGTGCCTGGCTGTAGCCCGGTGGACACTGCCAGTGTACCTGTGTGATTAGGCTGGGACCCTCGAAATGAGCTAAAGCCAAGCTCCAGTCCCAGCAACCTTGTGCCCGGCTGTGTGACCTTGGGCAAGCTGTGTAATCTCTTTGGGCCTCAGTTTCCTCTTCTGTGAAGTCTGAGCTGTGGTGCCCACTTTGCCGAGTTGGAGTGAGAATTCCATGAGATGGCGTATGTGAAGGGGCCTCGTACAGCAAGTGAGCTCCCAGAAAGCTCAGCGCACCCCAGTCATCCTCAGAGGTTTGGGGTGCAGGGAGAAACCAGTGACATCTTGATCAGCCCCTTCCTTCTGGGACTGAGGAAATGGGCACAGAGAGGCCAACCGTGTGTCCACAGTGCAGTACACGTGTCGGCATGCTTGGGACCCTCAGGCCAGGAGCCCCCTGAGGGGACACCTTGTGTCCTGTGTCTCTCCTGGGCTGGGCACAGCCGGTGCAGAGCTGACCCAGAGCAGTGCCTGGAGAATGAATGAACCGAGGGGCTTCCCCCACCCCGCCGCGCACAGCCAGGAGTCAGGCAGTCTGCCGCGCAGCTTCCCTGGTCCCCAGCCCCAGAATGGTGTGGAGTTAGCTCGGTTATCTGGGTTTGGATCTCAGTTTTGCCGTCTTCTGACCTTGGGCAAATTCCTTAATTGTTTTCAACCTCAGTGTTCCCATCCGTAGGTGCTGCCACTCATTGGTTTGACTCAATATAACCTTTGGCTATATTGTTATAAAAAGAATTCAATAGAATACCAAATACACTTCCTGGCACGGTACATAATGAAGGACACACCTATTGGTCTCGTTACTATTCAGAATTATGAATGGAGATGTCAGGTGACTTCAGGAGGGCCACCCACCTCTAGGGCTTCAGGTAGAGAATCCTGCCTGCTGCCCGGGCCACCAGGGCCTGCATACACCCTGGCTCCTGTCCCACCGCCTACAGTCATTGCTTGAGTGGGACAGGGCAGGGTCATCTCCTCCTCAGGCAGCTCACGTGACCTTCCTGCTCTGGCCTTTGCCCTTCCAGGAAGTGTTCTGGGCCTCTCTTCCCCCCCGGGGCCAGTCTTGCTGAGGGAGGGAGCCCAGGGGACCTTCAGGCAGGCTCCTGGCTGGTTGGGTGTATCCAAGGTGGCAATGGCTTTCATGAAGCTAGACATGATACTGGATTCAGAATCCAGGATTCAGATCTTTCTGTGGCTTCGCTTCCCACAGACACTTTTGTTTCTGGTCACACCTTTGTGGCCAGAGCCCAGCGTGGAGCTAGGAATCCTCCTCCCGTCCCCCACCTCAGGACCTCCCCTCCCCCAGCCTCTCAACCGGCCAGCGGGCTCTCCCTGCCTCTTCTCCGCCTCTCCGCCAGCCTCTCCACCCTGGGGCCACTCCCTCTAGGTTGGTGTTTCTCAAAGCAAGTCCTGGGGAAAACTAGTTCTGTAGGATTTTAAAATGTGTTTTGTGAGAAAAGCATTTTTGCAATCCAGTAAGGCTGGGAGAAGCCAGATTTTGTAAGGCCCTTCCCGTGTGAGCGCGATTTTGCGATCTCCCAGGGGAGGACAGAAGATGCAGCCTTCCCCAACTCATCTAACCAGGGATTCCTTTGCTCAGGAGCACCTCCCGGGACCTGGTTTCCGAGGAACAGATCTGGGCAGAGCCATCTGGGGTGTCCCAACCACCAGAACCCAGCGTGGCTTCTCTCTGGTCTCCTGTCTTTACTAGAGACAGTGCCCACCCAGGCAGACTCTGCTTGGGCATCCAGGCCACTGCTGGAGGAGCTCACTTGTCCGAAAGCTCCCGTCCTCATCCATCCTTCCCTCTGGAACATTCATGACTGTCTTTTGCCACTAGAAGAGAGTCCCTCCAGCTCCTCTACCTGGCATTTTGGCTAATGGCATGAGACCCCTGCCTCCCTCTCACCTGCAGCCACCCACAACTTCCAAGGCACCCCGTTGAGCCATAGTTCGGTTCCCAGAGGGCCCGTGGAGTGGTGGGATTTAACTCCCCAATGAAAGCACCCAAGCCTCTGGCTCCAGCTTCCTCCTGCCTGTGATGGAGCCGATGAGACCCACCAGGGCACTCTGTAGAGTGAATGCTCACCTGCTCAGGGCTGGGCTAAGTTTCCTAGTCACTAACCAGTAAATCAGCACAGAGCCTATGCAGGTGTGCAGTTACGATGACTGTTGTTACTATGAATAGGTGAGGGACCTGAGGCATACTCAGGCCAGCACTGTGCCCCAGGGCACCGAAGCCAGCGAGTATCAGAGCCAGGATACTTGAACGTGGGACATCAGAACCGAGGCAGCTTGGTGTCCTTAACCACACAGCTATAATGCCCATCTAAGATGAGGTGAAACGGGTCAACTCGTGAGGCTCTGACACCAAAGTGCTTTGTAAACTGTAGAGTGCTGTGCACATTAGAGTGTCAAGTCACCAGGCAGCTTTGGAACACCTAGCATGATTTTTATCTCTGTTGGCTTTCAGCAGGCAGCCAGGAGGCATGTTTTCAGGCTGCCTGTGGGGTACCCAGCCTGTGCTTGGAGGATTCCAGGAATGAAGGCTCTCTACTCTTGGGCTGAGGTGGCTCAGTCCGCTGAGTAGCCCCACACCCAGAGACTCCCCTGAATGAGGATGGGGCCAGACCCAGCTGCCCATCCCTCCCAAGCTGTAGGCTTTCTGGAGAGTGTGCCAGCCCCAGCTCAGCTCCTATCAGTCCCAGATCTAGGGACGCTGGAAATATCCGCAGGGAGCCATGGGGGCGGCCCGGGGCTTCTGCAGGAGCCATAGCCGCTTCCCAGTAAGAGCCAAGCTCTTGTTCCCAGCATACTTGGCATGAGCACCCTGTCCTACCCCACCCCCACACCCAAGGCAGCTTGGAACTCCCCAGGGCAGGCCCGTTTGAGCTGTCTGTGGGCTGACCGCAGGGCTGGCCTGGGCAGGCATCAGCAGGGGTGGACTGGAGGTGGTTGGGGCAGAGACAGCTGAGAAGCTCAGGGCAGCCGGGGCTCCTGAGGCCTTGTTGTGGGCCCTGGCCCCGCCTCTCATCCACAGTGGTGCCTTCAAGGCTCTGCTCTACCCGTCCTGCCCCAGGCCTCAGTTTCCTCATTGGTAAATGTTAGGATAGGCCTGAGCAGACGCCCAGATCACTTCCAGATCTAAGTCGTGAGGACTGTTCACTGTTTTTCCTCCTACCACTTTTGGCTCAAATGTCTGCCTACTGATTCCTCTATTTCCCCAATTTTTTGTTTTTGTTAGAAATTAAAAATATATATATATACTGAGTGAAGGAGTACACGCAGAGGCTCAGGAGGAGTAGTCATTGCCCTGGCTCACCCACACCTTCCTGTGTGGCTAGGGAGAAATCACCTACCCACTCTGAGCCTCAACTTACTCATCTGCAAACTGGAATAGTACTTGTTTGCAGATGAGACTGTGATATAAGTTTGCTTGAAATTGGCTCACTGTCCATAGAGGCTCTTAGCTTGAAAAGAACCCGCTGTGACTCTCAGTTTAGGAGAAAGAGCAGAGTCAGGAAACGGAAAGTTTGCGTGTAGTTCTGCTTGGTGGCCTCAAGCTAAGCCCTCCCTGCTTTGGGCCTCTGTTTGCTGCTCTTTCAAAAATAGACCACCTGGAAGACTTCATCTCATGTGTTAGTACCAGGTGGTTAACGGTGGCTGTGCGGAAGTGTGTGTGGAGGATTGACTGGGCATGTCTGGACTCACTGGAAAGAATGCAGTGATTGATTAGCCATGCCTGCTATCGGTGTGGGAGGTGGGGGGAGGGTGGTGTGGATGCCACCTCCACCTCCTGCATACCAGCATTACCATCCCTATGTCAGCTGGTCCTTAAGGGTTGATCTAGTTCTATCTGACTCTCCCTGGGGGATGCCATCTATCGAAGCTCCTGCAGAATGCCAGGTGGGATTTGGAGCCTTGGGGAGCTGGGGGTATGGAGGGGACAGTGGAGAATACCTCCTCATCCCTGGAGCCAGGGTGTAAGAACATCTGCTAGGTATTTACAGCCTTCTAGAGGGCACCAGCTGGTGGTCAGGGGATCCTACCTCTGTCTACAGTCACATCCTTCCCCATATCCTCCAAAGACCCTTGGGTAACTGTTCCCACCCCCTCTTCCCCACTTCATAGCATCTAAGCCTTTGGAGCTATAGATAAGAGCCTCCAGGCAGAGCCAGGACAGGGCCACTGCATGAGCACTGCTGTCCTGCAGAGGCTTGTGGCCTGGGCCCAGCACTGGACAGGCCCGTGACTTCCTGTCTGCATCATCCTCAGCACTCCACAGCAGCACAATCCTCTTCCTCTCACTCAGGGAAGGTGGGGCTGGGGAAGGCAGTGTCTAGTTGAGAGAAATCTGCCATGTTCCCATGGAAAACATGATACAGGAAAACATGGGCTTTGTAATCAGACGTGGGTTGAAATACTGGCATTTGTCGGTAGTGTGACCCTGAGCAAGTCATTGGACCTCTCAGAGGCTCAGTTTCTTCATCTGTAGTGCTGTAATAATAATTGGAACAGCATGGTAAAGTTTTGTGGCTTAACTGATAAGACATAGAGAACCTAGTGTTTAGCACATATAGGTTCCATAGTTGTTGGGTACCTCTTTCCACTCTGAGGAAACAAAATGTAGGGGCATGGCCTCCTTCGGCATTAAGAAAGCCCAAAGGGACTTCTCCAGAGCTGAATCCAGCCCTCCTTTGCCTCTTGGGAAGAGAAGCTGTCAGAGAAGTTCACTGTAAGGTCAGGGATTTGGAGTATGGCCAGAGGATGGCAGGAGGGTTTGGCCTCAAGGGCATGGCCTAGACCCTCTAAGGTGTCATGTGCCCAGAAAGACAGGGCACGCCAAATGCAGCTGGGATCCCAGCCCAGTGTGGGTGGGGTCAGTGGGCAGGCCCCTTTGTCAGGGCCACACCTCTGAGTGTTTCCCAGGAAACTGTCACTCCTGGATCAAATTCTGTGTCCCAGGGCAGGTTGTTCGGCATAGCCACGTGGGGCTGACCTTCATGAAGCCCCTGCCCTGAAATACCAAGACTGCATTGTGTTATCCCATTAGCTAGCATCGACAGTGGGTGTGCCCCTGAACAAGGATGGGTGTTGGGAGATTGGATCATGGAGAGAAGTGGGTCCACCCTTCCGGAAGCTTTTAGTGCCAAGCCAAAGCATCTGTGGTCAGGCAGCATGGAGCCGTGTCAAGCCTTGGCACAGGAGCCCTGCCCTGGTTGAGGAAGGAGGGACTGAATTCTGAAGAGCTGTGGTCCGAATGCAGAATTTTACTTTTTGAAACACTGTCCCCTAAGTTTTCATTTGCTCAGCTCCTCAACACAGTGAGGGTAGGACGAGATGCACTTTCCTGTTTGACAGATGACGACTCAGGCTCAGGAAGGTGGATCGGCCTCCCGCAGCCTCACAGCCAGGAGGTCTGGCTCTCAGGACCACCGTCTACCCAGGGGCCCCGCCCTGTGCAGTGACTCAGGCAGGCCCAAGGGCCTGCTCCAGTTGTCCTGCTAAGAGAGGAAGCAGCTGGCCCTGTGCAGCTGCCCGGAGCTGCCTCTTCCATCCCTTTCCCCGTCTCGTCCCCTGTCTCTCTGCCCTTCTTTCTGACTTCCCTGAGGTAGGCACAAAGTCACCCTCCACGCCACTGTCCTTGCTTCGCCACCACCCTCTCCCTCTGCATCCAGCCTGCGTGCCTGGGACAGGCTACCAAGGGTTGGGAATGGATGAGCCACCTGTGACGTGACCACAGGAAGCTCCCACACCTCCCTGAGCCTCCACTCATTACGCTGTAAGTTGAGGAAGGCATCGGTCTACATCAGCACTTGCCTAACCTTAGTCACTTTCATCCCATTCATACTGTTTCAAATGATCCTTTAATTCACTTAGGTCTGCTATCGCTACCTAATTTAACTGCATCCAAAATAATAATATTCATGAGCTCATCAGTCCAAAAACTTCACTATGAAAATGTAAAAGGTTTGTCTATGGACCTTCTAAAGTCATCTTTGTTCCACCTGTGGTGCTTTTATTTCTCATTTGGAGCCCTCGACAGGGTGACCAGCGTCTCTCTGAGTCCCAGGATCTTTGGATTCCGGCTGAGTCATGGATCTTTCAGCTCTCACCACCCTGGGTCTCATGTATACCCAGCAGTAACCATGCGCACACCTGCCTGTTCACCCCTCTAGTGAGCACCTGCTGGGTACCGAGCCCTGGGCTAGGCTAACGGATCTGTAACTGGAAGACATTGCAGCTGATGGAGAGACACATGCAAAGACTCAGCCCTAATCCAGTGCCACTGAGATGGGGGTGTGTGACAGGGACATGGGGGATAGGAGTGGAAACCAAGAAAGAGAGTGACAGTTGAGCCAGACCCTGATGGGTGGGAGGTGGCCAGGCAGAGGCAAAGGCATGGAGGTGTGATCTTGAGAGCACTCCGGGAGGCAGGGAGCAGCCCCATCCTGGTGATGAGGGATGTCCTGGGAGTGGCAGGGGCTGGGGCCAGGCTGAGGAGGATCCCGACTGATGCTGGCACACACAGGTTGGCAGGTCACTGCTGAGCCCAGGGCTCTTGATATCCGTCCTTCTGGTATTCTGAGGCTGGTAGAGGGTCTGCCTCGGATGTCCTGGCCCCCTCGGCTCTCCGTCCTGGCCGTGTTGTCTTGGAACGCAGCTTCTGCTCTCAGGCTGTAGGCAGAGCCTTCCACTCCTGCCACTGGCACCGCTTGCCCCAGGGGACCTGAGCTGCAGATGTGCACGGTGATTGAATCATTTCTGCACACCACTGCTCACACAGCTCCTCGGGGACCCCCCACTTGCCTGTGCAAGCTGTCATGAGATGTGTGTGCTCAAGTGCCTCTGTGCTGGCATCCAGCACGTGCACATACCTGCTGTGAAGTGTGCAAGGGGGCATGTATGTGTGTGCCTACGCACACGTGTGTGCTGTGCAAACGCCTGGCGCTCTGGGCATTATGTGGACTGATAAACTAGTGAGGCCTCAAAGATGGGAAATAAAACACTTGTGTCCAGACAGCTGACTGTTCGGTTGGCTGCCACCCTTGGGAGCCAGCTGCCTGCGGAGCTCCACATTTCTATGAGGCAGCTAGGAGCACCTCATCCCCGTGTCCAGGGAGGAGCCCGTTGAGGGCTGTTTGCCTCCCCCAGCCGCTGAGACAGAAGAGATGCTTCTCTCCTTGCTGACTTGCCAACCCAGAGATATCCAGGGCCCTACCTGGACCTGCCAGAGGGTCTCCAGCCCAGCTCCGCTCACGGTGCCCTCCTGTCCTCTTCCTCTCCCCACCTCTGCCTCCCATCCTGCTGCCTGAGGGCACG
Source organism: Sapajus apella (assembly GCF_009761245.1). NCBI lineage: Eukaryota > Metazoa > Chordata > Mammalia > Primates > Cebidae > Sapajus > Sapajus apella. Next base: position 2,066,486 of record NW_022437047.1, read on the forward strand.
AGGCGGGTGTTCCCAGGCCTTTTCAGTTCTCAGGAGTCTATTCTTTGAGCAACCCTATGTGCATAATAACGGCTAACTTTTTTTGAGCAGGGCTTCTAGACTAGGCGCCGCCTAGGGTAGACACCCTCGCTTTGCTGGGTGGGAAGAAGTGTAAATGGAAGCTTGGTCCTGAAAGATGCCCCATGGGAATTGGGAAGACCGAGCTGACCCCATGTCACCATCCAAAAACTTCCGTTCGCCAAGCTAAGCCCAGCCAAGCGTAAGGTACGAGGTGAAGCGCACAGCTGCGGAAGGGGCAGTGTCGTGGCCTTGGGCTGCCCTGGAAGAACGGCCCTGGACCTCCCCACGGACCTGCCTTGGGACAGGCTTTGCAGCTTCAAAGGCAGGCATTCTCCTCTTGTGGGGGTGGAGTTTTCCGAACAGCCGGATCTCCTCTTGGGGAATCCTAAGAGGCTGGCATTTGACAGGCTGCCAAAGGCTGGCCAGCCCAATCCTGTGCTTTGCAGGCAGCGAAACGGAGGTCCAGGGCTCTGCCCTATTCAACAGCAGAGCAGAGTCCTGATCTCCCATGCTGATTAGCTTTGCATGGCTCCTGGCTGCTCCAACCAGGAGATGGGGGTCCTCAGCCAGGATGGGGGTGGTCTGCTTGGTCCCACCCCCAACTCAGGGGCAGTAGAAAGGGCTGAGGCCAGGGGTGCACCCGGGCCAGACTGACAGTGATCTGTTGGGCAGGAGCCGGGCCTCGGGGGCTCTAGAGCTGCAGGCACAGAGGATTTGTAGCGACTTGTAAAGGCTTAAAGGAGTCCAGGCGTCCGGAGGCAGAGGCAGCAGCCCAGCCGAGAGGCGCTCCTGTGGCGAAGGGCGACCTCTGCTGGCCACGAGGTGCATGCCACCTCCCAAAGCCGGCCAGTGTGTCGGGAGCCCAGTGGCGCAGGTGACTGGATTTGGGCAGATTGGGTGGAATAAGGAGGGCATCTCTTTGGGCCCAGTCACAGCCCGAGGCGGAGAACTACCAGGAGGTCCTGACCGCCAGTCATGGGGAGTGGAAAGAACAGCACATTAACAGTTGGAAAGGCGGAATCTCTGCCCAGCAGCTTTCTGACTGTGTCACCTCGGGCAATTTGCTTCACCTCTCTGAGCCTTTTAAGGATGAAGAAAATCAGCACTGCACAGGGCCTGGCCTGGTGCCTGAACATGGCAGGTATAGAGCAAATGGAGGGTCCGAGCCTGCCCCTCAACAAGCTGTCTCTTGCACACCTCCCTCAACCCACCCTTCCTCTCTTTATGCCTGGGACCCCTTGCCCTCTAGACCTTTGACCCCTTTACTGCGGAGACTAGAGCCCCCAGTCTCCTCCATTCCTGGGGTTAGTAACCCCAGTCTTGCATCACTGACCTCAATATTTTAAAAATGTCACCTCACCTGTAGGGGCCTCTGTAATCAGTTCTTTTATTTATTGATTGATTTTTGAGACAGTCTCACTCTGTGGCCCAGACTGGAGTGTAGTGGCATGATTTCAGCTCACTGAAACCTCCACCTCCCAGGTTCAAGTGCCCAGTGCCCTGTGGCCTTGAACAAACCACTGATGGGCCCCAGGCTTCTCAGAATAAAACCAGCTGAGCAGAGGAGTAGAGATAGGGGACCTGAAATATTCCCAGAATATTTCAGGCCCTTAATATTCCCAGAATCTTTCCGTCCAGCTGGGTGGATCTAAGCACCTATGCCTGCCTGGGGCTCCGGGCACTGTCATTCAACAAGCATTTACCAAGACCCAAGGGCTCAGCCCCTGGACACAATGTTAGGGGAACACTCCTCTTCAGAGATAGACCCTTATAAGGTCACTGAGTTGCCCCTATGCAGCATCCTGTTCTGCAGATGGGGAAACCAAGGCCAGGAAACCAGAGAAGCCCACTCAAAGCCCATCCTGGCTGGGGACACCTCGGTGCTCATCGGAGGGAGAGAGGATGAAGGGCTGGGAACACACCTGGCACCTCCACAGTGCCCAGGTCTGGCCCCCAGTGCACTTAGGTTTGTCTACAGCGGCCCCTGCTGGCTGCCTGGGCCACCGATCGCCCTTTGTCCTGGTGGGCAGTAGCCTGTGGACAGGGGGAGGAAGGCCTTCAGTCGTGAGGTTTCCTTGTACTTTCCTAACATCTCCTCCAGCCAGGAGCTGAGCCAGCCCAGGCCTTTGTGGGAAGGGTCTCTGTGTCCTAGCTGGTTATGAAAGCTGTATTCTCCATTGGGACCCAGGTCTTCACCACCGCCTAGGTATCGCATGGTGCCTGGGAGACCACCAGGGTCCTTTGGCTCTGACGGGGCCTGGCATTAGGAACTGAGATGGCCTTGCTGAAGGTGGCACTGTCTTGCTCCTGCTCTGGGCAGGAGCTCTCTGTGTCCTTGTCTTCCCCACCATGGTTTGTCCCTGGCCCCAGGGGCCTTTGTCATGTGGATGCTGGCTGAGAGTCTGTGGGAGTAAACTCAGGAGGACAAATTCAGCTCCTGCTTGGGGGACCTACAGAAGTGGCAAGTGGAGCTGCCGCGATCACGCCTCTGCCAACCCGGACCACACACACAAACACGTACACACATATCTGTATGGATACATACATAGCCTGGCCCCTCCTCCCCAGGACCTGTTCAAGAGAGAAAATTGTAAAGGGAAAGTAAGGATTCTAAAGCTGGTTCCAACCCAACCAGCTGTAACCTCCAAGCCTCGGTTTCTTCATCTGTAAAATGGGGATGTAACTACTTTCTCTTCTCTGCCATGCCTGGACCAGTACCTGACTCCTAGGAAGAGCTCAGCACGTAGTCCTGTAGTAGGTAAACATGGGCTTGGACCAAGAGGTCTTTGAACACAAGAAAATGATTTCATGCTAATCTCCACATGCCCAATCCGTCTAGCCTAGCACCTCACACAGTGTCGTTATTACAAAGCATTTCTTGGGAGAGTGGAAGCATGTACGGATGAGCAAGTGGAGACTAAAGGTGTTTCAATGGATGGGTGGACGGGAAGAGGTAGGCGTTTGTGTTTATTATTTTTACTTATTTATTTTTTTAATTTTCTTTGTGGGTGCTCGCTCACCCCCTCCTCCTTCCCCAGGCAGGCATTTCGATAGATAAATAATGGGTGGAGAAATTGGACGTCAGGTGTGACAGGTGTGATGGGTGGCAGGTGGGATGAATGGACCGTTGGCAGGGTGAGGGTGGAAGAAATAAATATGGGCAGAACCCCCACTTTTCCTTGCTTGCTGGAGAGCTCCAGAAAGCACTTCTCAAACGTGCAAATTCCCAGATGACCCAGCAACTCCACTTCTGATCGTATGTCCTCTAGACTAACCCGCACACATGTGATGTGCCAGTGTGAAAAGTTATCCCTGCAGCACTGCAGTGATAAAGATTTGGAAACAGCTTCAGGGTCCCTCGTTTCAGGCTGAAGTGTGAGTCCCCTGAGCAGAGGGACCTTGTCTGGGGCCTCAGGCCTTAGAACAGCACCTGGTCAGATGTTAGTTGAATAATGCTTCATCATGCCTAGGAATACTGTGCAGCCATTAAGAAATGAAAAGGTTCCTTATGTCTTGATGTGGAATAAACTTTGAGATGTATCATTAAGAGGAGAAAAAAGCAAGGTCCAGATAATGTGTATAGAATGCTATTGTTTTATGTTTGTTAAAAAGTGGCAGAGGCTGGCATGGTGGCTCACACCTGTAATCCCAGCACTTTGGGAGGCCAAGGCGGGCAGATCACGAGGGCAGGAGTTTGAGACCAGCCTGATCAACGTGGTGAAACCCTGTCTCTACTAAAAACACAAAAATTAGCTGGGCGTGGTGGCGTGCTCCTGTAATCTCAGCTACTCAGGAGGCTGAGGCAGGAGAATCACCTGAACCCAGGAGGCGGAGGCTGCAGTGAGCCAGGATTTCGCCACTGCACTCCAGCCTGGTTGACAGAGCTTGATTCCTTCTCAAAAAATAATTAAAAAAAAAAAAGTGGCAAGGGATAGTGCATGTAGATATTTGCTTCTAGATGAGACTCTCCGGAAGGGGGACTGATGGCACTGGTTCTCCTAGGAAGGGCACCGGGGGACTGGGGATGGGGCCTGGACCCAAGACTGGATACCTTTGTGGACTTTCTGATTTTTGAACCATGCAAACAAATGACCTTTTCAGACACACACGGAGCAATAAGAATTGTAGCAAGAGCTGCACATCCTTTAAAGCCATTGAAGGAGGAACAGGACTTTCTTCTAAAGGCTGGGCCCAGGCAGTGGTGTTGGTTCCCTCAGTGAGGATGCGTAGAAAGCAGACAGAGACAGACACACCTACACTTCTACCAGCTGCGGGGATGTGGTACATCTGGCAGCCTCAGTTTCCTCATCTGTAACATGCAGATGATCCTAGCCTTACAGAATGGGTAAGAAAGGAGAGGACGCAGCTGTCCAGCACATGAAAAGTCCTGAGGGACGGGGCCAGAGATGAGGCGTCGTTAGTGAGGAGTGTGGCAGGGTAGCAGAGAAGGCCTGGGCCCCAGGTCTGTCCAGCACCCTGGGTCGGACCCAGGTCTCTGCAGCCTGAACTGTCCACTGGGGGCGGGAGGGCAAACCGAGCTGGCAGCAGGCAGACTTCTGCCTTGGCCCAAGGACCTGGACCTCTGGGCAGTGGGTGAACTAGGGCTGTGCATTCCTGCCTCTTTTTACCTAGATCGTTGCCACTGCTGTGTGGCCTCCCTGGAGCAGCCTGGGGACTCTGGGGCTTTCTCCAGCCGAGGGAGCTTCCTCCACTTAGCTCTGTCATCCAAGGAAAGTCCCATTCACATTAGTGTCCCTGAGCGCTCCCTTCTCCCGCACTTCAGGAAGGGAGAGCCTAGTGCCAGGACATCCCTGCACTCACACTGCCAGCCTTGTGCAGTGGAAACCACAGGCTGGCAGTCGGGAACCCTGGCTCCTGGTGTGGGCTCAGACACCACTCGCGGTGCCACCCTGGCCTTTCCCCTTTCTGTCTCTCACCCTCAGTTTCTTTATCTGGAAAATGGGTGTGGTGCTCATTCCCGTCCTCCTCCTTTTCCAGGAGGGCAAAGTGAAAAAAATAAGAGTTGTGAGTGATTTGTAAATTGTGAAGAACTCTAAAGCCTGAGGGATTTGGGAGGGCAGGTGCCACCTGACGTGCACTCAGAGCACATGTGCACTGAAGCTCCTCATATGGGAGGGTCCCCCTGCACATGTATGAACACACACACACACACACACACACACACACAGACACGGACCAAACCCTGAACCAGGAATCCAAGGGGGATTTCCACCACCCAAAACACACATGCACGTACAGAAATCTGTGTGCCTAGCCGGGCGCAATGACTCACACCTGTAATCCCAGCACTTTGGGAGGCCGAGGCAGGCAGATCACTTGAGGTCAGGAGTTCAAGACCAGCCTGGCCAACATGGTGAAACCCCATCTCTACTAAAAGTACAAAAATTAGCCAGGCGTGATGGCAGGCACCTGTAATCCCAGCTACTCAGGATGCTGAGGCAGGAGAATCACTTGAACCCGAGAGGCGGAGATTGCAATGAGCCGAGATCGCACCAGTGCACTCCAGCCTGGTGGCAGAGTGAAACTCTGCCTCAAAAACAAAAAAAGAGAGAAATGTGTGCACCTGTCTGTACCGTTCCTTCCCCCCTGGTGGACATGCCTGCCCAGTGCTCACGTGTGCCACACATGGAAAGCACCCAGAAGCACTTCCTGCCCTCAGCCCAGCGGGGTACCCCAGGTGTGGCCCCACAGGGCCCAGCAAAGGGCTCTGAACCTGTCAGTACTGTGGCCAGAGGGCAGTTGGGAGGCTGGTGCAAGGTTGGCAGGCCTGGCATGATCCAGTGACACCCTCTGCATTCTCTTCGCAGGCTGGACAACGTTCATGGCTCTCGGGTAGAACCCAGCGAAACGGCCAGAATGAATTCTATGGACAGGCACATCCAGCAGACTAATGACCGACTGCAGTGCATCAAGCAGGTGGGTGTGGGGGTGAGGCACACTCCGAGGGTGGGGCGGACGGGGCAGGCAGAGCATAGGCATCTGGTAGGTGCCTGATGGGGTGGACGTCGGGGCTTCCTGACCATCTGTCTTGTGAGGCCGTTGTTGGCATGCTGGCACCGACCAGTCTGATGCTGGAATCACATTCCTGGGTTTTAGTTCCAGTGCTGCCCTGTCCTTTCCCTTCCCACAGCCTTCCCAGCTGTGTGACTTTGGACCAGTGTTGTGGCCTCTCTGGGCTCTGTTTGTGTACAAGGATGCAGTGAAGCACCTGGCACTACCATCTCCCTTTACCACCTTCCTCCCACACCTAAGCTCCCTGCTCTTTTGCTCTCGTTGTTCTTTAAGGAAAAAAAAAAAAAAAAAAAAAGCCTCAGGCTGGGTGTGGCAGCTCATGCCTTTAATCCCAGGACTTTGAGAGGCCAAGGTAGGATTGCTTGAGCCCAGGAGTTTGAGACCAGTCTGGGTAACATAGCAAGACCCCATCTCAGTTAAAAAAAAAAAAAAATTACTAATTTATTTAAAAATAAGAACCCATTATCGGCTGGGCCCAGGGGCTCACGCCTGTAATCCCAGCGCTTTGGGAGGCTGAGGGAGGAGGATCGCTTGAAGCCAAGAGTTTGAGACCAGCCTGGGCAACCTCATTTCTGTTTTTTAAAAAAGAAAAGAAAATCCCACAAGAGAAGGAAATTGTATCATTTTACAGGAAAGGAAACAAGTACAGAGAGGGGACGGGATAGCCTGAGTCCACTCAGCCCCTCTGGTGCTGGGAAGACCTCATTCCAGAGAGTGCCATCGTCCCCACCCTGCTGAAGCCCATACCAATCCCAAGAAGTGAGCTACCCAGGAGTTCCTCTATTTGAATTGTGGGGAGGCGGGGAACCTTTCACAGGGGCGCCCCCCAGCGGTGGCCAGGAGTGACGCGCCCACCCGCGGGGCCCAGCTCCAGCAGCCCAAGCTGGCAGCTTCCCTGCACAGTCCCAGGAATGTTGTGCACTCCCAGAAGGATGGGGTACAGCCAGAGGGGCACGGCCTTTGGTGTCAGATGACTTTGACCCAAGTCCTTACTCTTCTATGGACCCACAATGGGATCTCAAGCTAGTCCTCCATTTCTCTGAGCCTCAGTTTCTTCATGTGTCAAATGGGGCCTACCTCATAGGATGCTGTGAGGATGTTGCAGGTGACGCACTGGCCCAGCCCTGGTGTGCGGTGGGTGATCAGCTAATGGCAGTGGTGGCCATTGTCCTCAGTATGTCAGTGACAGGGAAGGGAGTGCTGGGGCTCAGGCCCCTGGCCTGGACCAGCTTAACAGGAAGCTCAGGCAACCAGCATGGGCTGCTGGCCCCCAGCTCCAGCAAGGTGGAGCTCACAGCCCCTCCCCATCCAGCCTTCCCTTCCTGAGGGCCAGGACCCAGAAGGAGCCTCCCCAAGGTGCCTGCCCGGTGGAACTGAGGCTATTCCTCCGGAATGAGGGATGCATGTCCTCTCATTAGCATCAAGCAGAGCAATCTTGAAGCCCGTGTGGGGTCTGCAGAGAGGAAATTGAAGAAGACTTGTTACAGATTGAACCCAGCCCAAACGGCTCTTCCAAACGCCAATTACGCGCCTCTGCTCACAGTGGCAGAATAGAAACCAAACGCCAAGACTCTCTCCTCCCCCACCCTCCCTCCTGCTCAGGGTTCTGCAGGGCTGTCTCTCAGCTCTGCCTTTCAGCCCATTTCTCTCACCATTGGCTCAAGTGGCAGTCACCGTGACCCCAGTGGGATGCTCACGTCTCCTGTGCCTGGGCCCCCCATGTGGCAGGCATTCCAGGGGTAAGACCTGCTCTCAGCCTCTTTCCTCTCGGTGCCCAGCTCCATATCACCAGGGATCAGGGTGCACCTCACTTCCTTGGCCCTCCCTGGGTCCATCTTGGGCAGAGGCCCACCAGAAGCACCTCACAGCATGGCACACAGCGCACTCACCATTCCGCCACTTACAAACTATGCAGCCTTAAGTTGCTGCCTCGCCTCCCTTCATCTATAAAATGGGCATCATAATGAATGCACACTCAACCAGCACATGCCAGAGCCTGCACCACCCTCCCCACCTGCCCCAGCACACACATGCACACACACAGAGGGCTCTGCCTTTCAGCCAGACAGTGGCGCATTTGTGAGTGTGAGCAACCTGCCCAGTTGCCCCCTGGGCCATCCAGAGCTCCCTGCATACTCCATGCCCCTCCTCCCACACCTCCCGTCAGACACAGCTCAATGCTGACATCTGTCTGCTCACAGCTGCCCTAGAGAGCAGCCTTGCTGGCTGGGGACTAGGTTTTCTCAGGAATCCCATAACCTAATCAGAAGAAGAAAGGCAAGCATGTCTGCACGCGCTGGGACGACGGATGCGTTGGCTGTGCAGGCTTTGGGCTGGCTGGGGTTGTGGTTCCCTCCCCTCTCCACCAGCCTTCCCTTCCTGCCCTCACCTTGGTTGTAGCCTTTGCTGGCATTCATCAACCCCTGCCCGCTGTACCTTGCTGTCCATGTCCCCTTGCAGCCTCTATCTCAGCTGCCTTTGCCCCTTCTCAGCCTCTTGGTACTGGGAGACCAGTGCTCCCTCTCTGCAACATGCCCACATTGAGAGCCCTGCAGATCAGCTCATTCCTGCTCAGCAGCTGCCCTGAACCCAGGAGCCCTTCTGAGCATCTGTACCCCATCCTTGAGCTTGGACACTTCCTGGGCACCCAGCTATCTCACCTAACTTCCTCTGTCTCCCTAGAGCTATGGGCCCTATAGGAATACATCAAGTCTCCCACCAGGCTTGGGGGCAGAGAACCTGCTATGTTCATCTCACAATCACGGAGTCTAGCATAGCGTCCAGCTCAGAGTGGGGCCCAACTATTTTGGGTGGGCTGAGGAGAGGGGAGACTGACAGATGGATATGTAAGGGAACGGATGGACAGACATATGGGCAGACAGTTAGATGGCTGGGTGTGTATAGATGATGAATGGATTAATGAACAGGTAGGTGGGTGTCTGGATAAATTAACTGCTGGATGAATGGGTAGATAGGTAGATGAATGAAGGGATGGATGAGTGGTGGATAAAGTGGTGGATGGATGAATGGGTGGGTTGGCAAGCAGACGGTTGGATGAATTGATTCATTTTGGATGGACAGATGGATGGATGGATGGATGGATGGATACATGCATAGATGGATGAATGAATGAATCATTTGATTCACAGATGGACTGGTAGACAGATGGATTGATAAGATGAATTCATCATTTCAAGGCATTGGTATGCCCTGCTCCAGCTCCAGCAGACTCGGTGGCCATTGGATATAGCCCAGTTCCTTGGAGGAATTATAGAGATGGGCAGGCTTTCTGGTGGGGAACAGGGTACCAGTGTCCAGTAACAACCACAGTTAGGGAGGCCTCTGCCTGTGATTCAAACATGTGCTCCCATCCCCGGTCCATCTGGCTGGCCAAGCTCCGTCCTGCTCTGCCCTGCCCTGGCCCCTTCCTCCATGTGCCACTGGGGCCCATTCTGCAGTGGCCACGTTGCTGGCTACACAGCAGACACACTGTCCTTCAGACAGTTAACTCCTCCTCAGTCATTTCCCATGGGGCCCAGCCTTGTGCCAGGAGGCTGCTTCTCCCCTCAAGAGGCTCTCAAGAGGAACAGGGAACAGTGGACGGGCCCTGGCTTCAATAGCAATAGCAGTCTTTACCTGGGCTCTGCTCTGTAATGAGTTCCTCGTGGCTTCTCAGCTTCGCAGCAGCCCTGAATGCTGTCACCACCCCATTTCACAGATGAGGGATCTGACGTGAAGCCAGGTCCCCTGGGCTGCTTGGCTCAGCGACTGAGACGGGGTTTGGACCATGTCTGTCCTTTTTATTTCACCAAACCACTTTGTCTCTCTGTGCACTTCAGTCACCTCATGGTTGAAGTAGGTGACAAGGGCACAGAGAGGGGAGGGGCTTGACCAAGGCCAAAGTGCCAGCAGTGCCTTCCCACTGAAGTGCCAGCAGGGTCTTCCCACCGAAGTGCCAGCGGTGTCTTACCACCGAAGTGCCAGCAGGGTCTTCCCACCGAAGTGCCAGCGGTGTCTTACCACCGAAGTGCCAGCGGGGTCTTCCCACCAGTGTCAGCAGGGTCTTCCCAGCACTTTGGGAGGCTGTGGTGGGAGGACTGCTTGCGCTTAGAATTTTAAGGCCAGCCTGGGCAACATAGCAAAACCTCATCTCTATTAAAAATCAAGAACAACAAAATTAGCCAAGCATGGTGGTGCACACCAGTAATCCAACTTGGGAGGCTGAAGTGGGAGGATCACTTGAGCCCAGGAGGTTGAAGCTTCAGTGAGCTATGATCGCACCACTGCACTCCAGCCTGGGTGACAGAATGAGACCCTGTCAAAAAAAAAAAAAAAGATAAAAGCCAGCAAATGGGATGCCTGATGTTTTCTCCAGCAGTGAGATGTACCCACAGCCTACAGGCCACGCGAGTTGTCTGGGGTGAGGGCAGAGGGTCCCAAAGACTGGTGAGACACTGAAGGCTGAGCACTCAGGTGCCAGAACCAGACTGGGCTTCTGAGACTGACCTCAGAGGCCACTCATGCACCCAGAGCCCCAAAGTGGGGTGCTGTGACCAGCTGGAGGCAGGCAGCTCTGAGGCAGCATGCAGTGGCTCCCGACCTGTTAATTGGGTGTGACATCACTGAAATAAACGGAACAACTCAGTTAGCAGGGCAGCTGGTGGGCAGAAGTCAACCGATTGGCATGGCTTTCCACGGGGAGCCGAGATACCAGCTGTGGCCTCTGAGGGGCATGCTTTAGAGAACAGGCACAGGAGGCAGAGGTGAGGACCCGCCACCACCCTCTCAAAGGGCTTATTTCTGTATGTTGAAGTTCCTCCCGTCTTGCACAGGTCAGACGCAGGGAGTGTCGCCTCTGCAGAAGGAGCTGGGTCTGAGAGCGGCCTTGTGCAGCTGTGCTTCCAGGGGAGCCTTTGGGAGACAGAGTCAGGGCCAAGGGCTGCCCCATGTGGGAGCACCCCATGCGCCAGGCACTTTGCCAAGGGCCATATAAGCCTCATCTTGTTGAAGCCTCACTGTGGCCCTGTGACGGGGGGCTTTGTTGTGACTTGCCTGTCCTTTTCTCTCCTACACCTCTTTCTCTCTCTTTACTTCCATGGAAGGAGGATATTCTCCTTCATTTCACTTTCCTCCACCGATTTTTTAAAATCGTGCCTTGCCTGAACGACATTGTAGCAACAGTCATGGAACCTTAAGCAAAAGAAATAAAAGCTCCGCCACCAAGCCATGCTCTGTCATCCCCATTTCACAGATGGGGCTACTAAGGCTCCGAGAGGTGAGGGGACCATGCTGGGTCACTGGTTCATAGGCATGAAGGCGGAGTATGGGCTCCCATAGCGCCCCTGCTGATTCTGGGCCCCCTGCAGCTCCTAAGGCCCTCCCTGCCCTGGCCCTGGGGCAGGCTCGCGCTGCAGGTGGAATGGAGGGACTGCCCTGTGTGGCTCCTGTTCTGCTGTCTCTCCCAGCACCAAGGCAACGGGACCTCAGAAGGTGCCAGTTACAGCCAAATGAGGAAAGAGCCCCATCCCAGAATCTCACCTTTGCCTCGAATCTGCTCCTTGCCCCTAGCCACATAATTTGTCTCCTGGATTCAGTGCCCAACTCAGAGGGCCTGGGGAGACGGTTAAGAGCGAAGGGGGCCATGGGAACCACCCTTCCGCTTTGCACCTTACCCACCCCACCAGCCCTGCAGCCTGGGCCTGAAGCAGAACCAGGAGGCCCCGGCACCGTGGCACCAGAATTTAATCTTCGTTGACTCAGACTCTTGCCTGGCAGGGGCCTGAGCTCAGGCTGACCTCCCCAACCATGCCAGCAGCCCTGAGTGGATACAGGCAGGGCCCAGTAAGTCACACACAGCAGACCTTAGTGTGACAACGGTCTAGGCACGTGTGCTCCTCACCCTCCCAGCTGGCTGTGGCCTCCCCTAACTCCTCACCTTATGTGGCTATGGCAGAGCAGGCTCCAAAGCTGGAGCTGGTGGGAGCCGAGACCTGGGCTTTGGTGGTGGGGGCTGGGAGGTGGGGGTAGTCAGGAAGGAATCTCCAGGGCCAGCCTGTCCTGGCTCCGGGGTGGGTGGGAGAACCCCCAGACCCCTACAGGGATTGCCTGCCCCCACCCCCACCAGCATCTGGAAAGCACTGTGCTGTCTGACGTCATCAGCCTTCTCTAGACCTCAGTTTTCCTGTCTTTGCAATGGGACTACTAATCCACCGGGGCTGGGGGAGGGGTGGGGCAGGCATGTCCAGTGCAGGGGTGAAAGCGAGCATGAGAACACTCAACGATCCCGACTACCCCTTTACCCCTTTCCGTGAACCTCCTTCCCAGTGAGGCTGGGGTCTTCCTGCCCCAGATCCCCCCACGCCGCCCATGCTGGCCTCATTCCTGGAGCCTCAGCCGCCTCCTTTTCCTTTCCCACAGCACTTACAGAATCCTGCCAACTTCCACAATGCCGCCACAGAGCTGCTGGACTGGTGTGGAGACCCACGGGCCTTCCAGCGGCCCTTCGAACAGAGTCTGATGGGCTGTCTGACGGTGAGTCTGCACCCCGTCTGCCTACACGCCTGACCAGGAAGGCCGGCCGAGGGCTAGCATGCCTGTCCAGGTGTCGGACAGGCTGTCACACGCTGGGGGATGACACCAGTGAGAGAGCTGGGAAAACACTGGTGCTGCGGGCATGGCCCTACTGGGTGTGTCCCCCGAGTGCATACCCCCAGGGGACCTGGAGCTGATGAGGAGGCACAGTCCCTAGGGATTGTGTGGGTTCCCACACTTGGTAAGAAAGACACAGGCTCACTTTATGGGTCACTGTTCTGTCATAAGCACAATAGAGAGACTCTTAGAGGGTTGTCAGCCATTTTTATGCAGTCATTCATTCATTCGTTCACTTAGCAAACATGTATGCAACTTCTTTTGTAGTCATCCATCCATTCAGGTAAGCATTGATTAAGCCCCTCTGACATCCATCCATCTAGCCAAATCGGCATTGATTGATCTCTCATTGATCATGTATGATCTGCCAAGTCCGGGGGAACGGAAGATGAATAAGGCTTCACCAAGCCTGGTTTCCTCCGTAGTGGAGGAGGCAGATGTGTAAAGAAGTGACTAAGAAAATCATGTGCACGGTGAAGACAGCACAGAGAAGGGGATCCTGAACTGCCTGGGTGGTGGGTAAGGTGCAGAAAACTGAGGAAAGGAGCCACCCTCCGTGTAGGAGTCCACCAAGCAGCGGAGGGCAGCAGGAGTGCTCTGGGCACTCGGAACAGCACCTGCAAAGGGACAGAGGCCCAATGGAATCCAAAGAACCGGAAGGGTTGAGGCTGCAAGCTGCACAGAGGCCAGGCCCAGGGTTTATGATGTGATCAGCTAGGCTAAGGAGTTTGCCAGCCCACAGGGCACCATGGAAGTCACTGGAAAGCTTGTGAATGTCCCCAGCCATGTGGCCTATGTCCATAAGTGTGAGGACACTTTGGTGACCAGGGAGGGCAGCTGCTCAGAAGGCCCTGAGTCTGCTGGGAAGGGAATGTAGGTAAACAGATGGCAGGGGAGCTTGCCTATCCCAAGCCTGAGAGAGGAGGGACCAGGAGGGTCCCTAGCCAGGCGGGAACACGGGCACCAGACTTCCTGAAAAGTTGCAAGGAGACAAAGGCCCACATGGCCTTGGCCTGGAGAGGAAGAAATAGAGGTCACATGGCCATTGTGACAAAGCGTCTGTTCTGTGCCCGGCAAGGAGCCGCCCATGGAATATGGTGTCCCACCAAATCCCTCAGTGAGCCTGGCCTATAACCCTCCCCGTTCCACAGAGGAGGAAACAGACTTGTAACTGACTTCCCAAGGGCACACAGCCTTAGAGGCAGGCCTGGGATTCCAGCCGAGGCCTGCCTGCCTCCAGAGGGGATGCCCTTGGCCATTAGGGATGCCAGACAGGGATGCAGCCAAGACCCCCCCGGGGCTCCTCTGCTTGTCAGAAGCTAGCACCATCTGGCTCCCTCAGGCCATCGGGCCAAATCGGGCAGCCACCTGCACTGCCCAGTCTTTCTCGTCCTTCAGCCCATGGGTCCCCTCTCCCTCCCCCAGCCCCCTTGATCCTCTTTGTGGGGATCTGGTTCCAGGCTAAGCCCTGTGGGCAGGGACAGATGTTGCCAGAGCCCCCTCACTTCCACCCCAGCTGAGGGTGGAGGATGTGTGGCCAGCCAGGCTGCCACGGTCTCTAGCACACTGCCCCGAGCCTGACCCTGTCTAGGGTGTGGGGACTCAAGACTGAACCAGACCGTGGCCCTGGCTAGCCTGGGTAGACCAGGAACTGGCCCCGCCTCGGCCCTCCTGTCCCCGCGTTCATTCAATGAACATTCACTGGGCTTCTGCTGGGAGCCAGGCCCTGTGCTGGGCCCTGGAGGGACCACTCTCAAGGGTCTGGCTCGCCAGGAGGAGCCTGACATTAAACCTGCAAAGGCGCAAACAGGGTCACATGCCACAGCTCCGGGAGAGGGGGCAAGAGCACAGGGCAGGAACTGTCTCCTGAGGAGATGACCTCCTTGGGAGGATGAGAAAGCAGGGTGCTCCAGGCAGAGGGAACTGCTGGTGCAAAGGCCCTGAGGCTTGAACTGTTTATGAACATAAAGAAGGCTCAGGCGGCTGGAGCCCAGAGAAGGGAGAAGGGTGTGAGATGAGGCAGAGGAAGGAGGCAGAGAGTAGCTAATGCAGGCCTACAGGCCAAGCCAGAAGAATCTGGGCATTATTTGGAGGGCAGTGGGGAGCCTTGAAGGATTATTAGCAGGAGAGTGAGGGGCCATGATTTGTGTGGCGGCAGGAGCTCTGAAGGGGAGCATCTTTGGAGAACAGAATGGAGGGATCATGGAGGGCGTCCTGGAAGAGGAAGCCCAGGGAAGGTCCCATGGGACCTGGCTGGACAGAGGAGACCATGGCTTCCCAGGCAGGGGAGGCTGTGTAGACAGTGCCCACTCTCCTGGACCTCTGCTCCCTTCCCCCTGTGTAAGGCAGGCATCTGGTGGAATGACCCCCACCCCTGCAGCCAGGTCACGGTTACAGTGACCTGAGTCTGGCTGTCCCTTAGAGCTCAGTAGAGCCAATGGCGTGAGGGAGTTTGGTGGAAGGTAGTGGGGATTGTCATGGGCGACACCCGAAGTGCTCAGGGCATTTTCCCGAGGCACTGTCTCTTTGGATCCTCATAAAGACCCTTTGAGGTGGGCAGGGAAGGAGCCACCACTCCCATTTTACAAACAAGGCCACTGTGAGGGGGAACAGCTTACCCCAGTCCCAGGCAGGTCCCACAGGCTCCCTGGAAGCCTCTGGGCCCTGTTAGTGCTCCCTTCCCAAGGCATCCTCAGCCCAGCCCCGCCCCATGGAGAAGAACGGGATGTGGGAGGTCAGAGATCCCAAGGGACCTAGATGGGGCGAGGCAGCTGCCCCTCCCCGACACACGCACCGCACCCTCCCCATCCAGGTGTCAGCCTGAACCCTGCAGCTTGCTGCAATCCCTGGGTGACCTCTGGAAGCAAACTCCAGATTCCTGGATCCAGCTTACTTTGAGAATAGAAATTAAAAACCACTTAGCCATGAGCAGCAAATGGACACATTTCTGCCATACTCCCTTCTAAGCGACTCAAGCGCAATTAAAGTGCCCCCAGCCTAGCCCTGCCCTCCCCTCCGCTTCACCTCTTGGGACCTCAGGATGCAGAGGCACAGGAGCCCCAGGCCCCGCCCCAGGGGCCTACGCAAGCCCAGGTCACCACTTCCTCTTCAGAAGCAGGCCCTGCCTCCTCCAGTAGCCAGGCAGAGCAGCCCCTCTGGGCACCCTCTCCCTCCCCTGAGCTTAGGGAATAGCAGCAGACAGGGAGACAGAGGAGATGGTGGGAGGGAGAGCAGTCCTGGAGCGAAGCAGGTTTCACATCAGGAGGCCTCTCCCTCATCTCGCCAATGAGGAAGCCCCACAGCTTCAGAGGAGGTCGGAGTCAGAAAGAACTTTCGGTCCCGCCTCCTGCCAGGAACGAAGACTCCGTCTCCAGCGGTTCCCCAGACAGCCTGTCCTCCTGCTTTGCGGCCAGCAGTCTGGATGCCTTTCAGGGTGACTCAGTTGCTTTGTGGAACTAATGTAATTCACCACATGACCTTGAGCAAGCCACCCGTCTTCTTTTTGTTTTTTAAAAATTTTTTTTAATAGCACATGCCTGTAATCCCAGCAACTCGGAAGGCTGAGGCAGGAGAATCTCTTGAACCTGGGAGGCTGAGGTTGTGGTGAGCCAAGATCGCGCCATTGCACTCTAGTCTGGTCAAGAAGAGCGAAACTCCATCTCAAAAAAAAAATTTTTTTTGTTTGATCTTAGAGACGGTGTCTTGCTCTGTGGTTCAGGCTGGAGTGCAGTGGCAAAATCATAGCTCACCATAGCCTTGACTTCCCAGGCGATCCTCCTGCCTCAGCCTCCTAGGTAACTGGGACTAAAGGCGCCTACCACCGTGCCAGGCTGAGCTTTAGAATTTTTTTCTTAGAGATGGGGACTTGCTGTGTTGGCCAGGATGGTATCAAACTCCTGAGTTCAGGTGATCCTCCCACCTTGGCCTCCTAACTAGCTAGGTACCACAGGCCTGCACCATCACACCAGACTAAAAGGTTGATTATACAAATGGGACTGGCACAGTGGCTCGCCCCTGTAACCCCAAGCACACCTGAGGTCAGGAGTTCAAGACCAGCCTAGCCAACATGGTGAAACCCTGTCTCTACTAAAAGTACAAAAGGAAATTAGCTAGGTGTGGTGGCACGTACCTGTAATCCTAGCTACTCGGGTGGCTGAGGTAGGAGCATTGCAAGACCCTGGGAGGCGGAGGTTGCAGTGAGCCAAGATCACACCACTGCACTCCAGCCTGGACAACAACAACAAAAATTGTGTACAGATGAGATCTTGCTGTGTTGTCCAGGCTGGTCTTGAACTCCTGGATACAAGCTGTCCTGCCTCAGCCTCCCGGAGTGCTGGGATTACAGGTGTGAGCCACCACACCTGGCCAAGTTGCCCGTCTTGTGTCTGGACTTTAGTTTCCCTTTCTGTGTCATGAGGTTGGGCTCCCTGACCTGTGAGGTCCCCTGGCTCCAGGGGTCTAGGTGTAGGCAGCCAGGATGACAGAGTGGCCTCAGGAGTGTGGCCCCCCGCACCACCCCCCCGCCCACCGTGGGTCGAGTGGCAGGGCCTGGGCAACCCCCAGAGGGCTGCAGCGCCCCAGCCATTCTCACTGGCCTTTATGGGGAGGGGTCTTTGCACCCCATAGGACCTTCACAGAGAACACCATGCCCACTGGGGTGAGAGCAGGCCTCTCTGAAAAACAAGCTGCACAGCTGAAACCACCACTGCCAGTCAGATCCCGCCTCACAGGACTTTCTGGGGGTCCTCAGGCTGGGCCAGAGGAAGCCAGGGGTTAGCAATGCATGAGGCAGTCCAGGCTCAGAGGATTCAGTTCCGCTTACGTTGCCACATCTGTGCTCTGTGGCCTTGAGCAAGCTCCTGCCCTCTCTGGGCCTTGACTTCCTCATCAGTGAAAGGAGGCTGTTGGTACCAGTGACCCTTCTGAATGCTGGGGCACAGGGGACTTGCAGCCGCCATGCAGCACCAGGCCCCTCTAGCTCACTTTAGCTAGTATTTTGATTTTTTTTTTTTTTTTTTTTTTTTTTTTACTAGGCAAAAAACTTTATTAACCTTGGTTTCAAACTTGATTCCCAGGCTTCTTCGGCTTAATTAGCTGCAAAGAATGAATTGTGTATAAGCAAAAAACTGAAAAGAGCTGCAGTGTCCAAGGGGCTTGGGCTTAAAAATATTAGAGATCTAGATTTTATCAGATCCATAAACAAAAATTTCTTAAAAAGCAGTCATAATATAAAATAGCAGCTCCCAGTAACTTCTTCAAGTTTTATCTTCAGAAGTTGACTCACTTCAGTTTGCCTCATTCTTGGAAGCCTCATCAAAATTCTCCACAAGATCTGGAACTTCATCATCATCCTCCTCTCCAGTAGCAAGTGGTGCTTTTCCATCCACAGATTGTTTGGGCAGAGCTTCAGCCAGTCTCCTTAAACTAGTCAGACTGTCTGCCCCAAGCTGGTTTCAGATGCTGGGTAGCATTTCTGTCAGCTGCTTTGTCTCAGCATGGCCTGTAATGGTGAAAGTGTTCGCTGCCAGAGATGCCCGAACTTTAGGGTTGTTAAAGTGGATCACTGTTCCTTGGTTTGTAAACATATTCACCTCTTCAATACCAGAGATATTGTTTACCCCTAACTTCTTTAAGGAGAACTGAAGTTTTTTATCACCTGCTGTGGCTGTTCTATGAACCACCTTCTTCTTTCTGCGAGCAGTTCCTTTCCCACCAATGCGCACTTGTGCCTGCAGTTTGGCGAGTTTTTCCTGGTTCATAATTGTTTCTTTCATCTTGTCGGAGCGGATAAGGGGTCGCGCGGGGGACTAGGGTTGGTGCTCAAGAGGTCGCGGGTGGACCAGCTGAGATTAGGCGCACACACGCGGGGACGCAAGATGGCAGCTAAAGGCGTATTTTGATATTTTTAACTAGAGCAACAGGATTAGCCGGTATTAGCCAAACATGGGGACTTTGGCCTTCCTTTCCTGAACCCAGGGCCTGAGGGGTCCTCAGTGCAGGTTGGAAGTTATGGTGTTAACCCTTTGTGGACTGAGAAAGAAGTCCCAGTACAGAAAGATACCAGATTTTTCAGCTAGACTGCCTGGATCACATTCCTGGCTCTGTCACTGACCAGCTTTAAGCTGTTGTTCAACCTCTGTTTTCTCATCTGTAAATCAGAGGTAAGAATAATAATAATACCTGCCTCGTGGAGCTGCTAGAAGAATTTGCACTTTGTTGCATACAAAGCACTTACATAGGTGGGAGCCAGCATCTTCACTGCAGCGCTCATCAGCATCAGAGTTTCTCACTGACAGCAGCCTCACTACTGCACCAGTCTAAACAGGACGCTCTGTGCTCACAGGCATCCACCTAACATTCGCCTACAAGGAGAGAGGGCACCAGAGTCCATGTATGAGCTGCAGCGGCCCCTCCAGCTCAGAGCCTTCCGAGGAGGGTCTGCCTACAGACTTGAAATAGTCAGCAGGCCAGAAAGAGTTAGGGACCTCGATTTTTCTGGGTGGACAGTGAGACGTACAGTGAGGATGCCCCTACTCTGGGGTGGCCCGAGACAGGGATGTGCAGAGGGTAAACAGAGCCCAGGCGAAAGAGGCCTAGGGAGTGTGGAAGACTTCTGTGCCAGGGGCTTTTGTTTGCAGCAGAGATGCTGAGTAAACATCCTAACCTGACAACGGCCTTTTTCCTCCCAGCCTGGCTCAAACATTATCCCTGCACAGGGGGGTGCAGGGAGGGCCACAGCCCCATTTCAAGAGT
Source organism: Sapajus apella (assembly GCF_009761245.1). NCBI lineage: Eukaryota > Metazoa > Chordata > Mammalia > Primates > Cebidae > Sapajus > Sapajus apella. The sequence continues at coordinate 2,085,980 of NW_022437047.1, forward strand.
CACTGGTGGTCCTGGGAAGGCAAACCCATGGGCTCCTCCCTGATTCAGCAGGGGACATTGAGTCTCCAGTGTTGTGTTTTAAATTGGCCTAGATAAGTGGTGTTCCCACCCCTTTTAGCCCCAGAGCCCCTTTCACAGATCCCTAAGATATAAAGCAGGCAGTGGGGAAAAATCCCGTTGGATCTAGGGGCAAGGCCAAACCCCATGGAAGCCTGAGGGCCCTCCAGGCGCCTCTGGAGCAGGTGGTTCCTGGGGGCTTGTCGACTGAGTCCCCGCTTTCTCAGAAGCACCAGCCTACCACGTCTGGGTGCGCTCCCCATTCAGCTGTAGCCACCCCAGCTGCTTTCAAAACGACTCCCTTTTCCAAGATGCTTCCTTCTTAATAAAGAAAGCTAATTTTGCTGCTGTTAATGAGGAAGGCGGGTGTGAGGGAGCAGACCTGGCAGTTGGGGGACACCTGGGAATGGGTGGGGACAGAGTGAAGCCACAGGGGCACGAGCTTGCAGAGCCATCCGAGGAGCCCCTGGAGCGCCCCATCCCACACTGCCCCCAGGGACTGATGGTTCTCCCAGTCTCTCGCCTCTCACCCTGCCAGTCCCTAGCTACTTCAGAGATTTATAAGGAGATGGGTAAGACCTTTAGGCTCCAGACACGCCACTGCTGCTATGGAAGCCCCCTGTTTGCTGGGGCGTGGCGCTAGAGGCAGACCCCAGGCTGAGTGTGGGAGTCCTGCAGTTTCTAGCTAAGGTTGAGGGGCCGCAGGTGCTTGGCACAGAGCAGCATTAGGACACCCGCCCCATCCAGGAAGCCGTAGCCCATTGAGCAACTTTGACCTGAAGCCCCGTGGGAAGCAGCTTGTTCTAAATCGCTGCCTTTTTTTTTTTTTTTTTTTTCTGAGAAGGAGTCTTGCTGTTTTGCCCAGACTGGAGTGCAGTGGCGCGGCCTCAGCTCACTGCAACTTTCCATCTCAGGTTCAAGTGATTCTCCTGCCTCAGCCTCCAGAGTAGCTGGGATTACAGGCACCCGCCACCATGGCCTGCAATCCCAAAAATACAAATAATTTTTGTCTTTTTAGTAGAGATAGGGTTTCACCAAGTTTGCGCAGGCTGGTCTTGAACTCTTGACCTCAAGTGATCCACCCGCCTCAGCCTCTCAAAGTGCTGGGATTACAGGTGTGAGCCACCGCACCTGGCCTAAATCACTGCTTTAGATGAGGCGCATGCTGACTTGCAGGGGCAGGGCTGGGCCTGAGAGTCTGCATTTGTAACAGGCCCCTCTGTGATACAGGTAGCCCTGGGGTAGGAGGGGCAGTGAGCCCTTCCCAGCAGTGGTTGTGGGAGGTCAGTGAGGGGTGGGGGAGTTCCTGAGGACCCAGGACATAGAAGGACGATGGAAGAGCAACCCAGTAGAGCAGAGACCCTGGCCTGGGCCCGTCCTAAGGACGGTGGTGCAGGATCCCCAGCCAACTTCTAAAATGTGGTTGAATCTGAGTCCTTGGCTATGGGCTTGGGGTCAGGCCCATCGTCAGTCTGGGAAACCTCTGAGGATAGGGACAGGATCCCACGGCCTGGCACAGAAGAGGTGTTCATCAGTATTTGCTAAGTGACTGAACAAGGCACTGTGGTGTCCTGGCTCTGCCTGATGGCGAGGGCCTGCCTTCTTCTGCCCACCTCTCCCGCTTCACTTGCAAAATGGGCATATCCACCAGCTCTGGGCTCTGTGACTCACCTGCCCTCCTCCCCTCTTGCTGTCAGGTGGTCAGCCGGGTGGCAGCCCAGCAAGGCTTCGACCTAGACCTCGGCTACAGACTGCTGGCTGTGTGTGCCGCGAACCGAGACAAGTTCACCCCGAAGTCTGCCGGTAGGTGTCCTTGGGGAACTCCGCGATGTCATGGAGGGGTGGGGAGGGGAGCTGACTCTAAACCAGGCCTGTCTGCTGCCCCCGCCGGCTGGTGCCTGCATTTGTCTAGGTGTAGTGACAACCCCTGAGGAAGGGCAACCCATCCACCAGGATGTAGGAGCCACAGATGGGGCTGTCCCTGTGCCCCACCCAGGGAGGGTACTTACCTCAGGGGATACCACAGGGCCAGAGAGGGTCCCGAGGCGCACCAAACCCCAGCAGTGGACACTGAGCTACAGGCAGGACCAGCATCAGCTCACTCCATTACCACTGTGACCCTTTGGCATAAGCACTGTGATCTCCCCATTTTACAGATGAGGAAACTGAGGCTCACAGATGCTGAGGAGATTTCCCAAGCCTACACAGCTAGAAGGCAGCAGAGCAGGGATTTAAGCCCAGGCCTGTACTTCAGAGACAGCATTCTAATGAAACACAAAATTACAAACAAAATCAATCAGTACACTCAGGGTTCCATATGGCAACTTTGTCCTCACCTGCAGTCCTATTGCAACTTTGTTGTCACCTGTGGTCTCCTGACCCTGTGTTAAGCGGGGCCATGGAGAGTGCCGAGCAGCATTCTGCCTGGGAGGGCTTTGAGCGCTTTAAAGACACAGTTTTATTTTACGTTTCCCACATCCTCATAACCTTGCTTAGGCCCCAGGCGCCCTGCTAGCTTTAAGCCAGAGAGACCTGTCACTTGCTAAGTGTTAGTCTCTGAGCTTCAGTGGATCTCTCTGATCTCTCTGGGAAGGCAGGAATGATAATGAGACCCCTGCCTTGCAGGGGTCATCATAAGAGCTAGAAATACATAAAGTGCCTAGCACCGTGTCTAGATATTGTTAACATTCTTTATGGAGTCAGGATAAGCAGTTGGAAAAGCAGAAAAAAAGTTATTTCCTCTGTATGACAATAAAGCGGATGTTTTCACTGAATTCATCAATCAGTTCTTTGGAGTGTACATGGATGCAGCCTTCATGAAAACGTTGAAAGGACATCTCGCAATGAGTTTCCATAAATCTGCTCAATTTACAATCTCTTGCATGCGAGTTTGCGCCTCTTTCCATGTACATTTCTAGTCTGCACTCATGGATGACGCCGCAGACATACATGTGTGGCAGCCTCGTTAGCCCATAGCTGCTCTGAAACCCTTGACATGCCCTCCTGCGTTGGGATATTGCTATTGTATTGAACTGCTTGCCAGAAAATGATCTTGGAATCTCACAAGAGACATCTATTCCTGTTGGGATGTGCAGTTTTAATAATGACTTAAGTCAATACAATGTTGACAAGGTAGAAATGACTTGTCAAAGACACGTACCTCTTGAGTGTCCATTCTGTGCAGGCACCGGTGAGGCTGAGGTTATAAGGGCAAGTAGACAGAAAGGGTCTTGCCTTGAGACACAGACCAGAGCAGGGGCCGGCAAGCTTTTTCCATCAAGGGCCAGATAGTATGTATCTTAGGCTTTATGGGGTCTGTGAAAACTGCCGTAGACAGTACATAGAAGAATAATGGGGGTGGCTGGTTGTGTGCAGTGGTTCATACCTATAATCCCAGCATTTTGGGAGGCTGAGGCAGGTAGATCACTTGAGATCAGGAGTTCGAAACCAGCCTGGGTAACATGACAAAACCCCATCTCTACAAAAAAAAAAAAAAAATTAGCTAGGTGTGGTGGTGCATGCCTGTGTTCCCAGCTGCTTGGGAGGCTGCGATGGGAGGATCACTTGAGCCTGGGAGGTGGAGGTTGCAGTGAGTCAAGATCGAGCCACTGCACTCCAGCCTGGGTGATAGAGCAAGCAAGACCCTGTCTCAAAATAACAACCATCACCAAGAAACAACAACAATAAAACCAAGTGATTAACTGTATGTCCTGACCCCTAGTCTGGGAGGAGAGGAAAACATTGATCAAATAATTAGAGGGGTGTGTGTAGAGGGAGAGCCCAAGCTGCGATAAGGCCTTGAAGGAAAAAAAGGTGAAGGGTATCAAGGGATTGCTGGTGGGGGCAGACCACTCTGAGGTTGTAGCAGTCTCCTCCGAGACCCGAAGTTTCAGTAAGTGAAGAAAAAGAGGAAGAGCGTCTTTGCAGGTAAAGTAACAGCCTGTACAAAGGTGTTGAGGTGGAAGGGGAGCATGCATGGCTTTTTGTCAGAATAAGAGAAGGGCAGTGGTTCTGGAGCCCAGAGGCAGGGGATGCGTGGCAAAGGCGAGGCTGGGGAAGTCAGCAGGGAAGCATGCAGGGCCTGTCTTGGAGGTCACGATCTTTGTCCTGAGAGTAATGGGAACATGGCTAAACGCTCATTTTGTGTCGCTGGCTCCGGCTATAAAAGAGCAGCTTGCACGCGGGGGTGGAGGCCGGCCTGGGCGTCGGTGGCCAGCTGACAGATCACGGGGGAGGTCGGGGTGAGGAGGATGGTGACTGGATCAGGAAGACAAGAGTGGAATGGAGACAGAGGGATATTGAAGAGGCAAAACTATGCCACAGAGAGAGAAGGAGATCTGGAAAGTGGACTGCCCCCGGAGCCCAGCGGCTCCCCAGTGGAGCGGGAGAGACTCAGGTCTCCATGCAGCCCCTCCACAAAGCGTCACTGAAACCCCTGCCCTGCTGCCCTGGGCTGGGTGTTCTCATATGTTTTGTGACAGTGCCCAGCTTTATGAGACACGGAGTACTATCTGCATTTATGTATGAAGAAATGGAAGCTCAGAGAGGTCCTGTGACTTCCCTGAGGTCACCCAGCTCATAAGTGATGGAGCTGGAACCTGAACTCCCAGCCTCCTGGTTGCAGGCCCAGGGTTCTGCCTACATCGCAGCAGGCCTGGGCAGCCCTTTGTTTCCATTGGAGAGAGCGCTTCATGCTGCTCAGGGTTGTCCAGCAGGGCCTCTGAGTGGCATTCCAGCATCACTTCTTCGATTGAAACAGGGATTTATTCTTTCCTCCATCTGCACCTCCACTTAAACACAGCTTTTGGTAATTCAGAAAGCATCACATCTATAAACTCACGTGGCACTCTGATACTACACAGACTCCCAGGAGATGAGCTCTCAGTCTACCCATTCTGCAGCTGAGAACACTGAGGCACAGCAGTGTCTGTGGGTTGTCCATCCTCAAATTTCCTTATTAGGAGTCAGTGCCCACATCTATGACTAACTGCCTTTGAAGGCCACCCCTCTGGACATACGGGCTCTCGGGAGCCCAGCCACCCTCTGCTTGGCCCGTCTTCTGGAAAGGAAAGGGGGCCATTCTAAGGGGGGAGTCTCCACCTGCTGGTTTTATTCGAGGGGTGAAGGACCTGCCAGGGGCAGGCTGGGCCCTAAGAGGGGTGGAGGCCATAAGGAGCAGAGCTGGGACCCCAAGTCCCAGACATGGCACCAGCGCCGTGCCTCCACTTGGCCACCTGTCCGAGCTGTGGCCTCGTCTGTGAAGACAGCTGATTTGCCCACCTCATAGGCTGCCTGTGACGATTCGGTGGGCCCCCCTAATCATGGGAGTGAGGGAGGGGCCCAGCTAACACCTGACACATACTGGGGGCCAAGTACATATGGCCCTCCGGCCTTCCGTGTGTCTGTCTCTTAGCTGATGTGGCTCCCAGCCTCTCTCAGGCCCCGTCTACAGCAGCAAGCCTGTTTCCACGGTCCGTCTCCCCTTGGCTCTGTGGTTGTACATGACCTGCAGCAACCCTGGCCCTGGACACAGTCCCGCTGTGCCTGTGTGGGGATGGCTGCTCCGACCTGCCCAGCCCACTCTCAGGGAGGCCTCTGCAGGTCCAGAACTCGCTCCAGCCCCCAAGCCCCTTCAGCCGGCTTGGGCCACCAGTCCACCCTCCTGCCTTTCCACGCCTGTGTGACTCCCCAGTGCAGCTGCCCTCCCAAGGCTCCCCTCTCCTTCCCTCCTTGGTCTCGGGTGTCTGTAGGTCTGTCTCTGTGCACCGGCCCCTGTCCATGTCTAGCTTCCCATGGCTTTCTCTGCCTTCTTGGCTTTCTCTGGGCCTCAGACTTTCTCCCTCTGCACGTCTGTGTGTATGGTATGTGTGTGGCCATGTATGTTTGTGTAGGGGGAGTATGTGGCTGTGTATGTGGGTGTGTGCTTGTGTACATGTGCATGTCTCTGTGTGTGTCTGTGTGTCTATGTGCATGGCTGTGTACATGTGTGCATCTGTGCATGCCATGTGTGGCTATGTACATGTACATGGCTGTCTTTGTGCACGGTGTGTATATGTCTGTGATGTATGTGTACCTGTGTATGTGTCTGTGTGTGTATCTGCATGGTGTGTGTGCAGGGCTGTGTGTATGGACATGCCTATTTGTGTCTGCATGCATGTTATCTGTGTGTGGGTGCATGCCTGTGTGTGTCCCCCGGCACCGCATCCTCTACCTCTGTCTCCCTTGTCAGGAGGCCAGGCCAGCCGAGGAGGGCCAAGATGAGATCATGCAGCGAGCGAGCATGGAGCGGGGCTTTGTCAGAAGAGCTGGCAGTGAGCCGGCCGTGGTGCAGGAGCACGTGTGCATGTGTGTGCGTGTGTGCGTGTGTGTGTGTGTGTGTGTGTGTGTGTGTGTGTGTGTCCTGGGAGAGTGCGCAGGAGGCGAGTATAGGCAGTCACTGCAGCAGCAGCAGCTGCCAGGCAGGCGGCTCCACTCGGCCCTGGACGCCCAGCCCCCAGCTCTTTGTTCTGGCGAAGCCTTTAGCCTCAGAGCGCGCTCACGGGAGCACGTGTGCGGGCGGGATCCTCCTCCTCACCAGGCCCCCTCCCTCCTCAGTGCAGAAGGTCACCTGCCCAGCCCGGCATCCTGATGCTTCCTTGATTCTCCCCATGCTGGGCCTTAGCACGGCCCCGCCCCCACCTTCCATGCCAGCCCTAGGCGACTTGGCGGGCAGCACTGAAATGTCAGCTTCCTCGGCACTAAGCAGTCCCACGCCTGCTGGCGACGTGGGCGCCAAGCACCAGGCAGTCGCCATGTCGAGGTCCCCAAGAGCCTTCTGCCTGCCTCAGCTCCCGTCCATGCTTGAAGAAAGCTATGTGGCCTCAGCTGACCCCTGTGAGCAGCCAGTCGCTGTTGAAATAATAGAACAGGGAATGCCCGAACCCAGGCCCCAGAGAAGGAGAGGACCCCAAGTCCTAGCAAGGCAGGGCCAGAGTCCAGAGGAGAGTCAGCACATCTGCTGCCTTCTCGCAGCCCTCCTGTCTCCCTGAGGCAGGCCTCATAGCTGTGGGCTCCCAACCCCATGCTATCGGCAGAGTCGAAACACAGGGAGAGCAGCAGGTACAGGAGGACCTGGGGCTTCCCCAGAATGTCCTAAGAGAGGTCATCAGAACTCAGGAGAGTGGTCAGAACCGGGAGAGGAAGAAGCCAGCTTTCCTTAGGGCTGAGTGGCTGGTGGCTGTCAATCAGAGCACACAGACTGGCTGCCCGTGGCTTAGATGTGGCCCACGGACACCTGAGGTTGGACCACTCAGTGTATTTTTTTAATGCATACAAATTGCCAGCATTTGCTGTTTAGGAAGTCTTTACAGTAGAGTCAAATGCCTGGCTTCCTTTGAGTGGGAATCTTGGACCTGCATCCTCACGGCTGACTGGGACTGACTAGGTGGCGGGGGCTCACCTCTGGGACAAGTGTGGTGTCCTCCCCATCCCTTTCTATTGTCTCACACCTGTGGCCTGCCCCACCATTGGAAAGAGCCCTGTGAACATGAGTGTTTCTGACCTCTGTTCCAAGCACGCCCTCACATCCCCAGGCAGCAGCTCGAGTCCTGGGTCCCATGCAGAGTGAATCGCTTACTTTATGTCCACAAACATCTCCTCGGCCTGGTTTCCCTGGTGTGTTGACAGTCCCCAGAGGAGCTGACAGCCATGGGAAATGTCAGCAGATCACAGGAGGGGGACTGAGACATGCCCTGGGCCCCTGGCCAGCTGGGAGGTAAAGAATTAGGAATGCAAAAGGGTCCCTGTCTCACCTTCTTTGTCTGTGGCCTGTGGTCCATGGAGAGAGTGCTTGGGAGAGGCTGGGCACTTCATTTCTACCTCTTCTGCCCAGGACACCTTAAGCCAGATCATAAACACTGTTTCAACCTATCTTCGAAAGGAAGGCCTCTTGCTCTCAGCTGGCTGAATGGCAAACTCTCAGGATGCCCCACGCTGGTGGGGACATTCCTGGTCTCTCTGGGTGGCTTGACTCCTATCTCCCCCTCACACCTCCTCGTGGCTGCTCCCACCCCTCTGTGCCTCTGCCCACCCCAGAACATGCACCCGCCTTCCCGTCACTGGGAGGACAAATGGCCTTATTCAGGGACACCCTGCCAGAGCTGTCTCTCAAAGACAAAGCTGTGCGCAGCTCTGCGTGAAAAACAGCTCACGGCTGCCCAGCGAGCAGGCGGGATTGGTGGGTGCAAATTGCAGGGGATTTGTTACCGGCTGCTGGCGCCCCAGAGACAGCAGGCAGACGGGCCCTTGCCCTTGAAATCGCAGCCGCTTGGCAGGCTGGGGCACCTTTTCAAGGCCGGAACAGACTTCCCCCTGGACACCGGCCCCCACCCCCCCATCCAAGCTCAGCAAAGCTGGGATGTTGGGGAGGGATTTGGCTTCCTTACTCCTGCTGGGCTGTCTCCACCGCCCTGGGTCAGGTGCCCCCAGAAAGGGCTCTGGATTTCATCACCCGGTCTCCCGGAACTGACTCACGGTCAGATCTGTTGAGTGGACGAAACCTGCTCACGAGCTCACCTCCCTCTGATTCCGTGCCGTGGGAAAAGCCACTGGCACTCTTGTCGGCATGCCCATTTATAGAGGGGGAAACTGAGGCTCTGAGAGAAGACACACACCCAGGTCACCCGGCTTCTGGTGCTGGAAGGAGGACTGGTTTCCAGGATGGTCAGACATGGAGCACAGGGAACCACCTCCCTCTGAGTGACCCTGAGTGAGCTGGTGGATGGCCTGGCCTGGGCCAGGGGCCCTGGCTCCCATTCCCTCTCCTAGCTCCCTGAGGGATGAGGCCTGAGATCCGGTGGCCTCACTCTGCTCTCGTAGAAAAGGGATGGTTTATGGACACAGTGTTCCCAGGCCAAGGAATTGGTGGGGAGGGGCAGCTGGGATGGTCCCTGGGGTTCCAGGAATGAGCAGTGGGGAGGGGCCCTGCCAGGCCCAGAATGAGAAAGGGCAGATGTGGAAACAACTTCCGGGCTGTTTCTACGGCCATTAAAACGAGGTCTCCAAAGAATGATGACTTTGTGGAAATGCTTACGTGTAATATTAACTTTCTAGAAGGGTGACAAAGTGCTAGACTTAGTATGATCCCAGCCAGGTGCAAAAAAAACCCTACATGTCTTCAGGCACAGACAGGAGAAGAGAATATACCAAAATGTCAACTTACAAGTAATGGATCTGTGGATCTATCTGGGTGGGGGAGGGGGGTGACCCTTTGTTTCCCACATTTTCTTCTTTCTGTTTTTAAGTAGAAGCAGCAGCAGTCGTGGGTTTCTTCAGAGTTCGGTTGAAGTTGGCAGGGGCAGGGTGAGAAGGACAGTGGCGGCTCCTGGCTGGCTCAGCAGTTTTCCTAGGGCAGCCTTCTCTGGTTCCCTGAGAGCCCCAGGAGACAGGCCTCTCATCTGGGGATTAGCTCATCGCTGGCCCCCCTGCCCACAGAGCAAGGGTGTACACAAGGACACTCTGGGTCCAGCCAGTGGGTACCTGCTTTCCAGGCCTGTCTGAAATGAGAGGGGGCCTGGAGAATGGGACCCTAAGAAGGGCCTGCTTCTGTTCCCTGGCCCTCAGCAGCCCGAGTCCAGAGTCCCAATTGGGAACCCACCCACCCCCTCTGCCCTCTGCCGCCCCACAGCCACCTGACGGACACAGGATATGCACAGTGAGCGAGGGTCGGGATTAACGCGGTCTGTAGTAGGGAAGGCCAGGCTGCTGGAGGCATGGTGGCCAGATGATGTGTGTCTGAGTGTGAGTGCCCAGTGGCAGACCCCGCAGTGAGGATTCCAGCACAGGTTGTTCCTTTAGGAGGATCCCAGAAAGCACGGGTGGAGAAGTGGAGGAAATGAGATGGGGAAGGGAAGGAAGTCAGTGAAAAGCGTGGTTGGTAGGCACGGAATCTGCTGTGGACACCTGGGGCTCAGTCCTGACAGGAGCACTGGCAGCTGGAATGCGCCCCTTACCTGCCTGAGAGGTGAGGAGGAGGAGGAGGCATTTCTCCACCGTCTCTCCACCACTATTGGGTGAGGTGGGCTTGAGGTGGAGTGGGTGGGTGAGCCCTCGGCACTCGAGTTAGCAGAAAACGCCCAGGCAGAGTCCCAGTGCATGCAGTAATCAGAGGCTGTGCGGAAGAGGCACCCACGGGGCCTGCAGCAAGATGCTTTCCAGACTCAGTCCCTGGCATCACACCCTCTTCATCTCTGCCATATTTCAGTACTGCTTGTTTTACGATTATGTTCTTAATATTTTTTAGAGGAAATTTTATATTGATTCCTTGAATGGCAGATCAGTCTCTCTTAACCACATGCAGAAACTGCCAAAATAAAGACAATGGAAACCATGCCTTGTCCCCTAGTTTGGCTACAGGTGCCTGCTCAGTGGTAGCGGGTAAGCCAGTCCTCTGCTAGTTAAAAAGGGAGGTGATGGCCAGGTGCAGTGGCTCACGCCTGCAATCCTAGCACTTTGGGAGGCTGAGGCAGGAGGATCACTTGAGCCCAGGAGTTTGAGACCAGCCTGGACATCATAGTGAGACATCGCCACAAAAAAATTTTTTTAATTAAAAAAAAAAGAGGTGAATGGTGAAGGGGTTTAGGAAAGGCTTAAAGACCAGTGAGCACCAAACTATGAGCCTCTCCTCTTAGAAACAGCAACATCCCAAAGATGGGAAGACAGCTGAGGTAGCAGTGGTTCTCCCACTGGGACCTGTGACTACCTAAGCAACGTAGAGGGGCCACATCACTTAGACCACACTTGAGGGTGCTCTAGTCAAGAAGCTCAGCTCTGAAGGAGGCTCCGGGGCCTGGGGTAGGCTCAGCCATCTCCTCCTCAGTGTGGTCCATCTACACCGTTTCTCTGCCTTCACGGCTGCAGGAAGAATGATGAGGCTGTGGGTGTGAGAGTGCCTCTTAAAATAAAAAAATACTAAACTGGAATTTTAAGGGCGAGGGATGATAAGCTTCTTGTGCCGGGCCTGCCCCATGCTGAGCACAGGGCCTGCAAACGTTTATTCACACGCAATACACACCACCCTTCTCTCCTGGTTTGCAGTAAGCGAATGTTCCCATTCTGTGGGTGGCAGATGACAGTCGCTGTGCAGGCCACACAGCCCGTCTCACTCCCTTCCATGTCCAACCCCATGACTCCTCCAGGTGAGCTTGTTCCCTTTTTTTTTTTTTGAGATGGAGTTTCGCTCTTGTTACCCAGGCTGGAGTGCAATGGCGCGATCTCAGCTCACCGCAACCTCCGCCTCCTGGGTTCAGGCAATTCTCCTGCCTCAACCTCCTGAGTAGCTGGGATTACAGGCACCCGCCACCATGCCCAGCTAATTTTTTGTATTTTCAGTAGTGATGATGTTTCACCATGTTGGCCTGGCTGGTCTCAAACTCCTGACCTTGTGATCTGCCTGCATTTGCCTCCCAAAGTGCTGGAATTACAGACATGAGCCACCATGCCTGGCCTGCTTGTTCCCATTTTAAGGAGAAAACTGAGGCTCCGAGAGACTGGGAGGTGGTCTCGGCAGGGGCAGAAGTGGGACCAGAGCTCTGGCCAGGCCATCTCTGCATCTCTGCAGGTCACCAGGGACTCAGTGGTGCTCCCAGGGAGCTGGAGCAGCTTCTCTGGAGATGCAGGGCCTGGCCACAGGTATCACTGGACAGGCATGCCTTCCCAAGCCTTCCTGCTTCTGCCTCTAGCCATCCTACCCGCAGATGCACCTAGGACAGAGGTCCTGCCAAAACACCCCCCACCAGCACCGCCTCAGGTTGCCCTGAGGATGCCATGGCTGCCCGAGGAGTTAATAAAGCCATCGGCAGCAATTAATTCTGCAGAGGAAAGAGCCAGGTAAGAGGATTAAGGAAGCCAGAGCTTTGGTTTTAAGATGGAGCTTAGCATTCTCACCCCCAGAGGAGGGATTTCAGGGGATTCGAGGGTGTGAGAGTGAAATGGAGCAGGGCCTCGGCAGAAGGCAGGCAGGCTGGCTGTGGAACGTTTTAACCGAGTGCTGCAAGCCACAGCCTTATAAATACCTTGTGAATACCAAAGTATATACCTTCTGGGTTAGACAGACAGATAGGCATTAATGATGGTACGGTTACCATCATTTTTGCCTCTTTAGACATACATATCCAGGACAAGTCAGGGAAGGACATCTGGGTTAGGAAAAGATCTGATCCCTAGCCCCTTTCAGTCATGATACAGCCGACACTAAGGTCTGTAACGGGCACTGCCTTGAGTATTCATAAACTCACTTATACCACTTGGTGATCCCAGGTACTCATATCTACCCCATTTTACAGATGAGGAAACTGAGGTTTGGATACATTAAATAATTTAACCAGGGCTTTCCAGCCAAAAAGAGCCAGAATTGTGATTCAAACGAGAATATTCAACCCCAAAGCCGTCAGCTGCACCTGCTGTCTGTGAATAGGTTAAAATGAAGTCCTGGGAAAGACACATGATGATTTGAGAGCTGCCACAGATCACCTGAACTGCTTGCAAGTGGAGACCTTAAAGGTTTGACAATGATTTGTCCTTGCTGGTAGGTTCAACACCCTCCCATCTTCGGGCTCATTCAGCACTCACGGTCCCGTGGTTGATGAATAGCAGAGAGCCTGGGTGAGCCCCAATTTCAGATATTTTTTTGAGCAGCCATTCACCTGTTTCATAGAGAAGAGTGGTCATTAAAAGCGTGGATTCTGGAGCAGCCTGCCTGGCTGTGAATCCCACCCAGCCCCCTACTCGCCAGTTCTGAGACCTTGGAAGAGTCAGTTAACTTATGGGCCGTGGTTCTCTCGTTTGACAAAAGGGGATTATTATAATGGCTGCATCATAGGCTTTAAATGAGTGGAGGTGTGTACAGTGCTTAGAACAGGGCCAGAGTACAGGACATGCTGTACATGTGTTAGCAATTTTACTCCAGCGTGTTGGCATTCTCTGGAATGCCTCTTATACCTGGAGGTAGCACAAAACCTAGTGTGGTGAAAATAAGGAACCTGTATATGTAGGTCGGGCCAAGGTAAATGCCAGCCACGCCCCCTCCAAGGCTGTGGAGATGAGTGGGACCCTGTTAACTAAGGTGGGGTAAATGGAGTCTCCAAGACAGCAGAGGTTTAAATGGGGTTAAGAATGCATCCCCCTTTCCCCCCAAAAAGAATCTGAGCCGCCGTGTTCAGATTTGTCCTCGCCGGTAGGTTAAACACCCTCCCATCTTTGGGCTCCTTCAACACCCACAGTCCCATGAGGAGGCAGGCAGCCCTGCAGGAGGAGAAAGTGGAAAGCTGGCAGAGGGAGGCTGGGCAGGGCCCACAGCACCCTGTCTGTGGCCTGGGCAAGGGGTGTTTGAGGGCCTCTGTCTCACCATTCCCATCCTGCCTGTGCCCTGGGTGAGGGGAAGCTTTGAGGGGTTCTGTCTCGCCAAGTCCTCCCAGCAGCCCAGCCCAAAATGATTTAAAGATTGATAAGAGGAAGAGAAAGTAATACAGTACCCATTTATTGAGCTACTGCTTCATGCCATGCATAGCTGCTGGGTATTTTATGATCCCTGAGAGAATCCAACCCATTCTATAGATTAAGAAACTGATGCTCAAAGAGATTTATTCACTTGTCCAAAGTAGCTCCATCCTTTGTGTAACAAGGCAAGGGGTGAGTGGATACATGGCTCTGAGTGGATGGATGTGTGGGCCCGTGAGTCGGAAGAGAAGAATGAAGAACCAACAGATTGGGGGAGGAGGGGTGTGGGTCTGCCCCAGCTGCAGGTGCACTGCTCCTTTCTTCCTCTGTGATTGGCCGCCATCTCTTCCTCCTTCCCTGGGATCAGGCTCTTTGTGAATGTGCCTCTCACCTGTGCCAGGGCCCATCTGGCACACAGGGGCAGGGAGGAAGTCTCAGGCCAACAGACCCCTGCCCTCTTACCCCTGTGAGCTGCCCAGGTCAGTGTGCATGGCAGAGCATGGGCTTGGAGGTGGGCTTCAGGCTTGGAAGTGGGTTTCTGCCTGCAGGCCCCTAGCCCCTCCTTGCCTTCACCCTTTCAGTGGTCCTCGAGTCAGGACCAGCCAGCTTCTGGTGCAGGACTGGTCTTAGGCTATGTAGAGCCCAATGCTGGAAACCAGAATGGGGGGTAGCCTAGGGCAGGGACCCAAGCTTGGGCTTCACCATAGGCTGGCGTGGGCCTGCCTGTCAATAGGCTGGCATAGGCCTGGTTTAGCTCTGCAACTTCCATACTAGATGTAACCCTGGCCTCATCTCCCAGCCTCTCGTGAAATGATAGGCACGAAGTACGTAACGTAAACTGTCATCTCATGAGGGCTCTGCACGTCATAGTTTTGATTATTTTGAAATCCTGCTTCACAGTCCAGGCTCTGAAACCTACTTGCTGGCTGTATGCAAATCACTCTCTCCTCTGAGCTTGGGGTCCCACAGACCTAGAATCCAGGTCTCCTGGCTGGAGCAGCAGCAATTCTGTTTCCATGGTAACCCAGCTGTCTCTCCAGGGACCATCTGGATCTCCTCACCCTGACAAGGTGCGGCCCAGGCAACCAGGTGTTTGTGTTTTGCAGTGGAAGCTCTGCACGGTGGTAATTCCCCTCACTGGGGACAGGGCGGTGGCCAGGCAGTTGGCTGGAGGGAAGCAGAGCCTCCTTGCTGGCTGCCTGTGCTGTCCTGGGCCCAGAGAGACACAGAACCCAGAGCTCAGGAAGTCTGGCCAATGGCCTTCCTTGAAGAGTTATTAACAGATGCTTCATTATATTCCTAGGAATGCTTCCTGGCTTGTTGAGGCTCGCCAGGTGAGAAACACTGCCTGGGGCTGGACTCCTGTAGGGAATTCCAGAGGACCCAGTCTCACCTGTTTGGGATGAAGAGACACTATTGTCTCTACAGGAAACAGGAATTACTGGGGGGAAACATTAGCAGCCTGCCTTTCAGACAGGCACATAATTATAATGAAGGCAGAAACTCAGCGCACAGGATAAGCTAAATTCACCCCTTCAATGTAAGCTCATGGGTACCTATTATGTGCAGACTCTGTGATCCATACTTAGGGAACCCCAGAGATGGTCTCTGCTCCCAAGGAGCTCACAGACCCAGACCCAGCAGGGGCATGCTTAGGGAAAGATGGTGTCAACAGAGCCACAACACAGAACCACCTTGTGGGGCGGGAAACAGACCGGCAGGACCAGCCACTTCCGGCAGGAAGTTTCCAACCTGGACTGGGTTGGGACGGTGAGGGACAGTTCAGGGATAGTCACCTGTCATCAGTTTACATAGGTGAACCCCTTGACTTAAAACAGCCTGCAATGGGGGTCCCCTGTGCTTCTTTCCCAGATGAGGAAACTGAGGCTCAGAAAGCTTAAGTCCCATGCCTAGGGTCACACAGCTAGGAAGGGACTGAGCCAGGATCAGAACCGGCTCATTGTACCTTGTGTGGGGAAGCTGTCCTCCTCCATGGGTTGCCCTAGGAGGCTCCAGCTCAGCAAAACAGTTGTCTGCCTCTGTCCTTTTGGCTCTTTCTCTCTCTCTCTGCCTCTCCTTTCTCCTTCCTCTCTTTCACTCTCGCCCGTCTCCTTTCTCCTCCTCTCCCTCTCTCCCCTTCCTGCTCTCCTTCATTTCCTTTGTCTCTCCCCTTTCCCCTTGGGACCACTGCTCCGGGCACCACCGGTCCTGCTGCTCAGCTCTGCCCAGGTCATCTGTCATCTGCAGCATCTGCTCTAGGTGGCCGGCTCCCTGCTCACGGGCTGCTGCCCTGCTCTAGCCCTGGGCCACGCCCCCAGAACTGCCTGCTGTTGCTAGCTCTGCCCCCTCCTGAGGACCCTCAGCCAAGGAAGTGACATCATTGCATACATTCCCGTTTCCTCTGGGCTCCGTGTGGTCTTGAGCCCACTCTCAGATGTGTGCCCCAGATGTTTAGAATCACTTCCTCCCAATTAAGTGTCTGCCGCGAGGCGAGGGGCCCGCCTGTGTGCAGCGCCCATGTCTGTTCAAAAGGGTCTCAGAAGAGAGAAAATGGGAACTCCTCGCTGCACAGACGGCGGGAAAGTGCTGCGCTGTTGAGCTCCCTGGGGAAGCCAGCGCTGTGAAGCACACTGGATGAGGTGGAGGTGGTGCCTGTGCTTGATTGTCCATCCATGTGGAAGCGCAAGGATGCCCGGGTGTCTCGGTGGTCTCCAGGGAGAGATTTCAGTGTTGTACCCTGGAATCAGGGCCTCTGTGCCTGGTTCTCCTCCCTCTCCAAATGGAAAGAGAACTGTGGAAGGAGAAAAACCAAAGAGGAGAAGAAAGGCACTGCCACTCTAAAGAAGGAGGGCACAGGTGCAAGACGGCCCCATGGGTCAAGGCCCAGGGTGTGGACCCCTCCTCCGAGGGCACTCTTGCCATGCCTGGGCCAAGGCTAGGTTTTGAGGTTCCAGTCCTGTGCCTCCTCCTGGGGTGCAGAGGGCTGCCTTTGCTCCATGTCAGTCACACGTCCACACAGCTAGGCAGGTGACACAAAGATGGCATCTCACTGAAGATACAGAAGTGATTGGGGCACCAGAGTGCCCAGCCCCACCAAAGTGACAGCTGCTACACAGGGACCACTTGAGGCTATGCATGACATACACCCAGAACTGCCAGCACTTGTGATTCTGCAAGAAGCTTGGTGGGTTTCTTTTTTTGTTGTTTTTTTGTTTTTTGTTTTTTGTTGTTGTTTTTGAGACAGAGTTTCGCTCTTGTCACCCAGGCTGGAGTGCAATGGCGTGATCTTGGCTCACTGCAACCTCTGCCTCCTGGAGCGATTCTCTTGCTTCAGCCTCCTGAGCAACTGGGATTACAGGCAACTGCCACGATGCCCAGCTAATTTTTGTATTTTTAGTAGAGGTGGGGTTTCACTATGTTGACCAGGCTGGTCTTGAACTCCTGACCTCAAGTGATTCACCCGCCTCAGCCTCCCCAAGTGCTGGAATGACAGGTATGGGCCACCATACCCAGCCTAGGAAGCCTGGTGGTTTGTTCCCCCCCACCCCCGAGATGGAGTCT
The DNA here is from genome assembly GCF_009761245.1 of Sapajus apella. Lineage (NCBI taxonomy): Eukaryota > Metazoa > Chordata > Mammalia > Primates > Cebidae > Sapajus > Sapajus apella. The sequence goes on from NW_022437047.1 coordinate 2,103,071, forward strand.
CACTCTGTCTGTTGCCCAAGCTGGAGTGCAATGGTGCAATCTCGGCTGACTGCAACCTCTGTCTCCTGGGTTCAAGCAATTCTCCTGTCTCTGCCTCCTGAGTAGCTGGAATTATAGGCATGTGCCACCATGCCTGGCTGATTTTTGTGTTTTTAGTAGAGAGTGGGGTTTCTTTTTTTTTTTTTAATAGAGATGGGGTGTCACCATGTTGGCCAGGCTGGTCTCGAACTCCTGACCTCAGGTGAGGTCCTGACCTCAGGTCTCGAACTCCTGACCCATCTCGGCCTCCCAAAGTGCTGGGATTACAGGCGTGGGCCACCACGCCCAGCCTTTTTTTTTCTTTTCTCTCTTTTTTTTTTTTTTGAGAGATGGGATTTCAGGATGTGGCCAGGCTGGTCTCAAACTCCTGACCTCAGGTGATCCACCTGCCTCAGCCCCCCAAAGTGCTAGGATTACAGGCATGAGCCACTGGGCCCGGCCTAGCCTGGTGCTTTTCATACTCTTGGCCACTTTTGTACGCCCAGTCCAGTGGGACCAGTCTAGTGAGGCTGAGGCTGGCTCTTGGGTGGTCGGTGGAAGCATTGGGCAGAAATCATTTAAGGAACAATGGACCCATGACTGATGGAAGGAAGGTTCGTTTCTGGAGAATCTAGTGGAGGTGGGCCACCTGAGCTTGCCTCCTGCTCTCCTGCTTTAGAGCAGTGTGACTTTAAGGAACTGACCTAACCTCTCTGAGCCTCAGCTGTTGCATCAGGAAATGGGGCTAACTGTAACCCTTTCTCAGTGTGGTTTGCATCGAGTACTAAATGAGAGGATATAAGGTAAAATTGCCCTTCGTGGAGTGAAAACTCAGTGTCTTGTGTGCTACATCGCAATGACTGAGACAGAATAGGTGAGTGGACCCACCAAAAAAATCACTTGTGGGAGGAAGATGGTTGGGATGGGAAGGAAGATACTGTGTGTTGGACAGGAAAGGGGAAGCAGGAGGACAGTGCCTTTTTGGAGGCGACAAGGAACATAATAATTCATAGGTGTACATAATAAGTGTTGGTGAGAGTGTTACATTATTGTTGCTGTTATTCTCTGACATGAATGTCAGCGTGTAGAGGGCTTTGAGGATCACCTGGACCAAGCCCCCATTTTAATTGGAGAAGAGACTGACACAGGGTGGGGAACACAATCTTCCCTGCATTCCTCATTGTACCAGGGGTGAGGCTGGCATTACTCCTGCTCTTACTGCCACCTGCCCCTTATGTGAAAAGCTACCATTATCCTATTGCTACTGCCAGTCAATTAAGGAGTTACCACATTTTAGACGCTGGGCAAAACACTGCATGTACCTCCCTACTTTCAGCTTTACGAAAATAGGAAGGTGCAGGTGCGGAAGGAACGTGAGCTAATGCCCCCTCTGCTTCTTCTGACTTAGTGTCCCCGTGCAGTGGTGCCACGCTGAGTCTCCATTTCCTCATCTGTGGGATGGGAACAGCACCACCTGCCCCCGGGGTTCCAAGCATCCAGGAGGCTAAGTGATACAAAGTACTGCTACCCAGTGCTGGTTCCATGAATGCCTGGGGAATCTGGAGGCTGCCTCTTGGCTCCTGGCTTCCAGCCACCCCCCAACACCAAGGCCTCTGTCAGCACTGGTTGTTCCCCAGTACAATTAGGTAATTAGGCCAAATTCAATTACACACCACACTCCCAGGTTTGTCTGGTGCCCAAGGGGGGCGTGGGCTCCCCTTGCTGAGGGGGAGCAGCAGAAGCACTGGCTTGGCTCCCATGGCTGGGCCTTCCCACTGTGCATCTCAGAAAACCTGCATCGCAGCTGGGGAAACCGAGGCAGGGAACAGGCAGCGTTGCTTGGCCCCTGCCTTGATCTGTTCAGGCTGCTATAACAAAATACCTTCGACTAGGTAACTTACAAACAACAGCTCCCTGTTCCAGAGGCAAGAGCAAGGCACTGGCAGATTCGATGTCCAGTGAGGGGGTGCTCCTCATAGATGGCACCTTCTGGCTGTGTCCTCACATGGCACAAGGTGCAAAGAGCACCCTCAAGCCTCTTTCATAAGGCACCGGTCCCATTCATGAAGGTGCATCCCTGATGACCTAATCTTCTCCCAAAGGCCCCAGCTCTTCTTACCATCACAATGGGGATTAGATTTCAACATGTTAACTTAGAGGGGCACAAACACTAAGACCACAGCAACCCCACACCATAGCATCCGCTGGGCTGAGAGCACCATGCCTGATTTTCTCCCCTCCTTGAGAGCCCCGCCCCAGACTGCTGGCCGGCAGCTCACCCTCCCTTTCAAATTCATCAGTGGGGGCCTGACTCCTCATCCCCTGGAAAAGCCCAAAGATTGATAGGGGGTTGAGGGGACTTCAGCTTCCCTGTCGCCCCTGGATTTGCAGCAGTTTCTCCTCCCAGCTGCACACTGGCATCCAGCTGCCCAACATTTTGATTGGCATGTGGATATTTTGGGAGAGCAGGGGCTCCAGTGAAGTTGAGTAAACCAGAGTGTATACATGCCTTCAAGAGACTTGCCGGGGGAATTGGGTGGAAGCAACCCAGGCCGAGGGCAGCAAGGTGGCCCTCCTGGAGACCAGGCATGACACTTCTAGGGGCCACATCATTTGAGGCCTTGAATGCCAATCTAAGAAGCTTGAACTTGATCTTGACAGCCCTGGGGAGCCAAGGAAGGTTTTAGACGAGGGGTGAGGTGGGATGATATGATCGGATTTGCCTCAGCACAATTATAGGGGAGACACCTGGGTACTAGAGGCAGAGAACATAGTTTGGAGGCTGGTGCAGTTGCCCGGACACGAGTCTGCTGGGGTGGAAGTGTGCTGTGTGTGGAGGGAGAGAAGCAGAGGGTGATTCCCCAGCAACGCCTTGTGTCCCCGCCCAGCCCTGGGCCTCAGAAGCTCAGGTGATGACAAGAGCTGTTTTATGCTTGACTCTTGACTTACCAGTTCTGAAGCTGGTACACAGCACCTTTCCCAGGCAAAAAGTCTTCACTTTGCATTTCACTCTGAAATGAAAGTGGTTTTATGGAATTTTTCTTATAAGTACAAAAATAATACATACTACATGTAGGACAATCAAGAAATACAGAAAATTACAAAGAAAGTAAAACTGACATCCCACCACTGTGGAATAACTTGGTGAATATCCATTAATCATGCAAGAAACATTTAACATACTTAATAGGGAAATGGACTTAACAGATAAACTGTAAATAAATACAGGAGAATGGAACCACAGAGGGGCTGCTGCCTTGGAACCAGCGTCTTTGCCTTGACAAAATGATGTGTTGTAGACCTCTTGTCTGGATCACTTGCCAGCCTACTCCGGCCTTTACAGGGAATTAGCAGGAGTCAGTTCAATTTCTTCTCAGAGCCTATCCGGCCAGACTTGGCCCCTGGCACCAAAGAAAGGCATGGCATCTACACTAGATGTCTTCACTGGGGGAGCGGGGACTGGGCTCCAGAGAGGAACGGTGACCTGCACCAGGTCACACAGCAAGCTCCCAAGCCTCTTTCCAGGCACCCTCTGTCTCTGTTAGGGAGTCGGCCTCCTGGGCCAAGGAGCACGCTGTTTTGCGAGCCCAGCTCTGCAGGTCCTGATTTCAACATCAGGTCTCCCACTCCTTGCCCTGCCCTGGCGGCCACCTTTGGATTTCCCCCAGACATTCCTATGCAGCCTGTCAGCTCATGTCCAGAGCTTCTGGAGGTGGGGGATACCTGGGACCAAACTGGGGAGTGAAGGAAGCCACCGGCTCCCCTCATCTGCCATGGGCCAGGAACAAGGGGCTGGAAGGGAACAGGCACCCGGAGAACCTCCTCTCACATGGGGTGATCAGGAAAGGAAGGCGGGAAGGCCACACTGGGTGATGAAGGACACCTGGCAAACTTTCATGGGTTTGGGAGCTTCCTAAACTGCACGATGGCTGCCCAGAGCATACCGAGGTGCTCGGGCTTGCTTCTCAGCCACCCTCCTGTCCTTTTACCTCTCCTGGCGCCCCCACAGCAGGCCTCAGAGGCCATAAGCACACCAGTGCAGGGTCCCCTCTGCAATTCCATCCTCAGCTCATATGCCTCAGATGACAGCTGCTCCCTGCTACTCCCGGGCAGCCCTGACTGTCAGAAATTCCTTCCTCCTTCTGAGCCCAAATCAGGTTCCCCCACCCATCTTCAAGATGCATGTGACTCCCACAGTAGGTGAGGGAAAGAGCTGACAAGTCAAGGTCTAGCCCCGACCTCCCTGTGAGTAGGAGGTACCGAGTAGGGTGGACCCATCCCATCAGAATCCCACACTGCTGGAAAAAGGAGGCAACTGATGGACAAGAGTCCGCTAGAAGAGTATATCCATCTAGCACTTTACAGATTGCAGGGCATGCCCTGGAAGCTACAGTTGGCAGGAATACAGTACCAGGAGAGACAGCTTGGGGCCCAGGAACAAGCCGGGAGTCTGCGGCTCTAGTCCTGGCTCTCCAACTAATTTGCTATGTGACTGGAGGCAGCCTCCACCCCCTCTTCGAACCTGTTTCCTGATTTGAAGAGGGAAATGAGGGTCTCTTTACTTTGATGCCGATTGAGCTGGCGATTCCAAATGGATAGGTAGAGGCTCTGTCAGGAAAGAGGCAGGAAGCAATAGGCCACCCAAGGTTTCTAGACACACTGGGTCCGATGGTGCCTGGGACAGCCTAGCAGCCCTGCCTGGTCCTGCAGCCTGGGCCAGAGTGTGTGAGTGGCCTCAATTTTTTCCCAAAGCGAGCCTCACTTTCTTCCTATGCAAAGTGGAAGCTCTGTGTTTAGCCGCCTTGTGAGCCTTTGTCTGGGAAGCATCAGGAATGGAATTTGGCTGTTCCAGCCCAGACAGGGAGGTGTGCTGCATAGCCAGGCAGGCAGGCAGACAGCTCCAGCAGGAAGGCAAATTGCATTTCCAACTGCAGGGAGCTTCTGTCAGTCCAGCCCTGGGGCCATCCGGAAGCCCCCATCAAAGCTGTGTCCTGGGAGAAGCAATGAAACCCCAGAACTGCTGAGACACGGACATTTGAGCTGCCTTCGCCATCCCTTCCTTTCAAAGGCGACTCCAGAAATCAATGGGAAGAGATTCATTAGAGACCTGGGTGGCACGCTCCCCACCACCTCCGGCAGCCCCTTTGTTAACCAGCCTAAGCTTCCTGTCTGAACAGGCTGCCTCCTCCTGAGAAACAACCCAGGTTCTAGGAAGCAAGTCTGAGACCTAGGCTCAGGGCAGGGCAGCAGGACCACCACACACACCCTTAGAGGCTGTGATTGTTCACTGTGCATTCAGTCGTTTCTTGGTTCACTCATTCATTCAGGCAGCTGGTCCTGGTTTCATTCATATAGCTAATATTTATCAAGCATCTGCCTGGCATATTTTAGATACTGTCAATATAACACATCCAACATCCAATACAACACATCCCAAACAGACAAAAAGTCCCAGTTGACATGGAGCTTGCCTTTTAGTGAAGGAGACAGCGTTAAACAAGGTAAATAATTGAAATATACCAGCCATCAATGCTAAGGAGAGAGCCACGTCAGAGACTCACAGGCATGTCAGGAGGGGCTGAGTTGTGGTCAGCATGGTGTGGTGGAGGAGGCTTCCCTGTTAAGGGGTTCCCTGAGGGAAAGCCTGCAGGAAGCAGGGATATGGGGATGGAGCTGGGGCCACCTAGAGAAGAGCATTCCTAGCAGAGCCCCTGGTGGTGTACTGGGTGCATTCACAGCCAGAAGGGCAGCAAGGCTGAAGCAGAGTAAGCCGAGGGGACTGGAGGGAAAGGAGGTCAGAGAGATGGACGAGGCTGGGTCACTCGGGGGTTCGGCCACAAGGACTTGCATTTTACACCAGCAGAGCCAGAGCAACAGGAGGAAGGGGCTTAAGCAGTATGATGTCCTGTGACTTAGGTTTTAACAGGATTGTCTGTTTTAATTTGCTAAGGCTGCCATAACAAAGTGCCGCCCAGCAGGTAGCTTACACAATAGCCATCGGCTGTCTCACAGTTCTGGAGATCTAAAGGCCCAGAGGAAGGTGTCACCAGGGCCAAGTTCCGTCGAAAGGCTCTAGGGAAGGTTCTTCTCCAGGCTTCTCTCCTAGCTTCTGGTAGTTTCTTGGCTTGTGGCAGCATAATTTCATTCTTCACGTGGCACTGTCCCTGTGTGCATGTCTCTGTGTCCAAACTTCTCCTTTTTGTAAGGACACTAGTTCTGTTGGATTACCGCCTCCCCTAATGACCTCATCTGCAAAGGCCCTGCTTCCTTCCAAATAAGGTCACATTCACAGGTTCCGGGGGTTAGGACTTCAACATTTTTTATGGGGACACAGTTCACTCCCTAACACCATGGCTTCTCAGTTGGTCTTTCCTAGGACCTGGTAGGCGGAGGCTCAGAAAGCCTAAGCTAGTCAGTACTTGTTTCCCGAGCCTCAGCCTCCATATCCAGGCTCCTCCCTTCCCTCCACAGCTGCTCACTTAGCCAGGAGAGCATGGCTAGCTCCTTCCTGTCTCCGCCCCAGCCCTGGGGACAGTCCCAAGCTCTACCAGCCTCTGCTCCATAGCCTGGGGCTGAGCAGGTAGTGGAGCAGCCTCCATGAATGACCATTTTGTGTCCGGTTCATGGGCCCCCTCCCCTCAGAATCCTCTCTTCTCTCCGGCCTGGCAGGAGGCTTTCCTGGAACCTCAGTGACCTTGCCCTTGTAAAACTTCTCAGAGGCACTGGGAGGTGTGAGGCAGGGGTTGATATTGTTTTCAAAATGAAAGGGTTATAGGATTTGGGTAGAAGCCAAAGGCAGACTTCTGGGAATGCAGCCTGGGTCCAGGATGAGTGGCCCTGCTGGAGGTTATGGCCAGGAAGGGGATGGGGGGCAGTGACAGAGGCTGAGAAGCATGGAGGTCTCACTGTGCATCGTGTCCCTGTCCCCCACTCAGGTGGAGCACCAGCCAACTTGAAATGTCATGTAAATGCTTACAAATGCATAGATGCTAAACTCTAAAAAGAAACACATGAAGCAAGAAATATTTCAGTATTTGTGATGTTGTATGAGGGAAAGAATATAAAACAGAGTTGGGGGCATGAGCCCTCACAGCAGCTGTCATTTACTTTGTGACCTAGAGGTCACCCTCCTCTGGATCCTAGAGTGTCCCTCCTTGGGAATATGTGATGGTTATCAGTGCATACTTTTGAAAAGGATTGCCAAATGGTTTAAACCCTTCGGCAAGTTGTCTAAACCTCCCTATACCTCCATTTTAGTTTCTGTATGTTGGAAATAGCCTCTATCAGAAAGGGCTGGTGATGAGGATTGCGTGTGGTGATACTTGGAAAATGCCTGGAAGCTGCCTGCCAGCCAGCAGAGTCTCAGTAACCATGAGCTGCATGTCACACCAGGAGAGCAGAGGCCAGGATCCTGCTTGGGCCCCTAGCTTTGTGTGTGGACACGGGTAGGGTTCCGAGGTCTGGCCGGGACACCTGCATTGGCCAGGAGCTCAACCACAACTGTGTCTTTCATCTTCAAGACTAAGAGAAGACTCGAGGAGGTTGACCAAGGAGAGGGAGGAAAGGAAGAGGGGGCAGAGAGAGAACAGTGTCATAAGACACATGAGATTGTGCCCACCTCGAGGTGGGCAGAAGCCCCAGCAAGGGGTCTCTGGAGGCAGAGCCCTTGAGATGTCTCATTTCCAAGGCTGCTATGAGAGCTTTCCTTGGGTAGCTGAGCTGGCTGTGTGACAGCTTCTCCATAGCCAGGTCCCCTGTCTGTGTGCATCATTTGTTGAATGCCCACTGTGTGCCCTACACTCCCACATGTCCTGAGAAGGACCAGGGATGTGGAGGTGGATGGCCCAGGCAGCTCCCAGGCCCTGAGCTCGGGCCTGTCATTCTCACGTGGACACGCGGCTGGGGCCTCCTGGTCCACCTCACCCTCCGAGTGCCTGCGCCCACATGGGTGACAGCTCCGAGTCATAGGATCCTTGCTCAGCCCTGCTGAATCAGCAGACCCTCCCTGAAGAAGCTCTGTGGCTCAGAACCCAGCGCCCCTGAGCAGAGCCGTCCTGGCTTCATTGTTCTCCCTCTCTGCAGTCAGAGAGAGCTTGGCTTTTGTATGCTGGTCTTTCCTTGCTAATGGCCTCTCAGCCCCCAGGCCTCCCGCTACACAAAGCCTTATACAGGAGGTGACTCAGCCCAGAGCCACTTTGACCCCTGGGTGACCTACATTATAGGTGGCTTGGCTCTTTCTACTGGGCAATGCTGGGACCAAGCTGGGATCCAAGAGACCCATCCATCTGGGTGAACAGGGGAGCCCTGGAGAAGGCTCTGCAACCCCAGCTTGACTGGAGGGGTCTCCTCCCGCTACCACCCCTACCCCACCCCCACCCCCACCCAGTTGGTCTTGCAGAGGTGGGTTCCGCATGGCAGGCTCCTCTAGCCGGGTAAAGCATCCTCCCTCCCCTTGCTCTCCCGAGCGAGCTGCCACCGCCTTGCCAGCTGCAGCGCCGTGATTTATCGGCGGCTCCTCCTCGCCAGGGCCCACGGCAGGAGGAGTTCAAACACCCGCGAGAAAAGCCACCCGCTATTGATCCCCTCGTCAGGCCTCCCGAGCGCTGGCGGGCATTCATCAAGGAGCATAGCGCGGGGGCTGCAGCTCGCCCTTTCTTCTTCCTTTCTTCTCTCTCCCAAGTCATTCCCCCGGGGCTGTGCCCCCCTTGCCGAGGTCACTCAGAGAGCTCGCCGAGTGCCTGCGAGCTGAGGTGGAGAGCGCCTTTGTCTGCGGCCTCTTTGCTGTAGATCCTTATCAAGGGGGTGGAGCGGGCTGCTTTGGGCCCCAGGCTTTTGAGCAAATCTTTGGAAGTTGGAGAAGTGGAGTTGGAACTCGAAACAAGTGGAGAAAGCCCTCTGAAGCAGAGACTGGTTGGAGTGCCCGTATTTCTGTAGACCCGAGGCAAGTAACAGAAAGAGTTTGCTAACCAAGTGGGCAGGAGAGAGCCTTAAAATTAGCATGTGAAAACCACAGCTTTGGCCTGGAGGCCTCCCATGCAGTCTGGTGAATGGATGCTTGAAAACAATTTGTTTTCTTAATTACGTAAATCTAGTGAAGAGTATTTATCTTTTTTTTTTTTTTTTTTTTTTTTTTTGTTTACCTGGGAAAAGTCTAATACCTTTGGTCTCAAGCCTAGGAGCCTAACTAGGTATATTAATTCTCTTCTCCAGCCTCACCCTATGACTTCTTAGAGTGGGTCCCTGGGAGAACTGGGAGATGGGGTAGGGAGACTGGCAGGTTGTCTTATTAAAGTTTCCTGGGCAGTGCCACCAGGTCTGTGTCCCTCTGCTATAAACCTCTGCTCAATTCCAGTCCAGATTTTGTCTCAACTTACCAAAGTGGTTTTTCTGAACCTCTGGGGCTGGCCACATGGTACCCACACATACAGGATCTTTGAAAAATGAACTTGGAAGTCTCAAACACATGGGTCTTTGGTGGCTTAGAAAGCACTAAGGATCAGATTAGAATAGTGAACTGTCACTGCACAGAACTGGCAAGGGGGTGTGTTCTGGTTTTTAAAATCAGATTAACGGTAGAAACCAGATCTTAAGTACATCCATCTCAGTGTTCTCTTGGTACATGTGTGCGCTATTGTCCCACCCCATCTGTTTTCTGGGTGTCACTTGCTGAGCAGTGGGTTTTAGAGTAAGTCAGTCATCTGGAGGATGTGCAGTGTGGAGGTGCGAGAGTCTTCACTGGACTCCTGCCCGTGGTGCTGCTTGGGAGGGCAGGGCCCCAGTAAATGTTTCAGTGAGTAAATGACGGTCTCCAAAGCAGCCATAATAACCTATGAGGAGATGAGATGGAGGTGAGAATGAGCAGAGCCTGGAATGTATGCAGAGCTGGAGGGAAGTCCGTCTTCCCCTGGCTGCCCTAGGGTTGGCCTGCCAGCAAGGGGATGCCGATTAATTTCTCTTGAAGGAAGCGAGTTCTTGTCCAAAAGGCGCAAGTTACGAAGTATGAATTAATCCATTTAACCAGCTCCTCGGAGGGAAAGCCCATGACAACTGCATTTCCAAACGCCATCCTCAAAGTGATATTTCAAGTGGCAGTGGGTGGGATTAGAGCCTGCTAACGATTTATGTCAAACAAGGAGCAAGAACATAATTTCTAGATAAGTGATTTGTCTCAGCCACTTCCAGGGCCAGCAGGAAGGTTTAGGGGCCAGCCAGAGGCTGAGGCTGAGACGAGGGGATGGAGTCAGGAGATGCAACCTCAAAGGCCCGTGAACCTGGTCAGCTCCCAGTGTTGGCCAGGGCAGCAGGGCACGGCAGTCCAATTCAGAGGAGATTTTAAAGACAGTCCTGGCTGCCCTTCTTTGGGGATGAATGATGGGACCTCACTTACCTTCCTAATTGTTTGGGGCAGTTAGGTCACCATACAAGCAACTTTCACTGACAGGTGGGTGGGGTTGGGTGAGGGTGCTATAAAATAGGGTTTCTCCCGAGAGGGTAATGATGACAGTGAGTGCCCATGAAAGAGGGAGGGGCGAAGATCTCTGGAGATGGGACAGCACGTGGGCTTCCCGGGGTGTCTGCTGGGCAAAGGGGTGGGGAGTGAGCAAGCTCTGCTCAAAGCCCAGGGCCCTTGCGACAGACAGGCTGGAAGGAAGAGGCCGCGGCCACCACAGGATGCAATGTCAGGAAGGCAGCAGCTCCCGGGGCGGGGCAGGGCCGCGCGCAGCCGCCCCCGGCTTCCCTCCTGCTGCCAGCTCCTGGTCACAGGAACTCCCCGAAGTCGGGGAGCCGGAGCGTACGTGCGCGCGTTCACCCTGTCCTGGGCCCCTCGCTCGGGGAATCCCGGGGGTGCCAGGGCTCCCAGGGTCAGGGAAGTAAGAGTCCGGGCCGCCTACTTTCTCCACCCGGTAGCCCGTTCCGAAAATCCTTTAAACCGAGATTTAATCTGAATGCCCAGCCCCGCCCTCTCCTCCCCTCCCCCCGCCAGAGGCCCCCTCCAGTTCAGCTCCCTCCTCCACCCGCTCCCCGCCGTAGACCCTCATTAGCATGCCCACTTGGGAGGATTCGCTGGGGTTCGGGAGACACCCGAAGTCATCCACCCCCAGCGCCTTCCCGGCGGCCTCCTCGGGCGACAGCGCTCCGGGAGCCCCACTCGCACAAGTGTTGCTTCCAATTAATTGCCTAGGCGGGGGAAGGAAAGGGGCCTGGTCGCCGCCCCCTCCCGGAGGCTGGAGCGCTGCTCGTCGGGTCGTGCGTTCGCTCGGCGGCGGCGTGCACCAGCACCACCCCTGCGTGCAAGTTTGAAATGTGAGCTGCCTCCGATTCATACTCGCTCGCGCTCCCTCGCAGCGAAGTGGCTGGGCTGACGGTCTGCGCGCGCGAGTGAGTGCGGGCGGCGGGCTGGGGGGCGGGGGTGCGGACGGCGAGGCTCGCGGGGTGGGGAGGGCGCGCGCGAGCCAGGGCTCCCTGGAGACGCCAAGGCAGGTCTGCTCGCCTTTCATCTTCCTCCCGCGCTCCTCCTCCTCCTCCCCCCCCCCCCCCCCCCCCCCCGCCGCAGCTGGTCTGGCCTTCCCCCGAGCCCCCAGCCCCACGCGGGCACACGCAGGGTGGGTGGTCACGCCCGCAGGGTCCGCGAGCGCGGCGCAGAGCGTGGGCCGTGGGAAGTTTCTCCGGCGCGCCCCGTGCGCCCCCGCCCCCCGCGCGCCCCCGGCCCATCCCCGTCCCCGGAGGGCTGTCGCTTGCGCCCGGGCGCGCGGCTGGCTGCCTCCTCGGCGGCGGCGGCCCCATTAGCGGAGCCTCCGTCTGTGATTGGCTTCGCCCGGGAAGCTGGAGACGGGCGATGAATAATTGATGTGTGCGGTGCGGTAGCCGGACGGCGGCGGCGGTGGCGGGCAGCAGCGAGCGGGAGCGCGGGAGCCGGAGCGCCCTCGGAGCGGGCAGCGCGGAGCGAGCGGGCGCCGGACCCGCCCGGGCCCCCGCGCCGCCGCCGCCGCCCGGGCGCGGAGCGGGGATGCAGGCGGCGCCCGCTGCCTGCGCGCAGCCTTTGTTCGGCGCCGGCTGAATCCTACCCGGAGTCGCTCGCCTCGGTCGCCGCCGGCCGGGCCCGGAGCCCCCGCGGGCGCCAGGGCGGGATCGCGACCGGTGCAACTTCTAGGTAAGTGCGGGGCCTGAGGGGTCGGCCCCTGGGCGCCCGCGGGCCGGGCCCCGGGCTCCCTCCGGGCGCGGGGTGAGTGTGCGTGCCAGTGTGTGACAGAGGAGGGCCGGTGCATTGTGGGTAGCGCCGTGTGCTGCATGGTGTCAGCCCCAGGCTTGGCCGCGAGAGTGGCACCAGCGTGCACCGGGCCGGTTTTGTGTGCCCAGAGAAGGGGCCTTCATTTCTCCTTGGGGCCAGGGGGCAGAGTGTGCCCCCGCCCAGCTCCCTGAAGGTGAAGTGTTGGCTCTCCAGCAGACATTTTACCGGGCTCTGTTCTCAGTCGGCTCTTGCCGCAAAAATAAGAATCGGCCAGGATGCCTTAGGAGGCAGTGCCTGAGGGTCCTCGACTTCAAGCTGCTCCTTTGTCAGAATGCAGCCCTGATGCTGCCAGCGCCTAGAGACCCCACGGGCATGGTGATGCCACCATTGCGGCAGGGTGCCCTTCGGAAAGGTGGTGGGTGCAGAATAGACTTCTGACAAGTGTTTGCTGGGAAGCTGGCTGGAGGAGAGAGGTGGGTTTGCACCAGAGGGCAGGAAGCAGCCTTTCGGGAGGTGCCCGGCTGTGAGGACCTTATACAAGGCCCTGGAGAGAGGGCCCCTTGGTAGGGGTTAAGGGGCAGCTGCCTGAGGTCCTGAGCATGTGGTTTCGGTGTTGGTTCTTAGAAGCCAAGCCATGGTGCCCTGGGCACTAGATAGGTAGCAGCTCCTGGGCCCAGAAGCCCTCTGGGGGGAAACTAGGAGAGGTTGAGTGTCACCTCTTTAGATGGGTGTCGCGAGACTGTCATTCCTACAGTGGTGACCCAGGCCCTTCGCTCCTGACCATCAGGCTAGGCTGCCAGATGAGTGCTGAGCATGGCTGAGGGCTCTTGCAGCAGGAAGGCTTTGTGTGGCAGGTGGCATGGAGTTGATGCCAGTGTGCTTCTCACTGGCCCACCCTTGAGAGTGGCCACAGAAATCAGGCTCAGGAGTGAAATCAGGCTGAGGAGTGAAATCAGGTCAGAAGCCTGGCTGAAGAGTGAGTTGGGGTGAAAGGCCATGCCACCCTGAAATCAGGGTGACCCCAAATGTTACGTGGGGACTCTGGCTCCTCCAGTTATGGGGCCCTGGGCCTGAAGCTTATCTCCCATCCACTATGGAGGAAAGGCCCTGTCCCGTGGGCAGGGGTCCACGTGGCTCCTAACAAGCCTGTTCCTCTTTTTTGTGTATAAGCCAGGCAGTGACTACCCTCCAACTAGCTGGATTCAAGTCCCCTCCTGAGCTATTTTTACCCTGAACTTCCTTAGTGAGAAACCACCAAACAGCGATGCTTTGGTGAGAATCTACGTCTTTACCGGAAGCGCAGCCTGCACAGAGTTTACACCTCGCTTCATAAGGCTGCCTCCACTGCCCTGCACAGCCCTCCCCTGGCTCAGAGCCCCTGCACCTCTCTCATGCCTACTGGTTCTCATCACAACCTGCGCGCTCAGGGACTTGTGAGCCCCAGTTTCAGATGGGAAAACTGATGTGCCTGAGATCATCCAGTTGGGGATGTAGGATGCCAGGCATGGCTCCAACAGGAGCAAGACCTTGACTGCCCGCGGACTTCCTGAAGGCAGGGACCACGTGTTTCTCGTCACCGTGTGCCCCAGTGCTAACCGTGGTGCCTGGCAGATGGTGGGTGCCCAGTGGCTGCTGAATGATGGTGGCATGATTGGAAGGCTGGTTGGTTGTGTTTTCCCTATTGGAGTGGAGGGGGCAGAGGAATTGAAAGAGCACTTCCAGATTTCAGTCTGCATTGGTGGAGCACCAGTCCATGGTGCAGTTCCTGGGAACTCTGAGATGAGTCCCTAGTCTGGAGTCAGGCAGCTAGAGGGAGAAAGGTGCTCCCACAGAGGTTCTGCCAAAGTCCTGCCTGGGGTTTCCTGAATGTCGCCCTGGGGAGTAAGGAGTGGTTGAGCTGGGTCTAAGATTACACCATCCAATACAGTAGCCACTGGCCACATGTGGCTGTTTCTGAATTTAAATTAATTAAAGGGATGAGTTCAGCTTATCCTTGGCACTAACCACACTTGAAGTGCTCGGCAGCCACCGAAGGCTGGTGGCCGCCTTGTTGGGCAGCTCAGACTCTAGAACGTGTCCACCACAACAGGAAGCTTCATGGACGACAGACAGCGCTGGCCAGGAGGATAGACTTAGGGCAGTGAGGACACCAGCTCAGACCCGAGAGTGTAACAGAGCGGGCAAGTCTGTTCGATAAAGAGACCTTCTGTTTCTCCAGCATTTGTGTAGTAGCAGTCTCCTTGCAGGGAAGGAGTAGACCATTTAACAGGGGAGAAAACTGAGGTTCAATTTTGCCCAAGGTCATCCAGCATGAGAGTGGCATGAGTCCCAGGTCTCCAACCTCTCGGCCAACACTGTGTCATCCAGCAGAGGTCAGCCAGGGGGCACGGGTGGGCAGCGGTCCCAGGAACAGCCTCAGACCTCCCTGAGGGACAGCCTTGGTGCCGGTAGGCGTCAGTCTCTATGAAGTCATCCATCGATCGGTCGGGAGCGCCAACTCAGCCTTGGGTCCTCAGGAACAGAGAGTTCCGTGCTGGCAGAGCTGGAAGGAGCGGGCTCGAGGCTCTCTGGGCAAGGGAGGTGTTTACCTTGAGTGATGCGGCGTGGGTCCCTTGGGAGAGGCTGGCTCCTCCACAGGGAAGGAACTCCTCAGTGGGGCCTGTGGCTGGGATCCTTAGCACCACCTCAGAGAGAGGGCTGCAGGCCTGAGCCCAGCAGGGAGAAGGATTTGGGGACCTTCCCAAAGGGAAGGTATAGTGTCCCCACCCTCGATCTCGCCCCGCCACACCGTGTCACGGGGCATCGGCTGGGCCTCATTCGCCCTCCTTCCCCAAGCCTCGGCATCGGGAGGAAACTCTCCCAGGGCCTGGCAGAGCAGCAGCTGCCTCACAAGGGAGCCTGCTTCGGGAAAAACAAGGCCCCCACCCTCGAAGCACTTGCAGCTTCCCAGGAGCTCCCTGGCCAGTCACCACAGACAAGGAAGGAAGGCCAGCCCACTGCCCAGAGGGCTGAAGGGACTTCCTGCCCCAAGGTCACATGGCAGGAGAGGCCGTGGATGGAACTAAGGCCCTCTCCCGGGCCACTGCAAATCCCAGTCTCCCAGTGGGAACGTGGGGTTTATGATTTCATTGTGTCTGCTGCTTGATTTCCTGCTCCCGCCCCGAGGTGAGGGTTAGCTTCCTGTGGCCTCGTCTCCAGGTACTGAGGTGCCCACTCGCCCAGCATCAGGCCTCGCTGCAGCCTCCAGCTACCATGGCCCTGATGACTGAAGCGGGAGGTCTGAAAAGGCGGTGGCTTTCTGCAGGGATCCTGGCACACTGAAAGTGGGGGTCTTCAAGTCCCATCGCGGCAGCTTGAGGGATGCGAGAACCTTTGGCGACACTCCCAGGTTTCCAGTCCTCTAGAGGGAGAAACTGACAAGGCCTTTCCGGTGTGCACTTCCAGGACCCATAGTGAGTCCTGTGGGGAAAGCCCACAGTGTCTTTGTTCCCCAGGATCTGATGGGCTGTGTGCCTTTCCAAACTGATGCACAGAGCCAGGCGCTGCCCCCATCACCCAGAGTACGAGGCGTGAGGACCTCTGGGTGGTCAGCAGGGCAGTTGCTGCCTCCCTGACCAGGCAGGCTCAGGAAGTAGGACCCTTTTCTTCCCTCTCGGTAGCCCCAGCCATGGCCCTGACTTCTCCTTAGAGCCACCCTGGAGTTCTCCAAGTCCCAGAGACCCTGCTGGTTTCCCCAACTGCTCCCACCTACCATGGAGTGAGGCCAGGCCTTGGAAGTGCCTGGACTGGGGCTGTGGTGCTGCTTTGTGTATATTGGGTGAATGGAGAAGTGGTGATTTAGCCAAGACACTCGCGATTTCTGAAACTGAGGCTCCCAAACCACCCTGGAGAGTTGGCGGGTCTAAGAGGAGGCCCATCCCCTATGATTTGCCTTCGAAAGCTCCCCATGTAATTCTGATAGGTAGAACCATGTCTCCTAAGGCCTAGCGCTGAAACAATAGCATCTGTGGTCTGGTGCCAAATTCGTGTGCGACCTTTGGCAAGTCACTTCCCCTCTGCGGGCCTGAGTGTCTCATCTCTGCCACTTCTTTGTCTCATCTCTAAAAGATAGACCCCACTCCAGGGCCTCGATACCAGCCCCATGCCAGGGAGATGGGGAGAGAGGAAAGTGAGAAAGAAGCTTGGGCAATATCTTTGGGTGCCATCACCCACATCTGGGGGTGCAGTGGGAAATATTAGGGTGCAGCATGGCCAGAGAGAATTAAATGAACAGAGGCCTATGCTCTACACCCCCAGAGCTGCAGAAAGAAGAGGGGAAAATGGTGACTTTCGGGCTACAGCGGCCTGAAACTCTTCCCAGGTGGAACTTGATTTTGGAAATGGGTAGGATGAGAAAGGAAGTGACTGTTGGGTGGGAGGACTAGTAAGTGGGGGCACTAGTAGCTGCGAAGGCGTGGGAAGCAGGAGAGGTACGGCACTTGATGAGAAAAGAGGATGTCCCTCCAGGTGACATGGGGGAGGTGAGCAGGAGCTCCAGAAGAGGTTAAGTGAGGCTGCTGCAACAACTTCAGGGCAGTGGGGAGCCATCAAAGGCTTTGGAGCCTCAGAGGCACTGGGACTCCCGCTTCTAGGAGCAGGGCTGCTGCTGAGTAGCAGGCAGGAATCAGGTGTGGAAGTTGGGAGTAGTACAAGGTCGGCATCCTGCTGGGGGAATGTCCCTGCCCCTGCTGACGCAATGGAAAGCCTCGTCTTGTTTCAGGGTTCCTGTTTTGCGGTTGCCCGTGGTGGGGGGCGAGGGCAGCCAGCTCTGCCTTCTGAGGAGCTCCAGGAACTGGATGGAGCTTGTCCAGACCTCCCCACAGCAGCCCTCTGCTCTCCTGGAAAAGAGAGGCAGTCTTTTTTGTGGAGTCTCTCCCTAGTCCCTTGGGGGATTCTAGCCAGACCCAGGAGGCTTTAAATCAACGTGTGCATTTCCCTGGGGCAATGCACATTGGGACTGGAGTGGAAGCGTTTGAGAGGGTAGCCTCTGGGCTGGCACAGTTGGTCTCCCACCCTTCCAGCGCTCCAATATGGAATCCCTGCCCCCTGGGTCAGAGCCTGCGGCACTGGTAATTTACCAGTACCCTGTCTGCCTCTCAAGAGCTTACGATCAGGCAGCTTCATTGTATGCAGGAGATTTAGCAAGGTCTAGTTCAACCCCTATGTGTGGGAGGCAGGACTGTGAAAAAGTGGGGGGCATGTTTCAGAGAGGAAGGAAAAAAGAAGCCCAAGGAGCCCCTTTTTCTGCCTCTCACTTCTGCTGCTTCCAGGCCCAGCTCTAAAGCCATGGCCCAGGCAGCCTTCCCTGGTTCCCCACACCCTGCGGTCCATAGCTCCTGTGCACATCCAGGACCCAGCGCCATACATCATCAGTAGCTTCCTGTGATCCCTTGCCCACCTGGGTGTCAGTCCACTACACTGAGTTGAAGGACAGGCGGTCCATGATTTGCATCCACACTGGGCACTGTGTAAACGTCTGTCAAATGGCCGGCCCAGAGCATAGGGACGTGGCAGCCCTGGTCATCCAGGCAGGAATTGAGAGGCTCGAGGTCCTGGCCCAGCTCTGGCTCCCCCAGTTGGCTGTGTGATGTGAGGGGTGCTCTCCTTTCTTGGGGTTCCTGCTTGTAAGGAGTAGCCTGGGATTTACTGTGCTGTCCAGTGTAATAACCACACAAATGTTTAAATGTATATTAGTAAAATTAAGTAAAATTAATTTTTCAGTTCCTCAGTCACAGTAGTCACATTTCAGGTTCTCAGTAGCCCCATGGGGCTAGTGGCTACCAGATTGGACAGTGCAGCGGTCCATTCCCATCATGGTAGAAGACCCCTGTTGGCAGCGCCATGCCTGAAGTGGTCACTCTTGTGGCCTGGGGATCTGAAAGCCAGAGGGCTAGCCTTACCTTCCTGTTGGCAGCCCTAGTGGCTGCCCCTCTCCCTTCCCCCCCATGCACTGGGGACCTCCCTGCCCAATCCCCTGGGGCCCTTAAAATGGGGCCACCCAGTGTCCTTCCCAAGACAGTGTCAGAGAGTAATTGTGAAACCCACACCTGTCATTTACCGGGCGACTTTGAGTAAGTCACTCAGCTTCTCTGAGCCTCTGTTTCCTGATCAGTGCAGTAGAGCTCCCTGTCCCTGCAGGGCAGGGTTGCAGTGGGGAGTAAATGAGATGGGGCCGAAAGCTGCTTAGGTCGATATCTGGCCCATAGTAACTTCTCAGTAGCTGGCAGTGATCATCACGGTCAGGTGGATTCATCCCCTGCTGCGTGGGCTTAGTTCCAAAACCAGCTGGGCATTTGGTTCCCCTTGAGTTCCTGAGCCCGAGAGACTGGGTTCTCTTGACCCAGCCCCACCCCTTCTGTCTGGGCCTCAGTTTCCTCATCTGTGTAGTACTCCTGCCTGTCCTCACCCTGTGTTGCAGCTGGAGACCTTGCTGTGCCTTGTGGAGGGTGGGGCTGTCCGGGGCTTATCCCTGCCTTCGGCATGGCCACTGTAACAGGAGAGCCTGAGAAGGCCAGGAGACAGAGTGGCACAAGTGTGCTTGTCACTTGTCCATCCCAGAGAGAAGCTGCAGGGCTCTCCCTGCTGTTCCCATCGGGGAGGCCCCAGCGTATCAGATCTGAAGGAAGTGAGCATGGCCGGCACCCACGCGCCCACTTTCATTTCCCTCTTGGGGAATGAGTGGTGAGAGTCTGCATCCTGGAGTTGTCAAGACAGCAAGGACTTCTCCCTTGAGGTCCACCCATAGTTTGTCAGGGTCTGTGAGCTTCTGTGTTTCCGGGCAGAGGGTCTGTGAATCGAGCCATGTTGAGGTGGCCCTTGGGGTCCAGCCATCCTAGTGAGAGTGGGCCCTCAGAATAAGGACTGTGAGCCTAGCCTTGGCTTCCAGATGCCTAAAGGGTGCCAGGAGAAGCCCTCATTGAGAGGAAATTCTGGGAGCTGCGGAATGATCCCAGGAGCCAGCACACCGCTCTCTGTCCAGCCCCAGGCCCTGACACCCATGGTGTCCTTGGTGCCAGGATGGGTACTGGGAGACAGAATGGCCTTCAGGGCAAGGCCGAAAGACCGTCCTGGGGAACAGACCACGTGCAGGGAGAGGACACAGGCAGCTGAGGGGACAAAGGGAGGGGCTTGCTGGGAACTCATGGCCATCGGAGAGATGGAGGAGGTGAAGACTGGGCACTGAAGTGAAGTGGGGGTTTCCAGTTGGGGATGGGATGGCCCTCCTGTGGCTCCCCACTGTTGGGAGCGAGAGGCCTTCACCCCACAAAGGTCCGTTCCCGAGCTTGCTCTCAGCATCTGCCCCTCTCCTCTCCTTTCTTCTCCGCACACTGGGACCTCTCATCCTCTCTACGCCTCAGTTTCCTCATCTGCAGAACCAGAGACTGGGACTCATCTCCTAGGACTATGGGAGGATTAAAGGGCTGATTCCAGCCAGCACCTTGAGCGCAGTGCCGGGATCACGTCGGCCCTGAGTAAACATGAGCCACCCTTGCTGCTCTGCATGCGTCTCCTCATGTTTGGGAGAGGTGTGTTCCTTTAAGTCACTCGTCCTGCTGCCCCCCAGCTTGGGGGCCTCTTGATTGTCCATTGCAGCCCAGCCTCTCCACACACTCTTCTAACCCCCGCTGATCTGTCGGGGGTACCTTTTCTCCAGCGTGAGCCCTGAGCTGGTGGAACGTGCAGAATGCCCATCTTCCCCAAGAGCCTGAGGCATTTTGGAGCAAATTGTCCCCCTGCCTCCCACCAGGACCCCAGGGCTCTTGACCAGAAGCTCAAGGCTCACTCAGTGTTTGCTGAGAAAAGCCTCGTGTGTTCCTGCAGAGAGTGGGGGACAGCTTGTGTAACCCTCAGGTATGTCTTCATTAGATTTGCCAACAACAGGCTTAGAAAGTTACTGGGCAGTGCTGGGGTGCCCTGGAAGGAGGACAGAAACCATTGTCCCGGGGGGTCAGGGCAGCAGCACCCAAACAGAGAAACGCCCCACCCCTACCTTCCTAGAACCACAGCAGCCTCCACCACTGGGTCTTTAGTGGCTTCTAAGAGGCCACTCTGGCGGTGGGTCTCCCAGGGGCAGCATCAGGACAGGGGAAGGGGTAAGGGCCGAGCACATGGCTTCCACTGTGAGCTCAGGCTTTGGCTCCTTCTGCCTAGGCCAACTTTGGCCCTTGAAAACGAGGCAGGTCCTCCGCCCTCCCCCAACCCTGCTGTTCCTTTGACTGCTGCTGCCCAAGGGCACCCACAGACAGCAGGTGGGCCTCAGGAGTTGGGCTTCTGCCAGTCCCTGCACCCACCTAACCTAGAATTAAGTCTTTCCAGCGTCAGGCTGATCAGGCACCCATAATCCTCTCAGAGCTTTACATGGTGTTGTACCTTCTCTGAGAAATACATTTAATGACCTGGATAAGATCTTTGTCCTCAGGTGACAGCCTCAGGGATGGAGATTTCTGCCCTGGGGTTTCTTCCCAGGTGTGGCTTTCCTGGTCATCCCCTCCTCTGTCCTCTGTGAGAGTGTGTCTTCCCCCACACCCTCTCCAAGATACTCCCCTGGGCTCTTACCTAAATAGAAATCAGCCTCTGAAATGGCCTGACCCAGGTCACTTCCCTGGACACCTCCCTGGTCTTGGGCACCTGCTACGTGAAGCCCAGCTCTCACCCCACCCAAGTGATCCTGGGCTTGAGAAACCCCTCTGCCATCTAGCAGTATACTCAAGTTACTGCTTTTGCAAAACGCGGATACCCTCACCCACAGGCCTGCAATAGCAGCAGGAGTCACTGCATAGGGTGCCCACCGAGTGTGTGAATGTGTGCAGGCATCTGCTGGGGACCCTGGATGCACACGCCCCTGCCGGTGCCATTACTAACACATGTGCTTGTGACCCTTACCATGCACACTGCACCGTTGCTACAGCGCTTAGTACAGCTCTCCATATGTGCAGGAATGCGGCATTTCTTCAAGTTCATGACTATGACTATAGCTCACTCAAGCATGTAATATATTTTGGAATGAGTGAATGAACAAAAGAAGATCTGGGTCTGGGCCGGGCACTATGGGGAAGGTGGAAAAAGACACATTCCCTGCCCTCGGGGAGCTTAAAGTCCCACAATTAAGATGGCAGGGCTGGAAGGCAGTGAGTGTGCAGGCCCACGCGTGCATCTGGGTGAGAAATAGGGCTGAGCCTATTGCAGAGATTACGGAGTGTGTCTGTGACATGGGAGGAGCACATAGGGAGCTGGGTGGTGTAAATATGTTGACACATTCCAAGCCCTTTGGGGCATACAAGTGCCTGTACTGTCCCTCCCTGCCATGCTGGACTGTCTTAGACTATCTTAGGTGCTTCTAGAGCACTTCAGAGTCCAAAAGAGCACTTCCCCAGATGTGGTGGCTTCTCCCTACCCAGCAAGGGGAAGAGAACTGAGGGGCAGGGAGTGTGAGGGGCTGGCGGGTGGAGGTGCATCCTGAACTCTGGCCTTCTACCTTCCAAGTCTGAGGCTTTCGTGTCCACAGGGGTCTGGTGAGGTCCTGTCTCCACTTCCCTGACAGTGCCCTGAGGAACTTGGGGTCCAGACACAGGAGCCTCACTTAGATCCAGGACTTTCTGAGGGGCTCCTGAGCAAAGGAAAGGATGACTGTGATCCCAAAAGATATCCGTCTGCTCACTGTCCGTCATGCCCTGTGTGGATGCATGGGCCTGCACACGTGGCCCCCCACACACGCGCACACACACATGCACACACATACACATACTCATGCATAGGGACCCCACCCTTGGGGTTTTCCTCCCTGTTCAGAAGACTTAATTGTAGCTTAAATTTTCATTTTCAGCCAGCTTTGTTTTGAATGTTGAGTAACTATCACTTGTTTGTATATACTTCAGAAACGAAGTCCCTGGGGGGAGAAGGAGGCTGTTTTCTTAAGCTGAATCCTAGAAGTCCAATTAGGAGTGATTGTTCCACTTCTAAGGTTTTCCAGCCGCTTCCTAGCAGGCCCTGCTGAGCCTCTAATTAGGCAGCCAGGCGCACCCCTGTTCAGGCCCCAGCACAGCTCTGGGTGGCCTGTTTGAGGGCCAGTCTTGGGGAAGCTCAAGGCCAGAACCCCAAGTAGACCTGGAGGGTACTGCAGATGGTCCTCTTTGTTCAGGGAGTGGACTAAGGTCATTACGCGCCATGTCAAGGCCTTGCTGCCTTTGGGGACATCAGTGCAGGCCACAGAAGTGGAGTCAGGGCACCCTGGGTTTAGGGAAGTCACATAGTCCGGGCTAGTTGGCCTTTGCCCAGGCGGGGTCTGCTGGGGAGGCTGCCGAGTGCTGCGCTTGCTCTAACTGGGATCCTCCCGTGATGAGGCCTGGCCTGGCCTGCTGGTCTCTATTCACTGCTAAGCAAACTAAAGCTCACAAAAGGACTGCAGTAATTAGAGCCAGGGCCACCCCTCCAGCAGGTCTGGGTGACCAAGCCCTGCCTTGCAGTCAGCGTGACATTCCATGCCATTGGTCCCACTTGGACAGGGAATGGCCTTCCCGGGTCGAGGCAAAACTGAGAAATTTGAAGGACGATTTAGACAGGTGAGCGGGGGCGTTGGTGAGTGGGGGTGCCAGGCAATGCACGGAGAGCCAGCCAAGCGAGGGACCTCAGCCTTCTTGGCTTTCAAAACTAAACATCTGATATGTTTCACCGCAGTTGTGATTTTCAGCACTTTGCCCGATGATCCCCATCCACTCTTGTTGGGGAAGAAGGGCATGTGGTTGAAGAAACACATGCCTTGCAGCCTCAAGGTCTTCCTGAGCCACCCACAACAGCTGGTGCCTACTCACGCCCCACGGGGCTGTGAGCCTCCAGCCTGGGCCGATTCGGTCCTCTGGTGCCAAAGATGACTGTGGCCACCCTGGGAGACGTTGCCCTCCACCCAGCCCAAGCCAATTCCCTGTGGCCTTGGGGAGATTCGGGTTTCTGCCTGCCAGGTGGGCAGGTCCCCTTGTTTTCCACAGCAGCCACTCAGCTCACAACCCTGCCCTGCTCCTGCCACCTGAGCCCCCAGGTGCCATCTGCCACCCTGGTTCCAGGTGGCAGGTAGGCGGCCTCAAGGCAGGGGCAAGGAGAAGGCAGGCAGATCCCAGATGGGGAAGGCATGGGCTCTAGCCCTGAGGGGCAGGCAGTACCTGGCCTGCCACCTGGCACCTGGGTTGCCCCACCCTTCTTTGAAAGTGAGTGTGAGCAGGTCTGCTGAAACGTGGGTATGAGTAGGTTAGGGGTCCCCCTAGCATGTCATGTCTCTATCTTGGCTTCTCTGTGGGTGTGAGGAGTGGAGTCTTTCTGGGCAACTCTGTGTATCTGCATTCCTGACCATCTCTGTCTTGGGCCCCAGGCACTCCCCGGCATCCCTGCCCCCTCTCGTTTCTCTTTGCCTCTCCAAGTGTACCATCCATGTCTCTCAGAGTCTCTGTGTTCCTGCCTGTCTCTGTCTCTGCATGCCGAACTCATGAGGATGCCTTGGCCATCAGAGCCACCTCCCCTTCAACCCCCATTGAGTTGTTCTACTTAATTTCATTTTCCCGGGGCTCCAACTCACAGAAATAAACCCTCCCTCCCCACCCCTGCACTTTTTTGATTTAACAAGCCTGCTGGAAAACAATAGTGATTCCGCATCGATCATAAACAGAAGTGATTACCATACAATTACAGCCTGAACCATCAGCCTGGATGCAATCACAGAGCCTCATTGTAAATCGGAAGACAATTGCCTGCAGAATTACCCCCAAATTGGTTTAAGTGGCAACAAAAGAGTGTTGGCATTTTCGTATTTTGGAAAGGGATGGGGCAATTCGGGTGTCCTGATGGCAGAGGGTCCCCACCAGGAGCCCCCCAGGGCCCCTTCCTTGGCATTGAGGAGGCTCTCGCTGGACAGAGCTGCCTGCCACCTTCCCCCACCCCATTATTTTCCCTTCATTTACTGCTCCCTTGGCACAGCTTGTCATAAACTCATTTATACTAATGTGTGAGTGGCTAAGTGTACCTTGGAACTTGGACAGCAGAAAGGGGTGAATCTGGTGGAGGGAATTCTGGGGGACCTCCTCAGCTCCCCAGTGTCCCCCTTTCTCCACTCCCAGCCCACCTCTGTCTCTTCCATGTCACCCCATCCCTCTGTGCTCCTGGCCTGGCACACACTGCATAGTAGCCTTCCCCACCGTCTCCCAGCCCTCGGTGGACTCTGGCCAGTATCTCCCACATCCCATCCAGGTCAGCCCACTCCCTCCTACAGCTGCAGTGCGTGCCCCGCATTCTTCCCAGCCACCCAGGCCAGCTGGAGGCCACAGTCCCAACCAGGTGGGCTAAGGCAGCCACTCCAGGGAGGGAGCCTGCCGGTGCCCCCGCAGTGAGTGCCGAGAGGGGATCATAGGCGGGCTTCAGTTGACCTGGGTCTGCTCCTTTCCAGCCTATGGTTTCATGAGCAGTCCCCTGCCAGCAGGATCCTTCTTGAGTGTCTGAAGACTGCGCTCTTAAGCTCCAGCTGTTTCCGCAGAGGCCATGTCTTGCTCTGGGAGGTGACTTCTCTCCAGGGTCAGGCTGCTCTGACATTACCAGGAAAGCCTGCCCACTCACTGACATAGTCAGATCCCCTCACATTCGTCCGTATCTGGGTCATATGCGCTTTGGCATGCCCCATCTGATCCTAACAGAAGGGTTTCTGCATACTTGTGATTGTACTCTAGTCTTTCATTAAAAAAACAAAGAGGTGGGAAGACCAGAGGGGTGACATGGGTTGCTCCAGGTGACACAGCCCATCAGTGAAGAGCGGCGTCTTCAGGCTCCTGTATGAGTGCTTGTTCTAGATACTGTCTCTGCAGCCTCCCCAGACCTGCACAAGGCAGACCGGGGACTCACCTTGTCACTGACCTGCCTTGAGACCTCAGACAACACCAGTAATTTAAACAAGCCCGAGGGAGCTCATGCTCCGTCCTCGCCTGTGTATTCACATGTCAGCTCCACTCATCCCACTGCAGCCCTGTGATCGGATGGGCGGGTCCCTAGTGAGGGGACCAAGGACCAGTGTGGGGACCAGGCTCCCCCAGAGCCCTCAGATTCCTGGTGACAGCAGCTAATAGGCCCCCCTTCTGCCAGCCTCTAAGCCATCTGCCAGCCTCTGAGCCTCTGCTGATGTACCCTGGAAGGCAAGAGAAGCCGGATGACCCTGAGCTCTCTTGCACCTGGTGCCACCGAGGGCTTCGGTTGAGCTATCTTGGTTGCTCTGCAAAAGCCTCAGGACCAGGCACCATCTAGAGTTGGTGTATCTGGAACTAGAAACTTGGCTGCTCCAGCTCTGCCCTGAGTCTGGGAGGCATCGGTGTTAACCTGGGCTGAGTCGAGCCGGGCTGTGGGGTGACCCTGTGCCTGGCACCCCCCTCAATACTAGCATTGGGAGGTGACTGATCTGGCCTCAGGGACTATGGTGATGTTCAGGGAAGAGGCTGCTAGTCCTTGCCTGCCAGGCAGACCTGCCCTCCCCAGGCCCCACCCTGGAGCCTTTGCTCTTGCTGTCCATCTCCTGGGGAGCCAGGTGTCTAGTGGAAAGATGAGGCTCCAAGCCACAGAGACCTGGACTTACATTCTATCCCTGCCACTTTATGGTTTGTGCCGTCTTTAACTCTGAGCGGCAGTTTGCTGTGTTCTGAGACCACAAAGGTGATTGCTGTTGAGTCCACGGCTCTTCAGATCACAGCCTCACAGTCCTTGGTCTCAGAACCCAGAGGGAAGGGACCTCATCTTTGTTGAGCATTTGTCGTGAGCCAGGCTTTGTAGGGCCCCATGTGGGAGCCAGTATTCCCGTGTGCTAATTGGAGCTTATGTTCAGTGAATCGAAGTTATATGGGCCAAGCATGGTGGCTCATGCCTGAAATCCCAGCACTCTGGGAGACTGAGACATAAGGATTGCCTGAGCCCAAGAATTCAAGACCAGCCTGGGCAACATGGTGAGGACTCGTCTCTACTAAGAATCAAAAAAATTAGCCAGGGGTGGTGTGAGGCACACCTGTAGGAGGATAGCTTGCACCCAGGAGATGGAGGCTGCAGTGAACCATGATCGCACCACTGCACTCAGTCTGGGTGGATAGAGCGAAATCCGATCTTTAAAAAAAAAAGAAAAAGGTTAAATGGAATTTAAACTCAACTCCTCAGTGGCACTGGCCACACATCAGGCATGCAATAGCCCGTGTGACCCCTGCCTCCTGTTTTGGGCAGCACAAATTAACATTTCCGTCACTGCAGAAACTCTGTTGGCCAGCACTGTGCTGTTATCATCCCATTTCATAGGTGTGAAGTTGAGGATGGGGAGTGATTATCATGCGTCGGGTCTCAGCTGGATGAGGCAGAGTGGGACATAAATCTGTGCCCATCAGTGCAACATGGCTTTCAGCTCCAAGGTTCTAGGCTCTCCTTTACCAGCCAGCCCAGATACCTCCCCTTTCATGAGCCTTCCATGAGCTTCTAAAGGGCATAGACTGTTTTCTCTGCACCCTGGGCCTGCCCCAGGGCAGGCACTTGGGGTGAGTATCTAGAGTGGGTGATGGAGGGAATGACTGAATGAACATGGTCTGCTGAAACTTTGGGGCGAACTCACTCCCCTCCTGGTAGAGCTAATGTGGGGAGGGCAGAGCCAGCTGCTGAGGAGTGATGGATGGCCCCTCTCCCAAGATAAATGTGGCAGTCAAGGTAATCGGATTGTGTGTGACGGTCTAATTTGTAGGCGAGGGGAGGAAGCGCCCAGCCATGCCTCGCCCCAGCCGCCCGTATTAGTTTAATCAAATGCCCAGTATCTAAATGACTGGGCCCAAGTGATGGATGATGTGAGCTTTGTTAAATGCTGTTGCCCTGTCGAGCCAAACTTCCCAAGGCCCTGCCCGGCTCCTGGACTCTTTAATTTGTTTTTTCTTGCTTGGTTATCTCTGCATGGGGCAGAGAAGGGGGGCTAGGGCTTTTCTGTCTGTCTTAAAGCCTCTGGTTTTTCGTGGAGGAAGAGAAGGGAGAGGAGGCCAGAGCTGGGAGAGGAGTGGGAGGGAGTTATGTTCTGCCTCTTCTGAGAAGCCTTCCTGGGTCACTGCACAGACTTGGGGAGCGCAACTCCTGGAAACCTTCAACTGGGCTTAACTGGGCACTGTGTGGCTTCTGGTCCATGCAGACTCACCCTCACCCTGTGCTTGTCACTCCATTAATGGAAGACATTCTTCCATAGGAAAATTTATCAAGTTTCCCTAATGGTTAGTGCTTGTTTTTGTTTACTGAGAATTTTCCCCAACCCCCAGATCATGAATATTTTCTCTATTACCTTTTTTTTTTTTTTTTTTCCGGAGATGGTGTCTCGCTTAGTCGCCTAGGGTGGAATGCAGTGGTACGATCTCAGCTCACTGCAGCTTCCGCCTCCCAGGTTCAAGTGATTCTCCTGCCTCAGCCTCCTGAGTACCTGGGATTACAGGCACGCACCATGCCTGGCTAATTTTGTATTTTTAGTAGAGACAGGGTTTCACCATGTTGGCCAGGCTGGTCTCAAACTTCTGACCTCAAGTGATCCGCCCGCCTCGGCCTCCAAAAGTGCTGGGATTACTGGGATTACACGTGGGAGCCACTGTGCCCAGCCTCTCCTCTGTTACCTTCCAGGCAGTACGTTGTTTTGCCCCCCTTCTCTCCATACCCCCCACCTGCCTTTTTTTGGTCTGTGGCGTAAGGTAAGGGTCAAGTTTCTGGTCCGGTCATTCTGAGCCCTGAGTGTCTGCTGTGTGCCCCAGACAAAGCTGGGTCCTAGGAAGAGACAAGAGATGAAACAGGCAGAGGCGTGACAGTGAGTTTGAGTTTGAAACAGCATGCGTATTCTGCCAGGCTTTGTGTACCTACAGTGCCCTGCCTTCCGCCAGTGTTCATTGTCGCCCAGCGTTCATTGTGCCAGGCATTGTTCTGGTCGTGGAGGATGTGCTGGCGAATGCAGCTCATGGAAGCCCCAGCCCTGGTAGAGCTTTTGTTCCAGCGTGGTGGGAGGGGAATCGGGACTTTAAAAGCAGGTGGCGAGAGGTGCTCCAGAGAGCGTTGAGGCAGGGGCTGAAAATAGAGGGAGTCGTGGTGGGAAGGTTTTACAATTCATAAACGGGAAGGTCAGGGAAACCCCGGCTGAGTGAGGATGAGGTGGTGAGAGAGAGAAGCATGTGGCTGTCCAGGGTGAGAACCTTCCAGGCAGAGGCAGCACAGTCCCTGGTAGGTGCCAAGGTTAGAATAACCCTGGAAGGAAAAACCCAAAGCCACCAGCAGTGGTTCCCCTTTGGAAGCAACAGCAACAGGGAGGCATCAAGGAGACTGTGTTTTTCAATGCACGCCTTTTATTCGACTTCTGTATATTTCTAATCACATGCCCATATTACCTCTTCAAAATAGCATCTCAAAGTTAAGAAATGGAACAGTGAGGTGGAATCATCGGATGTAATGGGAAAGCTGGGTTTGGAGGTTGGGGAAACGTTAGCTTTATAAGGAGAATGGATTTGTGTAGTACTTATGCAAATGAAAAGTAATTGTATTAATTAAAACTAAACAGATCCCACTCTGCTGTTTCGCTGGTTGTCCTTGGGCAGGTTTCTTAACCTCTCTGAACACTAGTTTCCTCCTATCAAATCAGGGTTGCGGTACCCACAGGATTATCAGGAAAATGAACAGAGAGAGTGAACATGTCTCATTTCTGCTTAGCCTGCAGTTGACCTTCCTGAGGACACGTCCCTGCATGACCTGGCTCTCTTCAGGGCAAAGGGAGACTATATCCCTATCATCAGATTCTCCAGGGGCTCAAGACCCCAGGACGGCCCAGACTCTGCACTCCAGCTCCTCCCGGGGTAGCTGGGTGTGCTCCAGACCCCCAGGCTGAGCGCCATGCAAGACCCTGTGGCCCTTCTGGGTGGTTGGAGGCCCCTCCAGCTCACACTTGCCCAACTGGTGCCCACTCGGCTCAGGCCAGCTTGTCACCCAGCCCCTATGCCCCTCCCGGCCCCGTGTTTCCTTCCCTCTCCTCACATGCAGTGTTAATTTTTCATGGCCTCCATCAGAGGCAGAAGGCAGAGAGCTGTTTTCTGCAGGGAGAGAGCAGGCGCTGGAGGGGGAGGAGGGAGAGAGCTGCGTGCTGATTAAACACTGCAGAGGCCTAAACAAATGATGGCTCCCTCCCCCAGCTGCTCTGGAAGAGAAACAGGGAGCCAGGCCTGAACTGCAGATGGCCCAGGCTGCTGTCTGTCCACCACCTACCTGGGGCTGCTTCCTAGAGCTGAAAGTGAGGCGGAGCCTGCAGGACCTAATTCAGTTCTTACAGCCACTCTGTGACGCGGGCTGCAAGGCAGAGGGCTGGGGGACACCAGCAAGGGTGCTGCTGAGAGCTGCTGGGCGCGGGGGACAACAGTGTCCTCTCAGAGTAGAGACTTTAACTAGACCACACATGCAAAGTGCCCAGAATAGTGCCTGGTCTGAATCAAGTTCTCCACCCATAGCCACTGACAAGGTTACCTTGTTAACCTTTAGGGCACTGAGGTGAGATAGGTTTGCATGCAGGCAAAGAAACGGAGGTGCACACAACCTGCCAGGATCACACAGTTCATAATTAGTGGATAAAGCCAGGGCTCCATGTGCCTGACTCCCTTCCAAGTGTTCTTTCTCCTATCTCATAGGCCAGGGAGAGAGAGTTCAGGGTCAAACCTCCAGAGCTTTGAACGCAAAGGTCAGCGGAGGTCCACAGCAGTATCAGAATGTTTGCCAAGCACATGCTTCTGCTGGCCCTAAGAACTTGCTTATGTCCTGAACCCAGAAAGGAGAAGAATGGTTCCCCCCATCTTGTTCATAGAGTGACCGAGCACCTACATCTTACAGGTACTGAGCTCGTCCCCTGGTCTCGAGCAGTGGTTCTCAAAGTGGAGTCCCCAGGTCCGCAGCATCAGCAGCACCTGAGAACTGGCTAGAAATGCATTCATTGGCCCCACCCCAAACCCAGTGAATCAGAAACCCCACTAGGGGTGGAGCCTGACATCCTTGTCTTTTAACAAGCCTTTCAGATGATTCTAATGCATGGGCAAGATTGAGAACCCCTGGCCTGGAGACCCAGGCTGCAGTGAATCATTCAGCCCTGCTCTGGGACAGCACCATCCAGACATCACCCCAGGTGTGTTGCACTGAGTAACAGGTGCAGCCAGGAAGCAGCAGATGTAAATGGCATTCTTATAAACCATTCTGATTTTCAATGCAACAAGGCAACTGGATATTTAAAGAAACCTCACAGAGAACCATTTCATCAGGTAAAGACTCATCTACAAAAAGAGAAATTCCCTCTCATTTCCTCCCTCCCCTCAGTGTTCTATAAATTCAGTCCCTATCTCAGGTTGTCTTGAACGGCGTGTGCTTGTACACGACTAAAACCAGTAGCTGGCATGCTAAAGGAGTGACATGTATTCTCCAGAATGTACAGGGACCCCTGCAGCTGGGAAGGAGGGCCCAGAGCGATGAACGGAGGCCAGACTGGTGTTTGGCCAGCCAGTGGACATCCACCGGGCAATCTGCTGGGCACTTGGACAGGGTTAATAGCAGCCAGGCATGGGTGATTTCCAGGGCTGTCAAGCCTCCATACTCTGGGTTTCTCAGAAAAGAAATGGAATGCCCGATTTGGAAGTCAAGACATAGAAACATGTAATATGCCAGCCATCAGCTGCTCCTGCTGGATGAATGGATAAGAGGGAAAACCCTACCACGGGTTTTGGATAGAGAACCCACCTGAAGGTTGTCATCTCCCATAGCACGGGGTCAGGAGGCAGCACCTAAGTACAACTGCATGTGCCTGCATAGTGGCGGAGACAGGTGCTTACAACACCTGTCTCCAGAGTGGGCGCAGCTGGCGTGGAGCCTGGCCTTGTGGCTCCGGTCTTTACTGGGTTTAGACCTTAGGAGCACTAGCTCAGAGTTGGAGGAAGGAATCGCCTTGTGCGTTTCTTGCATCGGGAACCTGAGAGTCTTCGCAGTTAACCAAGTCAGTGAGGCGCAGGGTAAGCAGGGAGGGGTGGGTGGAGTCAGGGTGCAAATGGCTGGAGGCAAGATGGTGGGGTCTGGTCAGCAGGATCACCCAGCAAAGCACAGCCCACCCCGATCCTACTCCTGCCCCTTGTTACTGTGGCATATATCCCCTTACGCTTCAGGTCTGGGAAGCTTTGTGGGTGTTTTCTTTATAAGAAACAGTGATGCCTTAGGATCACCACCTCCCCACGGCTGTCTCTGCACTGGGCTGCCAGGACAGAGTCCCTACTCTGGTTTCATGAGCACAGGCTGGGTGGAATCAAACCACTTGAGGAGTCCTGGGGGTTGTCACCAGTAGGAAAAAACAAGGGCTTGGAATTGGACACGAAGGACCCAGGTCAAATCGAGGGAGTACACAACAAGGCCTCTCGGTGCTCAAACTCGTGGTCTCTTGCCATCCATGAAGGCCAGACGGCCATGATGTGTAGACCCCAGGGTCTTTTTGACCCTAGGAAGGGCCCAGCCTCTCTCCAACCACTCCTCCTCATGCTGGGTGGGAGAGGACACAGCTAAAGTGCCTGTACCCAACTGGGAAGGGTAAGGAGGGGAACCTCCTCAGAAAAGTAAATTATGCAGGGAAGAAATTGATTCCCATAGCCCCTCCTTACCCTTCCAGCTCCTTGAGAGCCAGCAACGGGCAGTGGTGTTTAGCCCCGAGGAAAAACTACATGCAGAATGGAAAGCACACGCTTGGAGTGGCTCCTGCTGGAATGAGAGCTGGAGTGCAAGCTCCTGCTTCCAGGGCGTGGTGGGTGCGGCTTAGTTCTCACCTTGCAGATGCACTGGGAGTGTTGGCCCAGGCCAGCCTGGGGACTGCCTCCTCACCTCCCTGCATGGACTGACCTTTGCCACCTTGCCCCTGGGCTCGCCTCTGTCCTGCCCAGCAGTCCTTGGGGGCAAAATGGAGGTTGAGAGGCTCTTGGCAGTCACGCCTCACCATGGACACCAGTGCATTATTGGATACCTCTTGTCCTCAATCTATTGAAGGGAGGACTGAGGTCCGTTGCTGGGGTCCTGAATGTGGGAACTATAGCCGCCCACTACCCTTGGGGCACCTCTCCCCTCCCCAGCATGCTTGCTTTGCTATTAGTGCTGCCTCATTTCCCACTGAGATGGTCTAGAGCTCCTTCACCCTTGCCCTGCCACCAGCAAATTTTTATCCCTAGGGTAAGATGACGGAGGCCAGCCTTAGTCCTGGCCTGCCACACACTCAGGAATGTGCTGAGGCAGAGTATCTAGTTCTCCAACATAGGGGCTGTGACCTGTGACCTCCCGGGGGGCTTGTGAGGGTCTGAGAAACGAGGAAGTGTGAGCGAGCCAGCTCCTCGCAGGGGCACAGTACATGGTGATCGCTCCTGTGAGCAGTTCTCAGCTGAAAGTGCACGGCAGGACTAGGGGGGCACTTTGCAGAAGCGTTTATTGGGGTACCTCCGAAAGGAAAGGGGCATTCCCTTTCTCTGGACAACACCCTCTTGAGCTTGTTTTGGGGTGTCTTTGATGGCACCTGAGTTAGAGATGACAGTGTGAGGTGGTAGGGAATTTCTGGGCTGGGGTTTTAGTGTGGCGTCTGTCCTGGGTCTGTCTGTCCTGGGTCCATGCTTCCTGCCCAGCCTCCACTGGGTGGGGCATGGCCAAACCGGTTTGGGAAACAGCCCTGACAAACTAGCCCTGGCTGCTCCAAGGTTCCCTGGAGTTCAGTTCCCAGGGTGAGTTCACACGCCTTGAGGCTCCCAGTTCCCAGCTCCTGCCAACCCAGGCAGCCCTTGGGGACAGGGGGCGGGCGTGTGAGGAGTGTTCCTAGAGGAAGGGGCAGGCCGGACGCCCTCTCTCAGGCCAGACTGGACCACAGGACCTGAGACGGCAGGACCTGCCCAGCACAGGGAAGCAGGTAGGGCTGGGTGCGGTGGGCCGTGCTGGGGGCCTGCCTGCACGTCCCGAGCCAGCTGCACCACCGAACTAGCTGGTCCCCGCTATGCGCAGGGCCTGAGCGTGTGTGGGAACCGGGGGTTGGGGTGGCAGACGTGGATAGGGTTACCTGCAGCCCAAGCAGCAGCAGACAACTCCTTTTTTTGCCTTTCTTACCCACAAGTGATGGTGATGGAGGCTTAGGGAGCAGAACGTGGGAGGGATCTAGGAAAACCAGGAGCAGCTGAAACTCAGTTCAGCTTAGTGCTGAGGCAGCAATACTATCAGTCTGCAGGAGAGTGAGATGTTTTCCCCCAAGGAAAACCTGTCTGATTTAGGTTCCAGGGACCAGCTGTCAGGGCCACCACACTCCACCTCACAACACACCCCAAAACTGATGTTTTCTACAACTAAGGAAAAGGCCTAGCCCCTCAGGGTGTTCCCCACCCATCCGCTCTCCTGGGGCCCGGTCACCCTCAGTCCTGCATGCATCACCTGTCTGACCTCAGCAAATCCACTTTCCTCTCTGGAGCCCCTTCCATCTGTAACCCCCACCAGCGGGATGGATAGGCAGTCCACTCCAAGTGTGCAGACACACCGCTCACCCCACAGCTCCTGCTGGATTGAGAAGAGCTGGGAGACTGGCCTGGGCCCTAAGAAACATGACCCTGCTTGGAGGCCAGGGCTGATTTAGGGGACCACAGTCTTCAGAGAGCAGTGCCCATCCCCTGTCTCTTACATGTGGTCCAGAGAGAGGAGGAAGTTGCCCACAGTCACACAGTAGGTTCAAGAAGCTGGGGTTAGCACTAAGTTTTAAGAGTGGGAGGCAGGCGGGAGGTGCAGAGCTGTCTCTTGGGGACATGCCTGCTCTCAGACGTGATGTCACAGAATTATGGGCATGAAAGGGCAGCCTTCCTGTACCAGCAGTGGGCGGGGCCTTTGTCCTGTAGAGTGACTGAATCACCTCTTCTTGGGCCTCGATTTCCCCTTTGTAAAATACAGGTAGTATCATCATGGGCAGGGTCCTAGTTGAGTCTTGGAAGGTTTGAATGAAGCAGGAAGAACCACATGGCTGGGAGAACGGAGAGGTTGTCTGTGTGTTCCCACAGCCCCGTTAGATCCTCATCACCCGCAGCAGGGTGAGCCAGGCCAGAAGGGATGCCCCATCTTACAGAAGCACACACATGGCCCCAAGGCTGCACTGATAGTGCGGTGACCTCGCTAGAGCCAACCCTGGTCTCCTGGGGCCCAGCAGTCACTGCCCCCCAGCCCGAGGACTGCGAGTCTCTGTGGTCATGTGCTTCCTGTGCTGTTTCCTCCTGGGAGGAGATGACCCAAGAGAGCTGGAAGGGAGGGGGGCCCTTTTCCTATTTCTGGGGCACCCAAGCAGTGGTGGGTCTACAGGCAGGAAGTCTGGCCCCAGAGCCCCAGCCCCCAGCCAGGCAGAGTCACAATTGTATGTCCAGTTTTGTTCTCAGGGCTCATGAGTCAGACCACCCGTTCCTGCTTTGAGCAAAGCAATCAGAGCAGCCATCCCAGCTCCTGCCTGCCTCCCACCTCCTCCTCGACACAGTGGGATGGGGCTAAGGAGGGGCTGGGGCTCTGCCCACTGCCCAGACCTCCCATGTGAAGAGGACAGCTGCAAAGTCCCTCCAGCCCCTGCACATACACGCTCCAGAAGAGGAAGGGGTCTGGCTAGACCTGCCTCCTGGCATTGCTGGGCCTGAGAGTGGAGTCAGAAGCAAGTGGCTGTCGGTGTGGCTCTGCGAGGGCCTAGGGTGTCTGGATGTGGACACAGTTGGATGCTAGGGGAGCACCCAGCTGTGGGGGAGGGGATACTGTCTGCACCAGGGAGCACCCAGTATGAATGAGTGGTGTGAGGCTGGGCATTCCTGAGCATCTGCATGATCATCTTGGAGATGGGTGAGAGAAATTGTATTTGAGCAATTTTATACAATACTTAGGTAGGGAGATGGGGCAGCCTCTCCATCCCAAGGGAACACGTACACTGCAACAACACTGCTAACAGTTTATTCCCATGTAATGCTTTCTACATGCCTGAAATTGTATCAACATTCTATGTATACTAACATATTTAATTCTCGTGGTAATTTAGGTGGTAGGTGCTACTTATCCCCATTTTATAGAACGGAAGACGAAAGCACAGAGAGCTAAAGTAACTTACCCAAGACCACACAGCTGCACATGGCTGAGCTCTGGCTCCAGAGCTTGTGGTCTTGGTCACTCTGCCTCCTGGAGGCAGGAGGCTGCTTTCAGTTTCTAGGTGGGACTCTGGTGTGAGATTGGCCATCTCTCCTCTGTGGTGACAAAGCGTGGGTCTTTCCTCACCTTGTGGTTCCTCACACCAGGCCAGTGAGCAGGAGAGGTTCCTCTTAATGTCTATCCATTTTAGAGATGCGATGAGTCCAGGCCTGTGTTGACTCAAACCCCTGTATCTGCTGCACTCTCTCGCCCCTCCTGAGCCCTCACCACCTCTTCTTTTCTGTGCATGGCTACAGAACCCAGGGTCCTACGGATATTCAGGAAACCCCACTGCCTTGAACTCCCAGGGTTCCCGGGTCTGGGTCCCAGAACCCTGTGTTTGGGAGCTGAAGGAGGAGGAGCAGAGAGGGTAGCGGGGCATGGCCTGGGCCCAGGAGCAGGAGGAGCAGCACCCTCTCCAGGGAGGCCCGGGTGAGATGCTGGGAACATCTCACTAACATGAACAGCAGCGCCGGCCCCTGAGCAGAGGACGAGCAAGGCTGTGGCTGGCCCCCACGCTGTAGGTACAGTTGCTGCTGTAAATGGCTTACCTTCTGTTCCCCGTGACTGGGGTGGCTGTGCATGTCACAAAACAGGCATCATGTGACTCCCTTGTAGGTTTTATTTGAGGACAGCACCAGTCTGTGGACACATCCCTGATAGGATTCCTTTCAGAGCCCTGTTTCTGAAGCTGGTTCCCTGCCCCCCAGGAATGGGGAGTTGCTGGTGGGTTTAAAGGCCACCGGGCACCAGGTCACAGATACTGCTCTGATTGTCCGCGCCTCAGTGTCTGTCCTTCCCTCCCAGTCTTCTCGGCTTATTGGGTTATTTCTAGCTGTGTTTCATGTCAGTGTTGGCTGCGTAGCATGTGCTAAACATCGTGCTGGGTGCCAGGGTTGTAGAAGTAAAGCCCCCAAATCCCATCGTGGCCCCAGGTGCTCATGCTGTCCCTACAGAGCACCACAGCATCCCCCTGGGTAGCTCAGCCCAAGACTCCTGTCGGCATCCATCAAGTATCCACCATCTACCTGGCCCTGTGCAGCCTCTGGGGACACAGTTTAAAAAGAGATGATCAGATGCATGGGTGGAAAAAGTCCTCTGACCGCCTTGCAGAGGGCAGGTTGGCGGGAGGCAGGTTTGGAGACCAAGATGAATGATGCGCTGCTGTTGTCATAATTCAGGGGAGCACCGGCAGGGCTGCAGAAGGTGATTGGGTTGGAGCAGTCAAGAAGCAAAGGGAACAGACTGCAGAGATCATCAGGATGTGAGAACCAGCGGTGGGACAGGGAGGGGCCCGTCTTCCTGAGGCAGCTCGAGGTCCTCCCTGGGATACCAGCGGATGTGGGAGCAGGAACTTGGGACATGTCAGAGAGGAAAGAGGAGGTGGGCTGAAGGGGCTCAGTGTGGGGGCCTGGCTCTCCTGCCCCTGACTCACCAGGCAAGTCCCTGCAGCTCCCATACCCAGCCTTCCCCACTGAGAGTGGCTCCACTGTCACTGCTGCTGCCACCTCAGAGGGTCTTGTGTGGCCTTTTGTAAGCTCATGGGAGGGAAGCATCTGAAAGTGTATCATTCATACTTTTATTGGAATAATGAACCCCTCCTGCCACATGCCAGGGTTTGGTTTGAGGATGAGAGGGCCCTGCTTCAAGACGCTGCCTCGTCGGCTTCGCAGCATCTTTCCGGGCCGCCGTGTGTGCTGCCCCATGCCTGGGGGTCTCCTGGGTCTCAGAAGCACCCCTCCCAAGCCCTACTCCCCCCACACACACTTCCTCTATTCTCCAGCAGCCCTTTAGCTGCTCAGATGCTCTTTGATACTTAGGCCTTTGTTTCATTTTGCGTGTGGCTTCCCCAGGCTGCCATGTGTTCGATGACTCTCCTGCCCAGCTGTACATGCAGGCCTCTGTTCCCTCCTCCAGACGGCCTTTCATCCCTCCCAGCTTCCCCCTGCGCCCCACTGCTGCTCTCATCCCTTCCTGACTGCCAGCTCTTACCGGGAGCAAGCATCCCAGCCCTCTCGCTGTCCACACCTCCCCCCACCCGGCTCCACCAAGAGCGCCTCTTTCCCAGTGGCTACCATGGCTGCCCTC
Source organism: Sapajus apella (assembly GCF_009761245.1). Lineage (NCBI taxonomy): Eukaryota > Metazoa > Chordata > Mammalia > Primates > Cebidae > Sapajus > Sapajus apella. The sequence goes on from NW_022437047.1 coordinate 2,140,680, forward strand.
TGCATTCTTGCTCCTTTGCAAGCCAAGTGCAGCCTGATGGGGATGAAGCCTTTCCCAGGTGCCCAGGTGAGCATGCCTGCTCCCCTCGATGCTCCGACACCTGACCCAATCGATGCTAACAAAGGCTAGTCACTTGGCCTGTCTGGACAGTGTGCCCCCACCCTCCTCACCTGGCACCCAGGCGATTCCTGAAGTAGGGCTGCACTCCCTCTGCCTCCTGCCTCCTTGTTTGGTTAGCCAGTCCTGGGCCTCTGCGCTGCTGGGAGCTACAGGTACAGGGGCAAATACAGGGCCCATCATTGCCCCTGGCGAGGGCACGCCTGAGCAAGCCAGGACGAGCTGTCCCCCGCCCTCCATTCAGGCCTGCCTTACCCGACATCTGGTTTTATTTCTTCCCCCTAAAGGACAGATGGTATGGGGGCTGCTGGCTGTAGGGAGTTGCTGGAAAGGTCTTGGGGAAGCAGATGCTGGGAAGTTGGCTCCTCCTCGGTTCGCTCCTCCCTGGTTCCCTCCTGATCCTCAGCCAGTGCTCGTTCACTCTCATTTCTGTTTCAGATGAGTGACCACAGGGTCACTGGCTGGCGCTGGTGCTGCCTTCGCCATAGCATCCTTGGTCGCAGCTGGGGCAGGGCCTTTAGACATATCCACTGGGTCCTGTTTATAGAAGATGCCACTCCTGGTCACACACCCCATTATTTTATATACCACTAGAAAGGAAGAACACGCCGCCAATCACACCGTGGCACAGCACCACTGTAGGATGCGTGCTTCTTGTCAGTGATCTTGGTTAAGTCGTGGCTGGTGTGGAGTGGGAACCCTGGTGTCCCCGTGGCTTCCTGGAGAAGCTACAATGACTAGCACAGGCAGCAGGAGCATGAGATCAACTGTCCCTTCTGTTGAGTTCAGCTGTGTCTTCTGCTGACCCTTCAGGGCTGCTGCCTCCCTGCGTATGTGGCCGTGACTGTCTAGATCTTGGCTACTAAAAGCCAAGGTCCTAGAGGGGGTCAAGGGGGATGCTGGGCCTGTGTCTTGGGCTGTTCTGGATCCTGGGGAACTGTCCCCACTACCCCCACAAAAGGCGGCCGCTATTGAGGGCTGCTGTGGGAGACCCATGGGGTGCCCTAGGGAAAGAAGAAGGAATGCCTTCCCTCCAGGGCCACCAGCGCCTTGCCACCAGCTGAAGCAGAGGCACAGCTGCCTCCAAATGGGGAATTGATTTTTGCTTCCTGTGTCTCAGAGTAGGACACTCGATGTCCTCATTCTACCCCTAGGCAGCTCGGAGGGAGGCCGGGGAACGAGTGTGCTGAGTGAGCACGCAGGCCTGCTCACCTGCTCAGGGCCCCCACCATCTCCATGAACTTCTGGAGCTTCATGCCTGCCCAGGCCCTTGTCTCGCCCTCTGCTCTGTGATCAGAAGCAGAGACGCAAGGTCCCAGGACCATCCTGTTGGTCACTTCTCTGCTGACTGAGGCAGTAAGGCCTGCCGTGGTGTAACGAACACATGCAGAGCTTCGACTGTGTGCCTGCCTCCCCTGTGCTTCATGAAGGTAACGCAGTCCCATCTGTATGGCTGCCCTAGGAGATGAGGAAACTGAGGTGCAAGAAGATGAAGTCCCTTGCTCAGGTGTCACACAGTAACAGGGACAACTGGGATCAGGTCTTGTGGGTATGTTTCAGGCTATGCCTCAACAGCTCTCCCAGTGTTATGGGATGCAGAGGTGGGTATAGGGTTTCAGGGGTTGGTGATGGTCCTTGGCCCTCTGCCCGCTCTGCAGGCTTTCTGCCTTCTGCTTGGATATCACTGGGATTGGTTGGCAACACTAATTTACATGCCATATCCACTCTGTGAAGCAGGCAGCTCCTGCTAATCCCATTGTATAGATGGGAAACTGGAGGAAGCACCCTTAGAGATGAGCTTTGAAGAAGTGCAAGCTCTGTAAGGAAAGAGGCATGAAATTGTGAGGTGTCTTTTGGGGCCGGCGCATAGAGAGGTGGGCCCGGAGCTGCTGGGCAGAAGGGGCTTACAAATAAGAGACCACCACCTCTCTGGAAGACTCTTTCTTGCCTGCTACAAGCAGAACACACACAGTGCTGACACGTACTTTGTGCTAACTGCACGCCAGATGCTTTTAAACACTTTGTAGGTGTTCATGTCATCCAATAGCATAATAAGGCCGGGCTTCGTGGCTCACGCTTGTAATCTCAATACTTTAGGAGGCCAAGGTGAGCAGATTGCGTGAGGCCAAGGGTTCAAAACCAGCCTGGCCAACATGGCAAAACTGTCTCTACCAAAATATACACACATAAAAAAATTAGCGGGGCATGGTGGCACACAACTGTAGTCCCAGCTACTGGGGATGCTAAGGCACAAGAATGGCTCGAACGCAGGAGGCAGAGGTTACAGTGAGCCAAGATCGAGATACTCCACTCCAGCCTGGGCAACAGAGCAAGACTGTCTCAACAAATAAAAAAAAAAAAAAAAAACACAATAACCCGCATTAACATTTGGCAGATAAACTGAAGCCCAGAGAGGTGGTGTCATTTGTCCAAGGTCACATAGCTGTTAAGGGAATAATAAGGTTTCGAATCCAGACTTTCAGAGTCCCTTGCCCTGAACCACAGGGTGGCAGCTGCCTGCTGAGGTCAGGAGAGATGGGCGCCGAGGCTTCCTTCCAGCCTGCGGAGCTTTGCATGTCATCTTAAGTGGTTTGGACTCAGTGGTGGGGGCCATGTGAGGGTTCAGCAGGGATGACGGCCTCACCTGTTTCACTGCAATACCACCAGCACACAGTAGGTGCTCGGCAGCCATTTGTTGAATGAAGGTTGGACGAGTGATAGAACACCTTGATACCGAAAGTGAGAATGGATCGAGGTGAGGGAGTCTGGTCACAAGGATGCAGTTTGGAGGGATGGGGGAGCCCAGTGGGTTCACTTTAGACGGATGGGGTGGTGCATGCTTGCACGTTTTTCGCTGAGACACTTGAGGAGTGCTTGGAAATCTTGATTAAGGCTCAGCATTGGCAGTTGGGGTCTGGAACGATTCCCTGGTGCTGTCCCAGCCCCAGCTGTGATCACCACGAGGTGAGCTAGAAGGCCCCAAGGTCCTTGGCACCAGCCCCTGGGCAGGCTGGAGAGGATGACAGGGGATGGGGGCTTGGTGAGGAGCCTGAGAGCCCAGTTTCTGGGGTACCTGCACCCAGCTCAGCACCTGCTTGTTAAGAACCTGCTGCCTTGAGTGATGGCAGGGAGGGGATTTGTTTAGGGGTCAGAAGTGGTGCATTTCCAGGCTGTTGTGCCTCTGTTTCTCCTCCCCCAACGAAGGCAGTTCCCCATCAGAGATCTTGTTGGAGGAAAGGGGCAGTGGGTACTGCCATAACCACATTGTCAGCTCCAGGAGGGGGTGGTCCCATGGGCCTCCTGTAGCCAGCTCCACAGGCCACCTCCTGACCCGACCCCCTTTCTGTGGCTGAACTTCTGCTCCCAATAGCCCCTCCCACTTCTTCGTTTCTTTTCTTTTTTCTTTCTTTCTTTTTTGGAGGGGAATGGAGTCTCTCTCTGTTGCCCAGGCTGGAGGGCAGTGGCACAATCTCAGATCACTGCAGCCTCCACCTCCCGAGTTCAAGCAATTCTTGTGCCTCAGCTTCCTGAGTAGCTGAGATTACAGGTGCTGGCTACCACGGCTGGCTAATTTTTGTATTTTTAGTAGAGACAGCGTTTTACTATGTTAGCCAGGTTAGTCTCGGACTCCTGACCTCAAGTGATCTGCCTGCCTCAGCCTCCCAATGTGCTGTGATTACAGCTGTGAGCCATCACGCCCAGCCCCTGCTTCTTGGTTTCTAACAGGCAGAAGGCCTCCCCATGTTGACACCCCAGATTGGAAGGGGCCCAGAAAGTTTGCACGTGGAACTACAATTCCTCTCCACACCCCTTGGCAGGCTTTGGAGTATCTCACTGCCAATTGCTTAGCCCCTTGGAGGGTGGCCGTGGGTCTAATGGCATTCGACAGCTGTGCAAGTGATGTGTACATGGGGCTCCGGCCGTGGGAGCACCAGGCAGGAGGCCAGCCACCGCCTGTCTGCGGGAGAGAGGCAGTCACATGTACTGGCCAAGGCTGTCCTGGGCCCAAGCATGCTGTACTTTATAAATGAGGAAAGGGACATTGAGTTCTAGCTGCTGTTTTAATTTGAAAGTTGGAGCCCTCTGTGTGAAAAGGGGCCTTTGGGGCCAGCCCTCTTACCACCGGTAAGTGGGGCCCACAGGACAAAGGGACAGGCTGGCCATGTTGGTTGCCCAGGCAGAAAGCACTCCTGACCTTCCCTGCAGCAGAGAGGGGCTCAAGTCAGGACTGAAACTGCCCTCCCATTGCCTGGTATGCTCTGGGCATGCCACACCAGGTCCTCCCGTCTCTCCCGCTCACCCGGGGACTATTTGTGCTGTCCTAGCAAGTGCACAGACCAAAGGCATGCAGGTCAGAGAGGCAGGCAGGCCAGACCCGCCTAATCAGAGCAGACAGGGTTCCCGGTACAGAATGTGTGAGTGATGGCCAAGATCCAGGCGCATCCAGACACCCGCCCAGCTGGTGTCACTCTCTGTCCTTGCGTAATCCCCTGCCTGCCTCTGTCTGTTCCTGCTGGCCCTCCTGGTTCTCTGACAGTGCCCAGACTCCCTTTTTGGCTGCAAATTCCCGTGTGTTGCCACGTTTACCTCAGAACAACTTGTGTTGGTTTGCACTATGAGGAGAACACACACAAGGTCCACCGCCCTGCATGGGGCTGCCAGCATGGCCTCTGTGCTCACCAGCCTCAGGGGTGAGGGATCGTGCCTCCCCATCCTTTCACCACCTCTTGGTTGTAGGAGCATGGCCTTTATGGCTGTCTGATCCACATATCATGCCTGTTTGTGGCATGCCAGACTGTACAGCCAGGCCCTGCCGCGCAGCCAGCCTGCCTTTATTCCCTTTATGGAAACCACTTCTCTAGGGGCAGGAGGACAAGGGCTGTCCTTGGCCGAGCAGGGGGTGGCCCGTGACATTGGAGGAAAGCCCTGATTCCCCCGTGGTGCCTCCGCCCCCTGCATGGCGGGCCGGCCCCCAGGAGGAGTGAGGGTTGGGAGTGGTGGGGTGGGCAGCAGGCGGCACCATCTGCGGCCGTCCTTTGTGCTGGCAGTGGAGCGATCCCTCCATCGCTGCAATCCAGCAGGCCTCGTGCTTGGAGTGCAAATGAGTTTCCAGATGCCCAGTGCCCCCGCACAAGAGGCGGTACCTAGGGGCCTGGGAGAAGGATGGAGTGGGCTGGAGGCTGGTTTTTGTCTGTCCTGGCCTCCCTGAATAGGCTGCCTCTCCAGCTACAGCAGATGTGTGCTGGACACCCCCACAGGCGTATTTGCCAGTTTCTGGGCAGATGTACATGCCAGGGGAGAGTGCCTCTTCTCTGATACTGTCCTCCTTTTGAGGGTGGTAACAAGGTGACCCCACAGAGAGGCAGAATACATCTTTTAAGACTTAGCTCATCTACTGGGCCCCCTCCTGGAGGGAGAAGCAGGGGCCCCCTTGGGGACCATAGCCCCTGCTTGCCTCCTTGGTTGGGCGTCTTTGTGCACCACACAAGCTGAGCAAATGGAGCAAGTGGCCCTGGCGTCTTCTTGGGGCCTTGGGCTGACAGAACCCTGTCTGGGTGGCTTGGGGTGGCAATCTGCCCAGCCCCTTCCTGTCATCGTGCATATGGATGTCTTCTACCACTGCCAGCTGAACGTGGTGACACAGAAGACGCCTCAGGGGTTCCTTATTGACTCAGAGGGGCTGGAGGGCCATGAACACCTAGGATTTTGCCTTCTGAAGGCTTTCATCTCCTCCCCACCTTCTGGTCCTGCCTCGGGCTCTACCACCAGGGCGTGGGGCCAAGGGCAGGAGCACCGTCTCTGTTCCTGCCGACTCTGGCTGTGGCTACTGTGAGCAGCTTTGTCTGCCCAGGCCCCGTCTGCTCATCTGTAGAATGAGGATAATAATAGCTAATGATGTCCTGGATGGTCGAGAAAAAAGGGTGCAGAGGCACGTTTTACAGCATCCAGATGGGAGCCCCTTGAAGTGCAGACTCGGCTTTGCACCCAGCCGCGTGCTGAGCAGTTGTGATTCAAAAGATGCCTGGCCACTCTTGCCCATTGACTGCTTCCAGAATGCCTAGATCACTCAGCAGGAGTAGGGCCTCGGCTGAGGTGTGGCCACCCTTCATCCAGCAGTCCCACAGACCCAGCAGTTCCCCATCTGTCCCTCCCTGCAGCCTGGGAGGAAGCCAGGGCACCAGTCGTTACTCCTTTTTACCTCCAGGCAAACTGAGGATCAGAGAGTGTCTGTGGGCTTCTGGAGTCCAACAGCAAGATGGTGACGGAGCGCAGCCTTCCAGTTCCCCCAGCCCCCAGCTTCGTCGTGTACTTCAGGAAGACAGGCCAGCTAAGACACGCTGGCCAGAGTCCAAGCTGAGACACGCTGGCCTAGGGGGCGCTTTTGGCTCCTGTGGCCACATAGGGACAGTGAACAATGAAAGAAAATGGCAGTTTTCCCAGCCCCCAGTTCACATGGAGCTCTCTCAGCCTGGACATGCACGGCTGCTCCAGGCTCCTGCCTTGGGCACCCCTGCTGTCTCCTGCTTGGCCCCTCAACACCCCAGCCATCCTCTGCTCTGGACACCCTTTGTCTCCCCATGCATTTGTGCCCAGCAGAGCAGGGACCAATTGTGGGTATGACCAGGAGGTGTGTGCTAGGGGGCAGTTTCTGGGCGGGAGTTTCAGGAGCAGCCCTGCAGACACTCCTGGGTTATCAACAGATTCTAAGGCGGCTACAGATTTTGTTCAAACCTTGTGATTTTTGAGCCTACCCATGGGGAGAAACCACGATTCGCCTCTGATCAAAGTGCGAGGGGGTGGGCTTCCCTGAGAGATCTGGGGTGGCGGGCAGCTGCTGAGCTTGCCCTGACTCACGGTCTGTGCCAGGCCCCCTCACCCCTCCGGTTTCCCCTTGGCACCATCTCTGCCACCCCTTCCATCATCCTGACTCTCCCCCTCTTTGCTGCCTCCGACCAGTACTTCCCGCATGCAGCCATTACGACAGGCCCTCCTCTGACCTGCTGTTAATGCAAGGGTGTCAGTCCCATTTTACAGTTGAGAACACTGAGGCCTCCCAAGAAGGCTGAGTGAGTCTTCTGCTGTCGCACGAATCTGGGAGCAAAGCCAGCATGGATAGCACCCAGTCTGGGAAGGGCGGGGAGGGATCTTGGTGTGGCAAGGTATGATGAACAAGCACCCACTGACCGTGCCGTCCTTCCTGCAGCCCTGCTGTCCTCCTGGTGCGAAGAGCTAGGCCGCCTGCTGCTGCTCCGACATCAGAAGAGCCGCCAGAGTGACCCCCCTGGGAAACTCCCCATGCAGCACCCCCTCAGCTCCATGAGCTCCATGAAACCCACTCTGTCGCACAGGTAAGTGGGTGGGTGCCATGGGGGCAGGCACTGAGCAGACAGCCTTGGGTCTCAGATCTCCTTGGACGTGTCTCTGGGGTAGGCCCTCTGCAACCATGAGGTCGCTGCATTTGCTAAGGTGCAGTTGTTTTTGCATCTTCATGGGCGAGCCCTGTTTGTCCCTCTCAAACAGCTTGAAAGCATTGAGTTTGTCACTTTGGTGGGGGCTGTTTTTCTTCAGGTTCTAGGCATCTGGCAAAATGTTAGAAATTCTGAGCTCAGCACCTTCCCTCTTTCTTGACCAGGATGTTGGGCAAACCCAGAGAAACCAGGGGTTGACAGGGGTCTCAGGAAGGCCCATGGGGCTGGTGGTTTCAGCCAAGATGGGGACAGAACCAGCCCAGGCCAGCCACCCTGGAGCCAAGTGACACTGGGCTGGGTCCGCCAGAAGCCCAGGGTCACAGGCAGGAATGGGCTTGCTGGAGGCTACCAGCACCAAGGGATTGTCCAGTCCACCTGCGCCAGCCTCAGAAGGAGCACGTGGCCAGGACTGGCAATTCCCCCAGTTAATTATCTTTCGAGTCCCTTGCTGAGCTGGGGATGCGCTCTCTGAGCACTCTGCAGGCTGACCCTGCAACAACAGGGCCTGTCATGCTGTCTGCTCTCCCCTTCGCGTGTCCCCGCTAATGATCAGGAGGTGCATTTGCAGTCAGAGCGCGGCTCTCATTATCCAGCCTGACTGAGGGACCCACAGCCCAGAGCACGCTGCAGGCAGACCTGGGTCGCACCATCGAGGCGCTGCCGGGAGCTCGGGTGTCAGCCACGCTTTATAAATCAAATTAGAGGCTTGTTGACTTTCTGAGCTGGAAAGGACCTTAGTGCTCATCATGTCCAGTGCCCTGCCTGGGCCCCATCGCCCCTGACATGCGGTTGCCTGCCTCAGTCATAAGCCCTTTGTACCATAGCAAGCCCACCACCACCCAGGGTACTGCCTCCTTGGACCCTGGGTCTGGTTGCTGAGCAGATCCAAGCCCCCCTTCTGTGGCAGTGTTTCTGAGTGCATTTTCACAGGATAATTTTTTTCTTATTAATATTATTGTTTTTGAGACAGGATATGGTTCTGTCACCCAGTGGCTCCGTCTCAGCTCACTGCAGCCTCCGCCCCTTGGGCTCAAGTGATCCTCCCCACCTCAGCGTCCCAAGTAGCTGGGACCACAGGCATCCACCACCACCCCGGCTAATTTTTTGTATTTTTATTAGAGATGGGGTTGCCCAGGCTAGTCTTGAACTCCTAAGCTCAAGCAAGCCACCTGCCTCAGCCTCCTAAAGTGCTGGGATTATAGGTGTGAGCCACCATGCCGGCCTATTATTTTTAAAAGACAGAGTCCCGCCCTGTTGGACAGGCTGGAATGCAATGGCTTTCTCATAGCTCTCTGCAGCCTCCACCTCCTTGGCTCAAGCAATCCTCCTACCTCAGTATCCTGAGTAGCTGGAAGCATAGCTGCCTGCCACCACACCTGGCTATTTCTTTTTAATTTTTGTGGAGACAGCATCTCACTATGTTGCCCAGGCTCGTTTCGAACTCCTGGCTTCAAACAATCCTACCACCTCAGCCTCCCGATATGCTGGGATTACAAGCATTCGCCACTGCACCTGTCTGACACAGTGATTTTTTTATGGTGCAGGACTTTGCGGGCATTTAGCGTCTTGGTCCCTGCCCACTCCATTCTCTCTCTTTTTTTTTAATGCCCACCCCTTGGTTAATCCCACTCCATTCTTCTGATGACTGCCTTCCTCCCCTAAGCATGGTCATAACAAAAGTACCCTCCCACATTTGAGGGGAGTCTCACCCTTGGTTAAGGACCGCTGCTCCAGAGAGACAAAACCTGCCTCCGCCTCCCTCTGCGTACCTTTTGCTAAAAGCCACAGTTTGTCTTCATCTGAACCAAGCCCCTGAGTACAGGCTGCAGCTGCATTCACTTGAGCAGCATACCTCGCAGTTGCCCTCGGGAAGCTGTACCTTATTAATTCTAGCCCAGCTGTCCATCCCTCCAGACTCATCCTCCTCTCATCATCCCACGTCTTATGACCTTCCCAAGCTTCTGTCCTCCAAGTCATTTTAGTAGAGTTGTTGCTGATGGTGGGCCAGAGCCCTGCGGTTCCCCACTAGAGACCAGCCTCAGACCTGCTTGACCATGATTGTTTGGCCACAAAGTGCCACAGATCTGGATCTCGGCCAGCTCTTTGCCAGCTAAGGCACGAGGTTGTTCAGTCCTGGGGTTAAACAGAGATGAGATGTGTCTGTGCTTGAGGAGTGGCCTCGAGGTAGTTGGGGAAATAAAACTCAATGAGGCCACATTGTAATCTGGCAGAGCAGGGCAGGGCTAGGGTTCATTGATAGGCAGACTTGGCTTTGGGATTTAGAAGGAGGAAGATAGACAGGGCTGACTGTCAGAAGGCTGCCCAGAGGATGGGAGTCTTGACCTTGAAGGACTTGGGCTGGGAGGGGTGGGTACATTCTATGAAGTCAATCTGGCTTTCCTAAGAAATGCTATGCCACTGGCCAGCACCCAGTTCCCTGCTGCCTCCTCCACCATGGCCTCAGCTCTCTGTAGGTCCAGCAGAATGACTGAGAATGCAAAGCTGGTGGTCTGAGAGCTTGAAGACCAGGCTGTCACTTAGTCTTTGGGCCTTGGATAGTCTGTCAGAGAAAGGAAAGCCATGTGGGCTGAAAGACTCGCTGAGTACTGGTGGCTAACCAGTCGGTCCCGTGGAGCGAGGCTTCCTCGTGGGAGCACAGGGAGGTGGTGGGGCTGGTAGACAATATCCCACACTTTGAATGGCGGAATTGGAAGGGAAACTGGGCCAAGTAGGAAAGTGACTTGCCCCAGAATACACAACCAGTAAAGGGCGTAGCACGACAATAAGTAGCACACAGTGCTCTGCTGTTCAGCTGGTCCTTCAGGGTCAACAAGGTGGTAGGTATCTAGTTGTTAACCCAATTCGGAGGGTCTTTTTGGAAGAGGGTCATCTACTGTTCTGATCCATAGCTCACCTGTTTCCCTTTTTATAGCCTGTGCTCCTTCTCCAAGCCCCAGGCTGTTCTGAGGACACGCTGTGGTTGGGCACTTGAAAGTTACACTCTCTCTCCTTGCAACCTTTATGAATTTCACAAAGGATACATTCCTCATTTCCAGGGAAACTCCAGCGGGGTCCATCACCTCGTAAGTCCTCAATGCAATTTCCCAAACAATGGAAAAGAAAGCTGAGCACTTTCACAATTAGCAAACTGTTTTAGTCCATCATCCTCCACAATTCTATTGAATGGCTTGGGGGAAGGAAGCTCTTTTTGCCTTTTCATTAGGAGACATTGAGCCAGAGGTGAGCTTGGGTGTGCTAGAACAGTTGAGATTTGATGCCTGCTGGTATCTGGCTGTTTGAAGGCTCTGGGTCCTTGTCTGAGGCTCTGAAGACAAATGGGTGAGGACGAGGGAACCTGGAGCCTGGACACTTGCAGCCCCGCCCTGCCCTTAGGGACGGCAGATGCCTAGAGGGTCCCTGGTGATTGTCATATTTGGAGAGCTCGGGTGTCAAAGTCATGTCTGCTGCAGGCTGCAGAGGTTTGGTGCTGCGGCATGAGGCTGTGAGACAGGGCCTGCGTTCTTCCACGTGGACGCTATGCCTCCCAGCAAGGCCTTTGACCCCTTGGCCTCATGGTTCCCCGCTGATGGGGGACATGACGCTACATGAGCAGTATGTCAGGAAAGGGTCAGGCTGCCACAGCCCCGCAGCCATTTCTGAGGGTGAGAGTGGTGACGAGGAATAGTAATTATCCTCAGTTTGTGAAAGGCTGTAGCCTTGCTCCCTGTTTTGTCCTCATCACTGGCTGCAGTGGGGCTGCCATCTATACTCACAGATGCCCAGGATGCTATACAAGAGAAGGTGGCCGGAGAGGCCTGGCAAGGTCTGGGACCAGCGGCTGGGCAAGTAGGACACCTTCCAAGTCCCTGCAGTGACCTGCACTTGAAGCCAATGAAGTCTTTCTGCCTTCTTCCAGATTTTTAATGAGTGGTTAAAAAAGCCATTTGTGATTAGCACATTGTCCTTATGCAAATCAGTGTTGCAAAGGTAATTAAGAGCCTAATAAATCTTATTTATGCTGTTAATTTGATTACAATCAAAACTCACTGGGGCTGGGGAAGCCTCCAAGATTGAGAGGTGCCATCCTCCTCCTTCCAGGTGCGGGATTTACAGACCCCAACAGAGAGGCTTCTGGGTGGGAGGACCCCTGTCGTCCCCTGGGTATAGCAGGTGGGGACACAGGCCCTGGAGCCAGGTTGCCAGGCCTTGAGTTTCAGCCGGGCCATATTCTAGCTGGGTAGCCCGCCAGTGACTTACCCTCCTTGTGCCTTGGTTTCCTCATCTGTAGAGGGGGAATAACAGCAGGGGCAGTTGTGTGCTTGTTGCAGAGCCTGGCACACTGGGAGCCCGCGGACTGGTCATTATTCCCGTGCCCCTCAGCCGGGTGCCATTAAAGTCTTAGGTGCTCATTTACGGCCAGACAGGAAAGAAGGTGGTCTATCAAAAGCCACATCCCACCGTCTCCACAGCTGTCATTTTTAGCTCATTTTTGCATAGCTTCACCAAAGCTCAGTTTCTATTAGGGGCCCTTCTTGCCCCAAGAACATTTTTAAAACAAAAAACAAGGAAAGGGGAGAATTAAAAGACCCACAAATCGCTGTACCATCAGCTCCAGATGGCCAAGATGTAAAGGATCTTTTCCTTTCCTCGTTCCCATTGAAAAATTTTAACACCCTCTAATATGCAGTTAGCTGCACAAGTTCCTCTCTAGGTTTCACCGCAGGGAGGGGAGGAAATAGGCCCCAGTAATGGTGATGATGGAGAACGTTGTTAATGGTTTCCCTAAATTAAAGAGGGTGGGAGCTTCAGCTCCTCACTGGCTTGGCATTTCATTAGCGGTAACACTACAGCCTAGCATGGAGACAGGACCAATATGGTTGGATCAGGGAAATTAATTAAGGTCTGACAGTACCCTTAATGGGAATTGGTTATTTCTCCCAAATAAAGCAGCTATTACAAGTGCAAGGGAGGAAATAACTTAGCCCTCCCCCTGCTTTCCTTCCATGAATGTGTGTGTAGATGCTGCACACACACACACACACACGGCGGGTACGCAGGAGCCAGGACTCATCACTGCCTTATCCCAGGCTGTGCTCGTTTTCTCAGGTTCAGCAAAACCTCGAGCGGTGCCCGTGGAGCTGGTACAGACGTGTAAACTGTCTACTGTGACTGCAGTGCAGAGAGCTCTCTGTAAAACCTGTGAGAGAAGTGCTGAGGGAACAGAGGAAAATGTCCTTGGTTCTGCTGAGGAGAGTCCTTCAAGGGAGTATGCACGCTGGGCTTTGAAGTATAGATAGAAGTTTGCTGGCTGGAGAAGAGAAGGCAGAAGAAAAGAAAGTCTCGGAGGCTTGGGAAACACATTCTTTCTAGTTGACAGGCAGGAATGAAAATGGCGCCTCCCATTGGTAGCATATTGGAAGAATTCCTAAGCCACTTTCACTGTATCCTCAAGTGAACAGGGGTAGCTATGCTATGGCTGGCTGGAGAACAGGGGAGGGAGGTATAAGTACAGTTGAGCAGGGTCTCTCTCCCAGGTTCTGTGCTAAACTTTACTTTTTTCTCATGTTTCCTCCTAGAAAAGTGTTAGGCCCACCTTACAGATGAGAACGTTGAGGCTGACTGAAAGTAACATGTCCAAGGCCACAGAAAGCTTCAGTGGCAGAGCCAGAGTTTGACCCCAAAAAGAGTGTAACACCAGAGCCCACAGAGGGAACCTCTCTCGGTGGGCTTCCGTCTGTAGGTTGAATATTAACCTCAAAAGGGGTCCCTGAATTTTTGCCAGCACACCCAGTCCAAGTCAAAGCAGATGATTTTAGTGTATAAAGAAGTTATTTCCTGGAAGACGATTTGGATTTTCTCTAGAGCTGGCCTTTGAGGCCTGTCTTTACCCCCGTCCTGTCCCTTCATGCTAGGCAACTTCCCCAAGAACCTCCAGGAAGATGCAGCCCTTCTTGGAATTCTTGTGGCTTCTCGGTGGCCTCTAGTGGCCTCCCTTTCCTAGTGGCCATCACTGGACAGGGAACGCTGCCTTGCTGGATCCTAAGTTCCTAAGACCGTGGTAGCCTGATACAGTCCAGTGACCTGGCAGCCTCGCCCATGACTGGCTCTGCTACCTCTGTGAGCCCCAGCTTCTAAGACGGGCATCTGTGGGGCCCACTTAATAGGGCACCGAATGAGTTAAGTGAAGACCACTTCACAGAATTCCTTGCATCTAGAAGTCTCTCAGTAAATCAGAACAACAGCAACAGCGGCAGCCAACAGTTTCAGGGTGTCCAAGCCTCACACTTATTAGGCATTTACACTTAATCCTCACGGCAGCCTTCGAAGGGAGGGGCTGAATCAGCCCCATTTCACAGATGAGGTTGCTGAGGCATACAGAGAGTGAGCAGTGGCTTCATCGCTTCCCCCTGTGTCCTTCTCTCACTTCCTGGGCCCCAGTGGCTACGTGGCCACAGGCACCCTGTGTAGGTGGTCGAGTGTCAGGCTTAACGAAATGGGCACATGCACATTTAGCATCCCTCCGAAGAGGAGTGCAAAGAGGCGCTTTCTCCCAGCCACACTTTTTTGTTTGTCAAAGGCTTCCTGAGCCCTATGGGTATGTGAAAACAACATGCCCGGCCCAGGGAGCACAAGAGCTTGGTGACAGCTCCTGAGGCAGAAGGGAGAAGGCAGAGGGTTCTCACTCCTGCCAGGAATGCGAAGAGCCATTGGAGTTCAGTACCTTGGGCAAGGGCTTCCCAGAGGAGGTGGCCTTTGGAAGAGCCTGGAAAGCATGGATGGCATTTTCAAGATGGAATGGAACTTGCCAGCCTGAGAACAGGCACAGAGGCCCCGGTATTTGGGAGCGCTTCCCAAGCTGAACGGTGGCCGCTGACACTGCAGGTGGCTTCTGGCTTTGATGCTTCTGTGGGTGGAGCAGGATTGTCAGGGCAGTTTTGGCTGGACAGGAATGTGGCTGGAAGCAGCTTATGGTGTGTGTGACAGGGGGCAGGACATGCTGGATTAGGGTCGTACAGAGTAGGGCAGAATTATTAAAAAATGCCAGGCACCTGTGACCAGGCCAAGCATGTCTGCAGGTTAAGCTATGCTTGCCGGGGGAGGGGCGGGGAGAAGGGCTCTTAGGCACTCTCCAGACCCTCCTCCCATCCCAGCCAGGCCCTGCCTTTCTGGTAGCAGCCCAGGGGTCTGGCTGGCCCTTCATCCTTGGGCACAGGCATTCCCCCGGTGGTGGCGTCCGGGTCCAGGCAGTGGCATCACCTCAGCAGGGCTGCTGGGAGGGCCTGCGGGGGCGAGAGCCTTCTCTGAGACAGCAGAAGCCCGTCTCCCCCAGAATGAGATGAGTCACAGTCCCGTCGGTGCGGCTGCCACTTCTGCGTCTGCGGCAGGTGCGTGTGGAGGCAAGCTCGTGCTGAGACCGTCCCACACGCGTGCGCCTCTGTTCCCCAGCACACGGGCGGCGCCCGGCAGGGCCTGTGTGTGCGTGGACGTGTCCTCCGTACGCCTGTGTGCGTCTTTGCTCTGCGCCAGCGAACCTGCCAGCCAGGCAGCGGGGTGCCCAGTTTGGGAACATTGGTTAGCTTTGCTTCTCACCAAGTTTGGGGCAGAGGGGACGAAACAGGAAGAAGCTGGTTTCCGCCCGCAAGGCCCACACACGGAGCTGCGGGCCAGTTGGGAGCTTGTTTGTGGGCCTGCGGAGCGTCCCCGGCTGAGGTGGGGAGGCAGCGCTTGCTCACTCCCTGGTCTCAGGCAGGGCCCTGCTGGCCCCTGGGGGTTCCCATGGGGGTTCACTTCCTGAGTCTGGCCAGGCCTGTTCTCAAAGGACAGGAACCTCGGTCTGAAGGCCATGAGCCTGGCGGTTGGCGGGAACTGGTGGGGCAGAAGTCCTGGGCAGAGGAGGCACTCAGCCTTGGGTTTTGTTCAGTTGTAGGGACCCCAGCACACCTAGGACATGGGCCTTGGGGACGCCAGGTGTCCAGGGGGTCTCCTCTTTGTTTTGTAAAAGCGTGACCTGTAGAGCCTCCCTGTGAGACTTGGGTGTGCCAGTTCTGGGACCAGGTGGTGTTCAGGTCCCCAGTGACCTCCTGGGAGACAGAGGCTATTCCAGTCCAGCCTCTCTGAGGAGCAGGCGCATTGCTACTTTCCTGTGTTTCTCTGCACTGTCCACTCCCTCTGGGCTCTCCGTCTCCAATCCGCCACCTGGAGAGCAGAGTCTGTCACCATCTGTCACCTTTGGCCCAAGCATCTGGGTCTCCAACGGGCCAATACCCGTCATCGTGCCTGGCCAGCTGAGTGCCCTGAGTACAGCTCCTCTACTCCAGATGCGAGCCCTGCAGTTTCCCCAGAAATCACGAGCAGTGCCCGGCTGGGAAAGCCCTTTGGCTGCATTCTCCTCTTTGAGCCACTTCAGACTTAGGCGACCGAACCAGTGTTCGAGCTGATTTGACCGAGACCAATACAAATGCACATATTACACCTTGACCCAAGGTGCACGTGTGTTTGTGTATAAAACCAAGACACCCAAGGACTAAGACTCATCTTTATTGTGCTCACACTCCGTCACTTTCTACTTGATAGTTTTTCCCTCCTGCTGGCTGGATGTCATCACCCACTCAGGTTCTGTGACCCGCAGTTGGAAAACACTGAGTAGAGTGGAGGTATCATCTTATGCCCATTTTACAGATGAGGAGTTTGAGTGCAGAAACTTGCACCAGGGTCTGTCTCTGCCATCACAGAGCTGTGCTAGAGGCAGATGGACAATAATCAAATAAATACAGAATTAGGACAGTGGTGGAGTGCTGTGAAAAAAAATTTCAATGCCCGGGTAAGGGGCAGGCGGCATGGGGTAGAAGTTGCTCTTTTATATGAGGAGGGTGGGGGAGGCCCCTCCAGTGATCTCATACAGCGAGGGGCTGGCCAGGCTGAGAGATCTAGGGGAGAGGGCCTCCAGGCAGGGGAGAGGCAGGTATGAGCAGACAGTGGCATTGTCCTGCTTTCTAGGCTGCTCACCTCTGCAGGAGCCCGTCCAATTTGACCAGCATAGCTGAGAGCTCAACCGGGCAAAGCTCAGAGCATGAGACTGGGCTGCCCTGGTCCCTGCTGCCCATGGGTCACGCAGGCCTCTACCTCCCTCTGGGAAGGCCTCACCTCTGGGCTGGGCTCCTTGCATCCCCAGAGGTGCCTCCCCAGCACCTCTATCCCCGCTTGCCCGGCTGCTAGGGCTGGACTGGCCCCTCAGCTGGGATGCGAGTCTTCCAGGTGTGACTGAGAGCCTTTGCCATCTGCTGTCTCCTGTGACTAAGACACAAGCCAGACAGAGGCACGAGGCTCTTCCCTATTGCCCAGCCCTCCTCAGTGCCACAGCTATGCGTGCGGTTCTTTTCTGCTCCTCCTGGTTCCACATCTAGAATTTTGTGACTTGGTGAGAAGGTGGTGCCAGAGAGCCAGTGCAGGCTCTAGGGGTAGAGGAGGCTTCAGCCCCACACTCCTGGGAGATGGACTGCCCGTCTCTGGGATCTGCTGGCTTCACTCTTGTGCACCCCTACAGTCAGTAGGAAGTGTCCCTGGACACTCATTAGGCCTAGGCACAAGGGGTGGGGCTGAAGGCTGACTCCCTGCTTCTGATGTGTGGGAGCTCCTTGGGGAGATGTCCACACATATGTTGGGTACCGCTGGACCTGATGAGGGGAGCGGGGGAAATGTGGTCCTGGTTGGTAGAGAAGAGGCAGTGTTTAGGGGCAGCTCCACCAGAGGACAGAGCCAAAGTGCGGTAAGGGAAGGGTGGGGTCCACCAGAGGAGTAAGTCGTTCTTAAGTGAGAGTTTAGACTTTGCCTCGTAAACACTGGAAGCCACTGAAGGTCTTTGATTGTGCCAGGCATCTTAGGTGTTTGAGGGAGATTAACTCGAGGGGGATGTACACAAGAGATCGGAGTGGGGGCAGGGGAGGGTGCACCGCAAGTAAGACCTGTACCCACGTTGCTGGGGGTTGGGAAGGAAGGGTGCTGGAAGAAAGCCTGCATTCCCACGGCCCAGGCAGCCAGCCTGCTGTGAAGGGCTGGGAGGCAGAGGGAAGAACTGATACCCTCAGACTTGGACCCTTCCAACCTGTATTGAGAAGGGACCGGGCAGTTCTGAGGGGAAGGTGGTTTGGGGGAGCCCAAGCTCTTCCTGAGCCATGTGGAGTCAGAGCCCAGGTAGAGGAGGAGCTCAGATTGGGCCTCAGGTCACACCACTTCATCTGTTGCATGAGCTGTGGACTTGGGGCTAAGGGGAGACGCATAGCCGTGGAAGTAGCTCTCGCAGCGATCAGGGGAAAGGAAAGGTGGCCACTTCTGAACAGCCTGTCACCATGCAGGGCACATTGTGCACTGGGCACTGAGATGGGCCTGGGGGGTCCAGAACTGACTCAGATGGGGGTTACCCAGGACTGGGAGCTGCGGGTCGCTTGGTGGGGTGCTGGGCATGGCCCGCCTGAACCTGTGCCTGCCCGGCCCTCAGCATCTCCCTCTGTCTCCCTCTGCAGTGATGGGTCGTTCCCCTACGACTCTGTCCCTTGGCAGCAGAACACCAACCAGCCTCCCGGCTCCCTCTCCGTGGTCACCACGGTTTGGGGAGTGACCAACACATCCCAGAGCCAGGTAAGACCCTATACTGCCCTCAGCCACATCTTCTTCTAGGTGGGAGTGTCCCTTGACCCTTGGAGCCATACCAGCCCTTTTCGCCCTCCCAGGCCCTGCCCGGCGGGGAAGACCAGCTTCCAGGGCACACCCACCTGTGGACACGTCTCTACCCCTGGCAGGCTCTCACGTACCTCAGGAGGGCAGCCTCTGTGGACCATCCCCATCCTAGGGCCCTTCTGGGGGAATGGCATTGTCTGACAGACAGCAAGGGCTTCTTCCCTAGCCCACATTTGCTCTGGAAAGCAGGAGAATTTTCTCTGTGTTATTGGCCTCAGGGATCCAAGATCTGAGGTCTCTGGCCCTAAATGGATGGCCTGAGTTAAATTTCATCGAACTATTGTGCGTTGGACTTCTGACAACTCCCTAGCCCCCGTCGCCCTGGTCAAGCCCACCTCACTCTCATTCCTTCCTATTTCTTCCTCTCCTCTTCTGCCTGGTCAGTGGGTCTCCCCCCGTCTAACCTCTGCCAGCCTGGGCTGTGGCCACATGGAAGCTCAGGGCTGTCGGTGGCCCTGGAGAGAGCCTCTGGGCTGACCTCTTGTCGTCAGCTCCTGCCGCCCTCCAGAGCTAGCAGGGCGGGTTCCTCTTGGTCCTCACAGAGCAGCAGCCGGGGGCCTCAGGGCCCCTGTGTGGCAAGACTCTGGCCTCCAGGCTCATTTGTGAGGCAGTGGGCTGCATAGCCAGGGTTTTCCCCGTGCCCACGCGGTGCGGGCGCAGCCTCTGGGGACCCCCTTGGGACTGCTTGAGCTGGCTTTATGGGGCTTGGTCATGCCCTCAGCTTGTTCCGTCACAAGGCTGACGTTCTCATGCCCCGCTCCACCTGCCACCCAGGCCTGCCCCCTGTCACCGGTATACTCGGAATCGTTCATCATTCCCCATGCTTCTCCTCCCTGTTGCCCTGCCTCCACTTCGTTCTTTCTCCCTTTCCCCTCTTCATTTATCCCTCTTCTTCTCCATGCTGCCTGGGGTAGCACCTTAGGTGACAACCTCTCTCTCTTTCCACAGGTCCTTGGGAACCCTATGGCCAGTGCCAACAACCCCATGAATCCAGGCGGCAACCCCATGGCGTCGGGCATGACCACCAGCAACCCCGGCCTCAACTCCCCGCAGTTCGCGGGGCAGCAGCAGCAGTTCTCAGCCAAGGCCGGCCCGGCTCAGCCCTACATCCAGCAGAGCATGTACGGCCGGCCCAACTACCCCGGCAGCGGCGGCTTTGGGGCCAGGTGAGGGGGGCTGGCCTGCAGTGGAAGCCGTGAACCCTGCCCTTCTCCCTCCTTCCAGCAGGGAGGTTCCCATTTAAATCCCAGCTCTGCACTCTCCACCCTGAGAACTTATCCTCTGCTGTCCCATGAGTGGAAGGGGCCCAGTCATCCCTGGCTCCCGGGGCTGGTCTGCAGATGAGGCACTGCAGCAGCTGGACTGTGTTCCAGTAGTCCTCAGGCTCATGGAAATAGAAAGGTGATATTCTCGAGCCTCAAAATGACCCTTCTCTGAATTGTGTCTTTAATAAATTGGAAGATATTGAGAAAATCTGGATTGGGAACATTGAAGAGCAGGTATAGTGGGGTCCAGCTGCCCAAAGACAGGGAAGCAGTCTGGAAAGGTCTGCTCGGCCTCGCTGACTGCTAAAAGTACAACTCTGCAGAGACCACGAGTCCCTTGGCTTGGGAGAAAGGGGCAGGGACTCCCAGGATACGGCGCTCTGGGGAGGGGTGTGAGGCAAGCAGAGCCACCCATTCTCTTTCCACCCTGCCCTGCCCAAGACTCTCACCTTGGCCTCAACCCTCGACAGCCCTAGCTAGGTTTCTGGCCCGGGGCGGACAGAGCAGTGTGACCTGGTGGTTAAACCCAGGTGTCAGAAACACCCTCAGCCGCAGCCGCAGCCCCACCATCCCTGCTGAATGGCCTTGGGCAAGTTACTCAGGTTCTCTGAGACTCGGTGTCCTTCGGAAGATGGTGTCACCAGGGTCTCGAGAGCATACAGTGAGGATGCAAGCACCCCCGAGGGCTCCAGGAACACAGTGGCGTGGTCATTGCCAAGTGGCACAAATGAATGGCTGCCAATCCCAAGAGGCCCCATCCCCTCCAGGTTCTGGGTACAGCCCCATCCTCTCCCTTCCAGCCCGCAACTTGCCCTAGGTTCCCCTCAGATGCGGTCAGTATCTAACTATTCCACCCTTATCTCCCTGCAGTTACCCTGGGGGTCCTAATGCCCCCGCAGGCATGGGCATCCCTCCGCACACCAGGCCGCCTGCCGACTTCACTCAGCCTGCAGCAGCTGCCGCGGCAGCGGCAGTGGCAGCAGCGGCGGCCACAGCCACGGCCACAGCCACGGCCACTGTGGCAGCCCTGCAGGAGACACAGAACAAGGAAATAAACCAGTATGGACCGGTAAGGTTCCCACTAATCTGGTCCAGCTTCGCCCAGCCAGCCAGGCAGACAGCCCTGGGAAACCAGAGCTGGGGCGTCGGTGCTTGTGGGGCCACGTGTGCTGGGGGAGCTGACTGCATTAGGGTACATTTGGGCTTTTATGGAAGCATGTGGAGGTTTGTGTGTTTAGAGTGGGGCGTGTGGGTGTGGTGTTTGTTCTGTGTGTGTTGGTGGCTCGTGTGTGACTGCATATGGGGAAAAGGTTCCACATTGCTCTCTGGGCCCCTTATTCACCAGAGTGGGCTCAGTGTCTGAAAACAGTCTTGTGACCAGTCTGTCTCCTGGATTGGCTCTGAGGCCAGTGCCTTCCTAGTCACCCTCTCCGTGGTTCTGCCCGGGCCCCCGTGCTGCTTCCAGATTTTCAGAAGGATGGGATTGGGGGATGAGGAGAGGGGGAGCCCCCATAGGAATGCAGAACAGGAGCCGAGGAGGGGGGACTACAGGGCAGGGGGGCAGAAATGGAAGCTGGGCTGAGGCTGCCTTTGTGGATGGAGGATGCGCCTCCACTGGCCCAGGACCAAGGGCAGGGCCAGGGCTTCCAGGAAGGGGGCTGCAGCCTCACTCAGGCTCCTGCCTCCACTCTCATCGACCTCTGCCCTCCCATGCCCCTCCCCATCCCTGCACCCTTTCCTCATTTTCTGCCTGCCTCCCTCCCTGGAAATGCTGCCTGTGCATTGGAGTGACCGCCCTACCCACCCCCCCCACCCCCTAACACTCCTGAGCTGCATCTCTCCTGTGCGGCTGCAGAGGGCAGCAGTGAGCCTGGGAGGATTCTGGTCCCTTGGGGCCTGGTTGGTCCCCAGTCACACTGGGCCGCACAGGACGGTGTCCCCCTCCCCGCCCCTGCACCTCCCCCACCCTTCCCTCCCTGCACTTTCAATGCATGTGGCATTTTATTATTTTTTTTTTTTTTTTTTTTCTTCTCCTGTTGAAGGTCTGTTCCTCTTTCCAGATGGGTCCCACCCAGGCGTATAACAGCCAATTCATGAACCAACCGGGGCCGCGGGGGCCGGCCTCCATGGGGGGCAGCATGAACCCCGCGAGCATGGCGGCTGGCATGACGCCCTCGGGGATGAGCGGCCCTCCCATGGGCATGAACCAGCCCCGGCCGCCTGGCATCAGCCCCTTTGGCACGCACGGGCAGCGGATGCCCCAGCAGACCTACCCGGGCCCCCGGCCCCAGTCCCTTCCTATCCAGAACATAAAGAGGCCATACCCTGGAGAGGTGAGTACAGCAGCAGGAGGTTGGGTGGTGGGAGCTGGGACACCTGGGCTTGCAGATATGGGCCGTAGGTATGGCCTTGGAAGGGGTATGGCTTGGACCCCAGCACACTCAGACAAAGAGGTAGGGCCTTAGGGGTTGGGTGCTGCTGGGTTTGAGACCTGGCTCTGCTGTTTCCCAACCAGATGGCCTGGAGCCAGTCACCCTGCCTCCTAGGGCTGCTTGAGGGACTTGAGGGGACATCCACGAAGTGCTTCGCCCTGGGCTGGCGTGTGCAGCCACTCAGCAAGCAGCAGGTCCTCTTACTGTAGTGACTCCCTTGTCTTGGTTCAGCCACTAACTGGGTGACCTGGATTTAGTTCCTCCTGCCCACATGAGGGTTTTCCCAACTCCTTTCCAAGAAAGAGAGCTGAGACAAAATGGTTCCAGCCTGTCAGGGCCGACCTGTTGGGGAAGTGAGTGGAGGACAGGCAGCAGGCTTCTGAGCTCTTGTTTCCGTCTAGTTGGTCACTGTATGGGAAGTGGCACTGCCTCTTGGGCTGCACAGCCCAGCTCAGCCAAGGTGCTGGGGAAGATTTAGGGAAGTAAAACCTGCGCACCTCCTACCCTCTGGGAAGTGCGGCTTTAGCAGGAAAGCAAAGGTTTGAGCAGAGACTCACCAGGGAATGAGGTGTAGCAAACTGCACGGAACTCGGTGTGAGTCAGAGAAGGCAGGCTTCCTGGAGGGGGTGTCACAAGGCTGAACCCTCAGAAAATGATGCTGGCAGCAGCCAGCCCATCTGGGTGCCCAAGTAAGGATTTAATTTACCTGCAGAAGACGTAGAGACGTGGCTCTGCAGATGCCCCTCCTGAAGCCTGCCCTGGTTGCTCCCCATGACCAAACCCCTTTTTGAACAGGGTGTGCCCAGCTCTCTGCTTGCATGACCCCTCTCGGAGCAGTTTTCTTCTCCTGGCTCCTCTCAGCATTGTGGCCTTCAGCCTGGGCTTACAGTGGCTTCAGATCCCAAAGACCTTAAGTTCCTTGGAAATCTGCACATTTCCTCCCAGTATCCACCTTAGGATGGGCTGGGAGGCCTGGCAGCAAGCGGAGGTGTCCTGAGTCCAGGAGGGGGGAGAGAGAGGTCAAGGGCTTCCTTGTGCATCCAGGAGGCTGCGTCAAGCCCCAGCCCTCCACCTGGTGGACACTAGTTCAGGGAGGGACCAGAGAAGGACCATGGGCTCCCAGGTCCTGGATTTGGGGCAACCTCAAGCTACTGGCACCTCTCCTGGCACACAGCCCCTGTGCAGTTTCTAGGCCTTTCCTCAGTGCTCCCGCACCTCATGCTCAAAATCTCAGTGTCCCGCTGGCTGTGCTCTGGCTGCATCTGTGAGCCCACGCCAAAGGAGACAATCTGGGAGGAGGCTGTGGCAGAATTCCTGGTCATTAGCATCACCCTGCACCAGCACCAAGTGTTGTGCTCCTGGCTCTTGCCTGCCTAAAGAGACCACACCAAAGGCTCCCTGTTTTTGCTAAGTTAATCATCCTCGTCGTAGAAGGCTGCTGCTCCCCAGCTATAGCACTGGGTGGTCGCAGCCTGTGCAGCCTGACCTTGTCTGGGAAGACTGGCCTTCCTTCCCCTTGCCATGGCTTGCTCATACGGTCTTTGAATTGTTGGAAACTTAGGGCATGGGTTGGTCGGGCAGGTAGGCACCAGCTACTTCTGCACCTCTCATGGTGGGTGTCTCACTGCCACCCAGAGCCGCCACCATGTTTGTAGATTCTTTCACACTGACACTCCCTGACATTATCCCCAAGTTCATCATTCATTTGTTGAGCAGGTATTAAGGGCATTTTGCTAGGCACTGGGTCATAGCCACCAATAGGACCTGTGGGCAAGAGAGACACTCAGATGGGGAAGAAGAAACCACTGACTCACAGGATGTCATGTGGCCCTGAGGGTCACCTGATTTTCCAGACAGGGAAGGTGGCTGGAGGGTGGTGCTGTCTCCTTGTCTGTAAATTGCCTCTCCTGGGAGAAGTTGTCTTGTCCCTTCACCAATCTGGCTCTCCCAGCCCCTGCACAGGTGGCAGGTTGCTGATGGCCCAGAACTGAACACTAGACATGTGTTCTACTCCGAGGGGAGTTACGAGGACAGTGCCACCCAGGTTCAGCCTCAGAATGCGGGGGTGCAGGGGGAGTTCCCCTGTCACATTGGGGTACAGATGGGGGAGCACAGCTCTGAACCAGGCGCTAGGAGAGTCACAAAGGTTAGGGAGTTAGAATCAGGCCCCTCATAATGGTGTGAGCAAGAGGCTCTGAAAGTGTCCCTGGAGTTCAGGGGGCCCATGTCCTCCAGGAAGAATGGCCTCAGGGGAGGTGGCCTGTGAGCTACACAGGCAGAACACAATGTCCCCAGATGTCAGGACAAGAAGGGGCCCAGGCATCATCTGGTTTTGTGGGTGGGAAACAGCAGGGGCAAATGCGGGGAGGCGGGCCCCATCCCGGTGTTCAGGTGAGCTGCCTGTGTGACACTGGCAGCACTGAACGCGTTTCCCCTCTCCTTTCTCTGCCACCACAGCCCAACTATGGAAACCAGCAATATGGACCAAACAGCCAGTTCCCCACCCAGCCGGGCCAGTACCCAGCTCCCAATCCCCCAAGGCCACTCACCTCCCCCAACTACCCGGGACAGAGGATGCCCAGCCAGCCGAGCTCCGGGCAGTACCCGCCCCCCACGGTCAACATGGGGCAGTATTACAAGGTGAGTCCCAGCCTTGCCACCACCCACGGGCTCCGCTCCCTGCTAACCACCTCACACCCCTAACTCCACTGGGATCACTGACCTGCGTGTGTTTGCCCAAGGACACCAAAGGATGGGTGATTTCTGAATGTCCCCATGTGTTCAGGGCTAAGTTCAGTGGCCAGAACATCAGACTGGCTTTTCTCAGTTCCTGTTCTCATTGGTCTTGGATGATGGGTTTTCATTTTCGTTTTCTTTTCTTATTCATAGCACTCACAAAATAATAAAAGAAATATATTTTATTTTTTTAAAAAAGCACACACCCTGTATATATTAACATTTCATTCTAAACTTTGTCTCTCTATGTGCAGGTGGGTACTCGCATGTTATAAAATTGTTATTACAGCTGTAACTTTCGATCTGTACCTTTCACTTCACATGAAATAGTAAGGATGGTACTTCCTGCTAGAGTCCCTGTGGTTTTTACTTTTGATGGCTGCCTAGTATTCTGCTGAGATAACCGTATCATATTTTATTATTCCCTCTGTTAGGCATTTGGGTTGCGTCTGATTTTTCACTTTAGAAATAATACTATGATGAGTATCTTCAGGCAGATAGCCTTTCCTTTCCTTAGGATTATTATAAAATATGTTCTCGGGAGTAGAGAAGACGCTTTACTGTTTTACATTTATTTGCCAAAAATCATACTAACTTCTTAACAGCCATCAGCAAACAGGTTTACCAGTTTTGCCCTGACTTCAGCAGACTAGGCATTGCTATTTTTGTAACTTCTCCTAAATTAATAGCTAGGGACAGAAAGAGGCACAACGCTATCTCCGAGGGGTAGCTGTCCCGCCCCACTCACTCCGCAGCCCAGCGTGGTGGGACTGGTAGCATCCCCATGCTCCTTGCAGATTTTACTGTCTGGAGGGAGAGTGGGCTTCTGATTGCTTTTGTGCCCCCCCCGATTTCAGCGTTGCTTATCTTGTTTTAATAGCCAGAACAGTTTAATGGACAAAATAACACGTTCTCGGGAAGCAGCTACAGCAACTACAGCCAAGGGAATGTCAACAGGGTATGTTCCAATTTAATTTAAAAATCCTAAGCCAGAGGCATTTGTTGCTTCTAAAGGTTCTCACTGTTCCTTCTCCAGCCTCTCTGGGTGTTTGGAGGGGCCCATGAGCGGGGGTGCACTTCTGTTCCTCTGTCCTGGGGCCCAGAGGTGCCCAGGACTGAGAATCCACAGCTTCAGTGGGGTGAGCCCCAGCGTACAGTGTCAGCCTGGCTGGTCTGGAAAACAAGGAGAGGGAGAGGAGCTCCTGGGGAACCTGGGCCCCAGATTCTGCAGGCCCCAACTCCATCTGGGGGCCCTGATGGGGTGAGCTTAGAGGGTATGGCCTTGAGTTGTGATGTGGGAAGCCCACCTGGCCAGGTGGCAGGAGGCCTCGGCTTCATTCCCACTGTCCTGTCCTCCAAGGGTTGTGCTGAGCAAGTCCCCCACCCTGAGCCTCTGTGTCCCCATTTGTCACACCAGTGGATAAGGGTCTCTGCATGCACCTGACACAGGAGCTCAGTGGTGAGACCCAAGTGAAGGTTGGGGAGGCCCTTCCCAGGACTGTCTTCCAAAGTGGGCAGAGACCTGTAAGACAGAAGGGTTTCCCTGGGGGAGGCTCTGCCCACCGCAGCTCATGGCCTCAGGCCCCTGGGGTGAGTGTGGTATTTGTCCATAGCCAAGGCCCCTTCTGTCCCTGTGACCCCATAACCTATGTGTGGCTTCTCTTTCCCTCCAGCCTCCCAGGCCGGTTCCTGTGGCAAATTACCCCCACTCACCAGTTCCAGGGAACCCCACGCCCCCCATGACCCCTGGGAGCAGCATCCCTCCCTACCTGTCCCCCAGCCAGGACGTCAAACCACCCTTCCCGCCTGACATCAAGCCAAATATGAGCGCTCTACCGCCACCCCCAGGTGAGGTCCCTCTTTTCCTCTGTCAGGCAGCTCCTCCTGCGCCCCCTCATTGGGCTGGGAGCACGGGCCTTAGCAGTCAGGCTGCCTGGCGGGTGGGCATGCAGAAAGGGCAGAGGCTTGAGAGCAGGTGAGATATAGACCCAGGGGCACTTTCAGGGTGGGGGTGGGCTTCCCACAGGCCTCCTCACTGCTGCCTGGGTGCCTGGAGGCTGGGAGGAAATCTGTAACAGCCAGGGAAGGAAGCAGGGAGGTGGGTGGAAGAAGAGGGGATGAGAGGCTGGGGTGGGGCCTCGAAGAATCGAAGCCATGACTCACTGGTATGCACTTGGCCTGGCCCTGTTTACACACCCCTGCCTTCCTCTGAGCGTGCAGACCAGGGTGAGCGAGTCCCACCCACAGGCCTGGAACCCATGGTGGCTGGGACTTATGGCTCACCCATCTCCTCTCCTCGCCCCAGCCAACCACAACGATGAGCTGCGGCTCACGTTCCCCGTGCGGGATGGCGTGGTGCTGGAGCCCTTCCGCCTGGAGCACAACCTGGCTGTCAGCAACCACGTGTTCCACCTGCGGCCCACGGTCCACCAGACACTGATGTGGAGGTACGTGTCAGGGCAGGGGTGCCAGCCCAGGCAGGCTGAAGGAGGCCCTCCAGGATGACTCCCTTGGACCCGAGTGTGGCCCTGGGCAGGTGGTAGCAGCATCTTCTGTCACCTTCACCTGTTCAGCATCATTGACAGGGCCCTGTCCTGCGGCCATCATGGGAAGTCTGCAGGTGCACAGGTGGATGAGCAGCCAGGGTGTCATGGTCCAAGGGCAGGGAGCAGCTGTCACCCTCCGAGGAAAAGGTAGCTGGCTCAGACCT
Source organism: Sapajus apella (assembly GCF_009761245.1). Taxonomy (NCBI): domain Eukaryota; kingdom Metazoa; phylum Chordata; class Mammalia; order Primates; family Cebidae; genus Sapajus; species Sapajus apella. Next base: position 2,168,143 of record NW_022437047.1, read on the forward strand.
AGGCTGGGGAGCTATGTATCCCATCTGAGGCTGTGAGCTGACAAGAGGGAACGCAGTCAAGAATTCCAGTGTGACTCATGTGGCCAGAGCCAGGAATGCAGAGATGAGGCTGGCACAGGGGCCAGGCCTGGGTTGCCTATTGCAGGGGTTCTGACCATTGGGCAGGGCTGCTGCTCAGACACTTTAGGCATGTGCTGGAACGCAAGGTCAGGAGGTCCCCTGCTGAGCCAGGCTCATGCTCAGCACCTTCCACATGTGACCTACTTTGATCTTGAAAATGGGCAACACTTTCCCTTTTGGCAGTGGAGGAGGCTGAGGCCAGAGAAGTGAATTGGCTTGTGTGAGTTCTCACAGCTAGCCAGGGGCAGAGCTGGGACTTGGGCCTAGGCCTGCAGGACACCAGGACCAACCCTGGGGGTCTCCACCCCTCGGTCTTTCATCCTCAGGCAAGATCACACTGTCTCACTGTGCTTGTGACTCAGAGCCCCTCGACTGGCCAGTGGGCATCTCAGGGGCAGGAGCTGGGTCTGTGCCAGGCACATGTGCACACGTTGCTGTTTTCTTGACCATGCTGAGCAAGCTGGGTGAGGCGGTCACAGATAGTTGGCATGGGCGTTCAGGACACAGGAGCTGTGACACTCAGGCAGGAGGGCAGAGGCTTTTGGAAAGGGGCAGACCCACTGTGCTGCCCGCCTGTACCCTGCTCACCCATGCTTCTTATCTGAGAGTGTCCTCATCTGGTAGGCCTCCTGCTCCTGGCTTGGTTGTCATGCATATGGGGTCACTGCTGGTTCCCATCACCCCTCAGGTGTGTCCTGGGGGGCCTCCTTGGGGAGTGCTCAGAACCAGAAATGGCTGTGGCCTGGGAGGACAGCTCCCAGCAGGTCTGGAGATGGGCTTGGTCGGCCTCACAGCAGGGCTTGTCAGATGAGTGCCTGTTCTTTTGTCCCTCTGTCTCTGTCCTGGGGAGCTAGGAGTTTACCCCTGCAGGGAGGAGAGTCCAGGGAGATAGGAGCTAGAGCTGTGGGAGTCTTGGGGGCAGTTTGGGTTGGAGGGAGTATCTAGAATGGGAGAGGAGAACTCAGAATGGGGGAACCGTTGGGGCCAGGGGTGGGGTCCTGAGGGTCTCGGAGGTTGTGGTGCGTTTAGAGGTGTGTGGCCTGGCTCGGGATCACTGAGGCCACAGACAGCCGCCCTGGCAGGGCTGCCCTGACTCCCATCGTGCCCCACCTAGGTCCGACCTGGAGCTGCAATTCAAGTGCTACCACCACGAGGACCGCCAGATGAACACCAACTGGCCAGCCTCAGTGCAGGTCAGCGTGAACGCCACACCCCTCACCATCGAGCGTGGGGACAACAAGACCTCCCACAAGCCCCTGCACCTGAAGCACGTGTGCCAGCCGGGCCGCAACACCATCCAGATCACCGTCACAGCCTGCTGCTGCGTGAGTGTGGCGGGCGGGGAACAGCAGTGGCACGGGCGGGCCCTGTGGCACAGTGTGGGAGTGCGGGGCATTTGGCTTCCCTCTGGTCTTCAGCCTTGTCCTTGGGTCGCCACCCCCTGTGCCCACAGCCACCAAAGATACAGTGTCCCCTTACCTGATTCCCGCCCAGGGCCTGTGCTGTAACCTTCAAACCACTGGGCCTTCAGAGCCACTGTGCCCTGGCTTCAGACGTGACCGCTTCCCCTGGACACTCAGCCTCCATCTGTTCTCCACACACACCTCCAGTTCACCCCTCCCAGCCCCTCCTCGCTGCCCTTCATTCTCTGGTCCGGGTCCCTCAAAGCCATGTCCTGCTTGCCTCATTCACCATCAGTTGTCATTGTCACCACCTCTTTCCCCAGACCCAACTCCCCCAAACCTGGAGTTAACTTGTTCTCTTCTTTCCCAAGCCTTTTGTCTTAGAGTCATGTATGGGGGTCCCTCCAACCTGTGACTTGTTGACTGGGGCCAGCTCTCAGCCACCCTCATGTCCCCTGAAGATCAGGGCCCGATGCATAGGCCTTGCTCAGGCCCCAGCGGAAGCAAATTGCCTGCCCCACTCCACTGGCCTCTCTCGGGGGTCACAGAGAAGGAAACACTCTGATGCTGCCCTTGTGAGCTTAGAGGCATGGAGGCCAGGGGGCATAGACCTGGGCAGCCCATCACACTCTGGCTGGGGAATGTGATGAGCTGTGTGAGGCTGCGCAACTGTCAGAGTGAGGCGGTTGATGGGTGGATGTTCAGGGTGTGCAGTTCTGGAAGGATTCCTGGAGAAGTGAAGTCAGGGATGAGCACCCTGGCAGGAAGGGCTGAAGACACATGATGGGAAGGCAGTGGTAGGGGAGGTTAGGAAGCAAAGCAGGACCCAGGCCTAATGCTGCATGTCCCATAACCTCATCCAGGGAGTATTTCAAAGTCCACCATGTCGATCTACAGCAGAGGCAGCCTTTCCAGAGTAGTGCCCAGGCTCACAGGTCCTAGGACACACCCTTTAGGAGCCTCTCCTAGGGCGGCTGTGGGATCTTGGGAGCAGTCTAGGGCTGCTGGAGCTGCGAGCAGGGCGGGCGTGGGGGCAGTGCGCAGGAACTGAGTGTCTGCTGTCTCCCTGCAGTCCCACCTCTTCGTGCTGCAGCTGGTGCACCGGCCCTCCGTCCGCTCTGTGCTGCAAGGCCTCCTCAAGAAGCGCCTCCTGCCCGCCGAGCACTGTATCACCAAAAGTGAGTCAGGCTGGGGACAGGGAGCGAGGGCCAGACCCCAGCCCCGCCTGAGTTTGGGACTGAGAAGTGGTCAGTGTTTACCTGGGACTGACCTTTGCCTCCGTGCACATCACCACTAGGCCCGGAGATTTCCCAAGCATGTCCCATCCTCAGGCGCATGCCTTCCTCCTGGACTGTTGTCATGATCAGACAAGCTGGGTTCCATGAGGGCCGGAAGGAGTTCTGGAACCTGCCCTGTGGGGAAGAGCTGGCAGGTCCAGCTTGGGAGCCAGGACAGGCGTACCTGCAACAGCAGCACAGGACATGAGGGAGATCAAAACAAAGTGCCAGGAAGCAGGCTTCCTGGAGGAGGTGATAACCTGAGCCAGGCCTTTAAAGGATGGGAGGATTTAGAAAAGAGGGCATCTTCATCAGACAGAAGGCATGGAGGGTGGATTCCAGATTCCTCCCCACTTCAACAGCTCGTGCTTAAACTCAAGAGAGGACTGGGCACTGGCTCACACCTATAATTCTGACACTTTGGGAGGCTGGGGTGGGAGTCCAGGAATTCAAGACCAGCCTGGGCCACATAGTGAGAGCCTGTCTCTACAAAAAAAATTAAAAATTACCTGGATGTGGTGGTGTGTGCCTGTGGTCCCAGCTGCTCAGAAGACTGAAGTGGGAGAATCATCTGAGCTGGAGAGGTCGAGGCTGCAGTGAGCCATTACCAAGCCACTGCACTGCAGCCTGGGCGACAGAGCAAGACCTTGCCACAAAAAAAAAAAAAAAATGGGGGTCCCATTTGAAGGCAACCCTGGGTGCGGACCCCAGGGCCCTGTGCAGGAGGTACAGGGCTACTCATCACGTTGCTGCCCTGGGATTCCAGCAGGCAGTTGTCCATTTCTACTTCCACACTCGAAGAGTGAAGTGCAATGAAAAGCCCCCTGAGGGGGTTTTCACTGACCCAGTAAATCAGAGAAGTGCCAGACTGGCTTTCCATGAGCTTTGCAGACGTCCCCCTTCCTATTGAAGGCAGGACCTTCTCTGCCGAGATAGGGGAACTGCTGCGGCCACCTCCTCGGGCACACACATACCACACGTGTCCCACATGGAGGCGGCAGCCTGGGCATCTGGCCCTCTGATCACCACACTGTGGGCCTTCTCAGTGTTTGGTGCAGGCTAGGGGGAGGACCAAGGCGTGCCTCAACTGAACGAGAAAGTGGGGAGCACTTGCAGACCCCCACCTCTGTGAGACTGCCCTGCCATCCTCACCTGTCTGTGCCTCCTGCCCCGCAGTCAAGCGGAATTTCAGCAGCGTGGCTGCCTCCTCGGGCAACACGACCCTCAACGGGGAGGATGGCGTGGAGCAGACGGCCATCAAGGTGTCTCTGAAGTGCCCCATCACATTCCGGCGCATCCAGCTGCCTGCTCGAGGACACGATTGCAAGCATGTCCAGGTGAGCGGACCCAGAAAACACAGCTCCAGCGAGCCACCTAGATGCTGGCTGGGATGCTGAGGGGTAGGCAGAGGGGCAACGGGACCTGCGCAGACATGGTCCTGAAGGATGTCATGGCGATCAGCTCCCAATGTCACTCATTAATTTCAGCCATCGTTTATCTTTGAGCATCTTTTCTGTATGCTTCAGGCCAAAGGGGCTAGAGAAATGGGTTTGGACAGCCCCTGCCCTGGCAGATGGCAGACGCCAGCTGGAAGTTCCACACATCGCAATGCTGGTTGAGGGCCCAAGAGCAGGGTGACACCTCTGTTCAGTTCATGCCTCCGTCCAGGGCCTTGCCCCAAGCAGGTGTTTAGGAAGTAGCCCTGGCGTGAGTGACTGTCTCAGTCTTAGCAGGCAGTGACAGAGCAATGAATAAAAGGTGGGCAGCCCAGCTGGGTGAAGAGCAAGGAGCCGTCTTGTGGAACCTGGATGTGGGCGTGCAGAGGGAGCCCAAGGCTGTCACCTGCAGCTGGTCCTGAGGGTGCAGTGGGACAGGAGCTTTCCCTCCTTCCCCCAGTGGAATGTTGTGGGCAAGAGGATGGACTAGTCACCTTATCTATCTGCCACAGATGGATGAACTTGATCAGACTTGTCCTTGGTGGCTGGGCTGAAGGAGCTACCCCTAGCCTCATTGAAAGGGGCTGTTACAGGACAAAAAACAGAGTCAGCTGGGGGTGGGAACCAGGAAGGCTTCTCAGAGGATGTAGGCACGGGGTCATTAGGGCATGGGAGGTGGTGTGAGGGATGCTGGGGTGGAGGCATCAGAACTCCAAGTGACAGAAAGGTGGCATTGCTTTCACTCCACCCAAGCCCCAGCCCTTAGGTTTCTCCCACAGCCTGTCTTTCTGTCTGGTGGGGAAGTCATCCCAAGGGTCCTTGAGGCACAGCCCGGCAGTTTCTGACAATCCTGGCCTCACCTATCTGTCTGTCTGCAGTGCTTTGACCTGGAGTCGTACCTGCAGCTGAATTGCGAGAGGGGGACCTGGAGGTGTCCTGTGTGCAAGTGAGTGATACCCACCCCAGCAGGGGCTTCCCTCATCCGCCAACCACACAGGGGAGGTCCAAATACCTCCCACCTGCCCTAAAAGCAAACCAGAACCCAAACATGGCAGAGGGGCTCAGGTTATGGGGGCTCCGGGTGGCCCCTTGGTATCAAGCGGTCACAGAGTCCCCCTCTCTTGTGCCTGCGGTAGTAACCAACAGCAGGGGTGGGACCCCACTGACACTGAGGTGGATGGGCTGTGCCCCCACCTCCTTGGGTCCCAGAGCAGAGGCCAAGGTCCCTTTTTCCTTTTCCAGTAAAACCGCTCTGCTGGAGGGCCTGGAGGTGGATCAGTACATGTGGGGGATCCTGAATGCCATCCAACAGTAAGTGGTGCCCCAGTGAGGGGCAGGGGAGCGGCAGGGGTGGGGACAAGGCCTGAGTTAGAGCAAGGTGAGCCCATGTATAGCGCTAGACACGGCCCTCCCAGGCCAGCAGATGGCGACCTGCCTCTCTGTCCCTTACCCTCGGGGGCCTCTGGACCTGGGGGCCAAAGAACTTCCCAGAAAGGATGAAACCCAGCCAGAGCAGGAGGCTGACAGTGCCCCCTGACCCTCCACCTGCTGCTCCCCAGGCAGAGGCCTTGAGGCCAGCTGCCCTGTGCCCAGCCACTTGCATTTCTAGCCTCAGTCTCCCCATATGTCAAAGATAGACATAGAAATCCCTGCCAGGCTTCCATCTTGTCCAGAGTGTGGTGAGAGTGGGGGCAGGGGCCTCAACAAGGTCACCTGAGTGGAGGCGCTTTTATGCCCAAAGTCAGGCATCTCCGAGCCTCATCTCTGCCACCCTTCCTCCCCCAGCTCCGAGTTTGAAGAGGTCACTATTGACCCCACGTGCAGCTGGCGGCCGGTGCCCATCAAGTCGGACCTACACATCAAGGACGACCCTGACGGCATCCCCTCCAAGCGGTTCAAGACTATGAGTCCCAGCCAGATGATCATGCCCAACGTCATGGAGATGATCGCAGCCCTGGGCCCTGGCCCGTCCCCCTACCCACTCCCGCCTCCCCCAGGGGGCACCAACTCCAACGACTACAGCAGCCAAGGTGGGTGATGCCGGGGCAGGGAGGAAGGGAGGAGGGCAGCCCCAGGTCCATGCAGGGGCACAGAATTTTGTGCTGATGGTGGCAGGGGTGGGGGGCGTGGTTGAAGAGGGAGAAGTAGTCTACCCCCCAATAAACAATCTCCAGTTTTCTAGACTTGAGGGTACATGGGCCTAGCCCAGGGGCTTCAGAGCCTGCCCTGGTGGGAGATACCCCTGCTGCCTCCTCCCAGCCAGTGTTCTCGGGCTGCTAGCGGCACACACCCACCTGAGTTCTTGGCCTTACCCTCCGCCCTCCCGTATTTTTCTGTGATATCCACATTGTCCCTGCAACTTTCCTGCTCTCCTAGGGACAGAGTCCAGGCTCCTGGAGCCTCAGTCTTTGGCCACCAAGGTCACCCACTGGCCCTTAACAGACCAAGTTTTACCCCTACTGCCACTGATGCCTGGAAAGTACCCTCACTGGGTGGCAGATCCGCCACCGGCTTCCCTGCTCTTAGGTCCCTGGGAGAGGCCCAGAGAGGTTAGGCCACCTAGCTAGACCCCCATAGTGTACCAAGGCCAAGCCGCCCAGCCTGTTGATCCTCTGACCCTTGCGATCACCACACGGTGGAGGGCACAGTAACCAGAGAGGCTGGGCAGCTGGCCTCTGCGGGCATCATCGTGAGTCTGGTGTGGCTTTCTTTGCGGCCTTGGCAGAACCTGCACCCACTCCGGGCCTGGCTCTTGCTGGGTATGAAAAGTGGCCACGTTGGGGAGCAGCCCAGCAGGTCTGCTGGGGGCTCAGGCCATGTCCTCCACTCCCCACAGAAGCCTTGCCCACCCCCCTTCTCCCACTCTGCCCCTAGCAGTAAGAGCAGCACGTGCCCTGGGGTAGCACAGAACACGGGACAGGGCTGTGTTGCTGCTCCATCCTATACCTGGAGTCAGGCTGCTGGGGCGACTGCGACCTTGCAAGAGGAAAAGGACTTGGCTTGTATTTTTACACACTCTGTGTCCCCTGGGGGTGGCCACTGTCCCTCTGGCTGACCCCTCTCCCCTCGCCGTCTCATCCCTTCCTAGGCAACAATTACCAAGGCCATGGCAACTTTGACTTCCCCCACGGGAACCCCGGAGGGACATCCATGAATGACTTCATGCATGGGCCCCCCCAGCTCTCCCACCCTCCGGACATGCCCAACAACATGGCCGCCCTCGAGAAACCCCTCAGCCACCCCATGCAGGAAACTGTGAGTACCTCCTCCTCACCCCACCCCATTCCCCAGCCTTTGGGGTTGAAGCCTTGGGATCTGAATACTCTGTTCCCTCCCAGGCAAGTGGGGAGGATGAAGAATTGAGTGTGTGGGCTCAGAAGGGAATAAGAGGTCTGTCTGAGGCTGGGTCATGGCCTCTCAGCATCCTTGGACTTGGCTGTTTTACCTAGGACTTCGGATTCTCTGGAGATGCGGGAAGCTTCAGGCTCCTCAAACACCCACCCCCCGTGTGTACACACACACACCCCGTGCGTACACACACACGTGCATGCACACGCCACCAGCCCTCTCCCTCGCCCACTTGAACACTCTTACACTCACCTAACACGGTTCCAGCCACCTTGACTTTTGTTCCAAACCCAGGCACTTACTCCCCAGGGATCTGAATTCAGGGTATTACCCCCTCCAACAGAAACGCTATGAAGTCTCATTATCTGAAAAGCATTCACTTCTTGTACTGTTTCACGTTTATGGACCTATACCCTTTGTGGCTGAGGACGCCCCTCGTGGGGTAAGGTGTCCTGTGCTGTCCACAGGCCCTCCCTTCCTGTGGCCCCAGTGGCAGGACAGGTGCTCCTGTCCTCTGGAGTCATCCAGTGAAGTGCCACATGATTCCACTCAGTTTAACAAACATTTTCTGAGCCATGCTCTGCACGGGCTGTGTGACAGATATAAGCAAGACAGGCCATACACTAATGGAGCAAAACTGGCAGTGCTTGGATGCAGGAAGAACAGTTGGGGTTTGGGAAAACTGAGGCCTCCAGAGGCTGACATGGTGTGTCTGAGGTCTCAGTCATTCTGGGCTCTCATCTTGGGGAGGAGGGGCCATCACTGAGCCCATGGCTGTGGATCCTGGGCCACATCAGCCAGGGAGAGGGCCCAGGTCCCGCCAGTGCCTGGCAGTGGGCTTGGGTGGCCTGCACAGGAAGGAGCCTCCAGATTATACTGCTCTCCACACACCTGACATGGAATTGCCAGAGCCACTCTTAACTCGTGGTGGGTGGAATTAAGCAGCAGGGCTCTAGGTGTGGGAGCAGCAACTTTCCAAACGCAGGACTCCAGGAGTCTAAGTCGGAAATAGATGCTCTGTGGATCTTTGGCCAAGTTTCTGAAAGTTACTCTGTGCCTTGGGGGGCTTGTGACTTTGAGGGGGCTTCTCTCCTCGTGCCCCTTCCTCAGCCCTGAGGGCATCCCATACCCAGAAGACATCAAAGTCACACGCCCCTACACAAACACACACAACACACACACACACACACACACACCCTTGAGCCCTCACAGTTTCTAACACTGGATTATGGAGTAGGAATGCTGTCTACTTCTCCTTGACAACCAGGCTTTCTCCTGCCTCCTGTGAGCCCTGTTGTCTATGTTCTGTGTGGCGGGACCTGAGCCCATGAGTTGACCTCAGAGCCCCTTAATATGCTCTAGAGATGACCCTGTCCCTGTCCATTTCTGAGTTCTCACTAAAGGGCAAGCAGACATGGAAGTACAGCTGTGCCAGGCTGGTGGGGCAGGGAAGTCACAGGTAAACTCCTACCATACCTGCCCAGCTGGAGACAGCCACACCCCCAGCTGAGCACCCAGCTGGGAGGCACTGCTGTGCCCTTGAGGAATGGCCAGAGCACTCCAGCCAGGTGCTGCTGCCCCACAGACTGCCCGTACTTGGTGGCAGGTTGACAGGTGTGTCAGCAGGGCTCCCACAGCACCCGCCCTTCTAGGCCGGAGACATTCCAGCCAGATACGGAGCCGAGAGGCACAGCTGCCTCTGAAGATCCAGGACCTGTCCATCTTGAGCTGGGCTGCACTGCTGGAGCGCAGAGCCCCTCCCTGCTCTCCCAGGGTGGGCACTGAGGGTGTCTACAGGAGCGGGAGCCCCCAAGCTGGCCTCTCACTGACCATGGGTGGTGGCCCATTCCTCCAGCCTCTTCTTGTGTGTGTTTCATAAATGGGTCCACCAAGGTCTCCAACATCATGGTTGTGAGGTCATCCCATTCTTGGGGCTTGGGTTGGAAGGGTAATGTGCTCCCTAGGGCCACATTGGGTTGGGGCCCAGCACCCTGAGAAGAGGCCACCTGGACCGTGGGCAGAGGCCAGCCCATAGCAAGGCCTGGGAAGCAGTTTTAGGAGAAACAGGAAGAGGAAGTTGAGGTCTGGCAAAGACCGAGGATGATGTGGCTACCCATTCTAAACGCACACAGGAAGAACATGTCAGTGTGTTCTGTGCGGCTGCCTGAGGATGGGGCAGGGTGAGGGGATAAAAAGACCAAGGAAGTATGGGCCAGGCTGCTGTTCCAGTGGAGCACCTGCAGCATCCATGCTCCCGCTGACTGGCAGAGACAAAGTAGGGCTGGGGGGCTGTCAGGGATGCTTGCAGTTGGGGTCAGGGCTTGGTCTGCGAGGATTCCCGGCTTTTCACTTTGAAGGAGGGTCTGCTTGGGACAGCAAACAGGCTAGCAGGGGAATGTTCACATCTCACCCACCAGACCACAGCCCAGTTTTCAGTGTCCATGCCCACGAGAGGGTGCGGGTCCTCTAGCGTATGTGTTAGGCATCACCAGCTTCACCCTCTGCAAGGCAGCCACCATTGGCGAACCGTCACTCGATCCCCTTGTCCTTGGAGACCCGGAGGTGCCTGCCTCCTTCACAACCCTGTTTTTGAGGGCTGGTGCCGACCAAGTGGGATGTCTAGGAAGAGGGTCTGGCAGGGTGCGAAGATGCCCAGGTTGGCCAGGTGCCCACCCAGCCCTCCTCCTCTGACAGCCGAATTCCAGCTGGGCCACAGGGCTTGTGCCAGGGCCCCAGCTGCTGCACACATTGGACTGGCAGAAGATGCCTTCGTGCCCAGTATCACCCCTGCCCAGGGCCCACTTGGGAGGTGCAGACCCAGTCCTGAGCCACACGCCTGCCCGATGCTGTCTGTCTGTGTCTGCTCTCTGCCGCCCGGCTTGGGGTCTGCACCACGCTGCGGCAGCCGCCCTCCCGCCTCCCGCTCCCCAGAACATGCCCATTCTGCTTCTCCATCCTGCCCTCGCTGTTGTTCGTTGTCTGGGCGGGGAGGCGGAGGGGCCTGGGGGGAGTGCCCAGGCCCAGCTCCCCGTGTCTGTGCTTGTGTGGAGGAAGCTCTCCCCACCTCCCGGGGCCCCACGCGGCCTGGGAGGTCCCCGCCGTCCGTCCCACTGCAGCCTCCCCGACGGGCGGTTTTAGGGGAGAGAGTTTTGTTTTTCTGCCCAGAAACAACGTTCAGCCTTGTACCGGGCGGCCACATTTCGGGGGTTGTGACTTCCCTGGTTGTGTTGGGGTTCATTTTCTCCAGGCATCTTGTTGCCGTGCCTCCTCACCTCACCTCTCTTCTCTCCCACTCTCTCCTCCTCCACAGATGCCACACGCTGGCAGCTCTGACCAGCCCCACCCCTCCATACAACAAGGTTTGCACGTACCACACCCCAGCAGCCAGTCAGGGCCTCCATTACATCACAGTGGGGCTCCTCCTCCTCCTTCCCAGCCTCCCCGGCAGCCGCCACAGGCCGCTCCCAGCAGCCATCCACACAGTGACCTGACCTTTAACCCCTCCTCAGCCTTAGAGGGTCAGGCCGGAGCGCAGGGAGCATCCGACATGCCGGAGCCTTCGCTGGATGTAAGTTGGGGTCGCCACTCGCCTTGGCCTGGGGCTAGGCCTGGCGCCGGGACCTGCCCGAGAGAAGGGGTGGGTGTGAGGGCTCGAGGCCCCGAGGGGAGGAGGTGGGTGGGCGGCGGGAGGGCTTCAGGCAGACCTGGCTCCAGACCAGGAAGCCCCACGATGGGGAAGTGTCACCACTGAGGGTCCCCGCCCTGCTGGCTCCCCCGTCACCCTAGTCCCTTTGGCCAAAATTCTGAGCCTCGGCCCTGACCCACCTTCTCCCCAGGCCCTGCGGGGTCCCTCGTGCAGCACGGGAGGGTCCCTGCCCTCCCCCAATGGTGAGCTGGCTGGGCAGGGAGGGCTGGAGGGAGAGGCTGTCTGTCTGCCTCGCCAGTGTGTGTCTGTCTCCAGTTTTCTTGTCCACGTGTTGTCCATGCCCTGCTTCCGCTTGCTCCATCGCTCACTCCGAGAGGCCCCCATGTGGGTGACAGAAGGTGGGGGCAGCTTGTAGCCTTGGGTCACAGCCAGGGGCCGCAAGCCAGCGTGAGCAGCCAAGGGCCAGGGCTCCTACCCTGAGGTCTGGAAGGTGGTCGGGGGGTCACCCTGGATGATGGGGCAGGGCTGGTGGGATGGGACCAAGCACCAGCCCTTCCCATGCCCACCACTGGGCTGGTGCTAGACTCCGGGAGGAGGCCTGTCCTCTGCCACTCTTGCCCTTCACCCCCATCAGCATCAGAGGGCTCCGTGCTAGATAGGACTCACTCACTGTGCAGCCATCTCAGGTCCTCACCCAGTGTCCACCCCAGACCAGTCCAGTGGGGCTGCTTTTAGAGTCATGAGGCTCCCCATGTGACAGACTCCAAGGACATCTCAGCAGAGGGTAGGGACAGTCTGCAGCCCCTCCTGGGCCATGGGGAAGAATAGCTGCCAGCCAGGCACAGGCTCACCAAGGAGCGACGAGCCTTCGAGAGAGGGATGGTGGGTACAGGGGTGCGGGGACCACCTCCTTGTGCTTATACATGAAGCATGTGATTTCAGTTGAGAGGCCCAAGTGACCTGCCATGGGGCCTCCCCAGCACCTAGGGCTGAAGTCCATGCCTGAAAAGGGTCAGCCCCACTCAAGCCTCAGCTGGTGGGCTATGGGTCCTGCTCGTCAGGCTGGAAATGAGCATGGGGGTGCCCCACACTCGGTGCAGCGGCCTGGGTGTGTGTGGCCGCCCGGCAAGCCCAGGCCCAAGGCATTTCGTGTTCCCTCTTGGCCAGGGTCCTGAGAGGCAGGCGGAGGGGGACAGGCCAGGGCGCCCTGCATTCCTCACCCGGAGCCTGCCTCTCGGCCACGCCTCACCTGAACTTGGTTACTGCTTCTTTTCCAGCTCCTTCCCGAACTCACAAATCCTGATGAGCTCCTGTCTTACCTGGACCCCCCTGACCTGCCGAGCAATAGTAACGATGACCTCCTGTCTCTGTTTGAAAACAACTGAAGGCCACCCGGTCGGGGCCATCCCTCCACACTCTGCCTCCTGCCCCACCCGTCCCACACACTTTTCCACCTGGGAGCCTGTGCCCTCAGACCGCCCCGCACCAGAGCCACGGGCTGTGGGGCGGGGAGCCCTCCCCCGCTGCAGCCCTCTCAGAACGGAGGGGCAGGGAGGGTGCAAGGCTGCGTGGGTCTGGAGCCCACGTTCTGCCTACAGGTCCTGGGCTTGGGCCCATGCCCAGCGCGGGCCTGAAGACCACCCTCCCTAGAGGAACTGGCCCGGTAAGAGGGCACACGCCGACGCGGCTTCCCGGTCCCTCTGCGTGTGCCGATTCCAGGCGACCTTCCAGTGTCCCCAAGGTTCTTCCATCTTCTAAACTGTAACTCTGCCTCCCTGCTTCCTGGCCCGGAGCCTCCTTCAACTGACTGTGGAGCCTGAGAAGGCCCCTGGGCCCCAGCATGGGCCCCAAGCCTTGGAGGAGCGCTGACAGTTGGTGGCAGTGAGACCGGCCCGCCCACCACCACCCACCACAGAAAAGCACAAACCTCTGGGAAAGAAAGACAACATCTCTCGGGGGCCGGGGGTCATCAGTTTGACCCCTGACCTCTAAGCCAAGATACCCCGTAAACACACACTCTCAGAAAGCAGAGAAAGGACAAGATTCTGTGTTTGAGAGGGGTCTGCCATTCCTGCTTTGGGATTGGTGGGAAAGAGGGCCAGGGCCTCCCCTAAGCCAGGACATCTCTGAGGCTCCACCTCCAAGCTCAGACAGGGCTCAGCCTTTGGGGGCAGAGAGAGCAGGTATGCTCCCAACCAGAAGTGATTGTGCCCTTGGTTGCGGGCGGAGCATGTCACCTATCGGAATCCGACAGGAGCGGCAACTTCTGTGCTCCAAGCCACTCTCTTTTTAAACAGCAACAATTTAAAGCTATGAAGTCACCTAGAGAAAAGGAACGTTGTGCTTGGACAGCAAGCAAACCATTCTCTCCGTGTGTTCTGTTTTTCTCCTAGTCCCTCTCGCCACCTCTCCAAGACTGTTCCGTGGGACACCCCCTTCCCTCTGTGTCTTAGTTCTCTTTGTCCAATCAGACAGCAAGAGCAGTGCGTGGAAAGGCCGGGGAGGGGCAGGAACCGGAGCCCAGGGCAATGGTGTCTGTCCAGCCCCTCCCTCTGTCCCTGTGCTCCAGCTGCCCCTGGCTGAGACTCAGGCCATGGCGCCATGCACCAGTATGTACCTGCAGGCATGGGGGAGAGGAGTGTGTTTCTGGGCCTGCCCCAGACACTGCCCTTGGCTGCCAGCCTCACCTGCCCGCTGTACCCTTCCACCGCAATCTCACCCACACTCCTGCTCATTCAAGCAAAAGCAGCCTCTGGCCTTCCCTCCACTGATTCGCTCCATGTGGCTTACGGCTCTCCAGGGCCTCCTGGGGAGCTTGTCCTGTGTTCACTTCGTTTCCGGCTGGTCTGTGCCCCGTGAGCCGCATGGCCTGGGGTGGTGCCACATTGTCCCACCACTGGGGTCCCGTCTGTAAATTCTTTGCGTCCTTCCCTGCTGCCGCCTGGGGCCCTTTCCTGCTCTCCCGGCCGGCCGCTGTGGGTGGTCCCCAGCACTCCTCTGTGGGCTTTACCGGAAAGGCAGCTCCCAGCTGTTGACTTCCAGTCACTGTCCCAGACGGCACAAGGTTTTCCGTAGGAAAGCTGCCATTGCCCCGGCCCTTTTTTTTCCTTTGTCCCGTTGTCGTCGAGGTTTTTTCAAATAGCGTGGTGTTCAATATGCAAATCAATTATTTTAAGAATCGCTTTTGTAAATATCTTTGTGAATATTTTAGTATCGTCTTTGATAATATCCAACATTTTCATGACCTGGTTATAGCCTTTGCTGGTGTTTTTAAAATACCTAGACTCAGTGACAAAGACCGAGTCTTCTTTTTTTTTTTTTAAACAAAAAAAAAAAGCAACCAGGGCTATTTGTACAGTTGAAGGGGCGAAAGAAGATGGTGGCTATACCGGGAGTAGGAAGACCCGGCAGCCGCTATTCAGAGCCATCCCTCAGTCAGCTGGCAGGGACGAGCCAACGCCAGGTAGCATGTGGCCACCCCTGCCCAATGTCTGTGGCCTGGCAAGTGGCCACGCTCTATGTCGGACCATCTGGGAATTAAGCTCCAGACAGACTTACAGATGCCTTCCTTAGGAGTTCTTGCTTCCTGCCTTGATACTTTGCCCCAGAAAGGCCTGGGGTTCATTCTGGTTCTTAACAGGGTGTGTCCACACTCTGCTCACAGGCGGATCCACAGCTTTCCAGTGCAGAGCCGGGATGCTACCTGCAGCCCACACCCCGGGTACCTCCCACAACCATCTCTGGGCTTGGCACCTAAGGCGGGTTTCCTGGGTCCCCTCTCCAGCAAGCCTCCACCAGCAAGCTCAGCCCAGAGCTTCCCTTCTGGCCGGCTCTGAACCGTGCGTGGTGCCTACAGCCCACACTCCGGGAACAAGCTCTTCCGGAGTGCTCTCGGAGCCAGGCCAGGATGTGAGGGAGGTGCAGAGGCACCCGGGGCGGGAGCAAGCCCCAGGTGGTGACAGATGCAGGTAGACAACGCCCATAAGCCAAGATGATCCTGAGCTCTGGAGAGATCCTTCCCCGATCCTTTCGGACGACTAGTTGGAGCCATAAGTAACCTCAGCAAAAACGAGGCCTCTGCAAGCCACTTTTCCATGCCAAGCATCCACCCGGCACACAGGCATGTTTCTGCCACCACTCCGTGAGATGGACAGGGAGCCAGCAGGCAGGCGGGAAGGGCCAAGTACAGGCAATCACCCCCATCTTCTTGGTTTGAAGCTTTATCCATGTATCATGTTCCCTGTAGCCATTTTATTTTTTAAGAAACTGCTAATACTTTCTCCCTAATGGAAGCCCTGACCCCCCCCCCAGAGAGCTACAGGTTTGCTCCCGAAGGGCCTCAGGCCTGACTCGTCCACACAGGGCTGTGTCAGCAGCAGCGACTCAAGGGACGTGTGTATATATGTAAATGAGAAATAGAGACGTGTCAACAGATGCATTCATTTCTCTTGGAATGTGTATTGTTTTTATTTTGCAAAACAAAACAAAAAAGAGCTTGGAACTCCATCAGGTGGAAAAACTAGATCCTGTTGGTTATAGCATTTGTGAGTTCTCCACGTCTGTCTCTCTCGCTCATGTAATATACTCTGACCCTGCGTGGAAAGGGATTTTTGTTCTGTTTTTATTTTACCTACATGTACTATTTAGCTTCAGTGTACTAGTCCTGCCACCTGTGTATTTTTAGGGTGCTATGGAAATAATGAAAAGAAACGGGGATTTCCGAAGAAAATTGTAACCAAATTCATACTTTGTATAATTTTTGATATCATGATCACAGGTGATTCACACGTACACACATAAACACACCCACCAGTGCAGCCTGAAGTAAGTCCCACAGAAAGCATCATCGTCCTTGTACATCGTATGTACAATGCAGTCATTTCATACTTTAAACTGGTCAAAAAACTAATTGTGATTTCTAGTCTTGCAAAGCTGTATGTAGTTAGATGATGTGACAACCTCTAATATTTATCTAATAAATATGTATTCAGATGAAACCTGTATATTAGGTGTTCATGTGGTTATTTTGTATTTAAAGATCAAATTATTTGACTATTGCTAGACATTTCTATACTCTGTTGTAACACTGAGGTATCTCATTTGCCCATGTTAATTTTTTTCTAAATAAATGGACAAAAACGAAGGTTTGGCGAATTAGCTATTTTGTGGATGTTAAGGAGCGGTTTGGGTGTTTTTGCTTTTGTTGTGAACCAGCACACCTGCCGTTACCCTCTGCACACACGAAGAAGAAAGCAGGCAGGTGGTTTCGGAGCGGAGTTAGAGGAGCCCTGTCCTTGGGGGTCCCTGGAACCAGCTCCTGGTGAGGCACGTGCAGTGTGTGGCTGGATGATGTGGGGAATGGGGGTGGCTGGATGGGGCCATGTGCCTGCGGGGTGCCAGGGGCTCCGGTGGCATGTGACTCAGAATGTCCAACAGTGTCCCATCTCTGATGGTCCCTTGTGGATTGTGCTGGGTTTAAGGAGAAGGAGCCTATTCATGTTAAGCCACAGAGGGCACTGTCGAGAGCGCTCAGGAGTGTGGCTTCATGGAGAGTGAGTGTTCACTGCAGCCATGCTCCCTGCTGGCGTCTCAGCGTCCCTGGCCTCTGCCTACTCCGTGAGCACACTTTATATGGGGTTCTGTCTCACAGACCCTGCCCAGGCCATGGTTCTAACCATCCTTCCAGCCTCAGCACCGACACAAACTCACAGCACTTGGTGTGTCTCAGATTGAAGTTTTAGGGACATGCATCTGACATAACCCCAAGCCAGTCCCTGCCCTCCCTCCACGAAGCCTGATCTTAGGAGGAAAGAAAGCATAGCCGCCATGGCCTTCCCTCCACATGGACTGTCCATGGAGGGGAGACGGGCCGGGCCGGCACCCCAGAGATCTCCACTCAGATGTACCCGGGTGTCAGGAGAGTGAGGGGCGTGTGTGCAGAAGCCAGTGGTGGGGGAGAGGCCACGGGGTGCTACCTGTAAGGGGCTGAGTGCCCAAAAGTCCCCACTCCTGGGGCCTCTCCAAGGTTCCTGGAGTTTCTCCTTTTGGAGGGAGATGGGAGGTGAGGAGGAGAAAAGCTTTACATTGAATAATGGAACACCAGCCACTGCTCAGCTGCGGGCACTGCCTTCTGCCAGCATCGCCAGGACAGGCATCCTCTTTGAACAGAGAAGAGGGTGGTTAGTGTGAGGGAGAGCTTTCCCGAAGGAGATACCCCCAGCTGTGCCTTAGACCAGTGTGGTGGGACTGGACCAGCACTTAATTAATACAGGTAAGAATGCAGTAGAAAATATCAGGAGTGAGATCGTTGTATCAAGAAACGCGCGCGCGTGTGTGTGTGTGTGCACACGCGCTGAGTCATGATGTTAATTCTTACTTGTGGGTTGTGGTTAAAAACAAAAAGTTTGAATGCCATTGCCTTATAGGCAGGAAGTGGGCAGGGGAGCAGGGGAAGGGAGGAAGGGCAGTGTGCTCCTCTAACTTCATGATAATAAGCAAAAGTTCCTGGCGTTTCAGCTGGAGACTGAGCCTGGGATGCGGTCCTGCGGCTGCCGCACAAGGCCACATGGAGATGGCCCGCCCCATCTCAGCTAACTCCTCCCCAGGCGGGTGACTTCCTTCTGTGGCCCTAACCCTGTGCCGAGAAACATCCACTCCAAAAGCCCAGCAGGGGGCCTGGATTGAGGCAGTTCAGAGCTGAGCCTCCCCGCACGTGGGGCCAGACGTCATGGATCACCTTAGTCTGCTCTTCTAGCCTGCTACAAAAAGCCTCCACCCTGAATCCACTGACTGTGTTCACGTAAGGCCATGGGGTGCTATTGCGGAAAGTCATTCAGCCTCACAGGTTGATGCCAGGACACACTGGGGTCTCCAGCCTCACTGAGTGCTAAGGCACTCACTGTTTAATGGCCCCCCACCATTTCCCTAGTCCTCAGCTCCAGCCTCCTGCTACCACGCCCACCTCCCTCTCAGCAGGTTACCTTACCCTCACCCAGCTCCCCACTGTCCCCACTGATACCCACAGACCTATCTCCATCCACCCTGGCCGTATCTTTTTCCACCCAGGCCCAGAGGATGTGGTGTCCCTTCCCCAGTAGGGGCCACCCCTCCCCCAGCCCCTGACACCATCACCCCGTTCTCTTCTGCAAGAAACCTCACTCTGTCAGCCAGCAAACCCTCCCTTTGCCTCTGCCTTCCGCCTCCCCGGGTTTAGTGGCCCAGGTTCTGGCACTGTGGGATTCAGCTTGGGCTCAGCTCCACCCCTCGATGGCCAGTCTCTGCTCCTTCCCACACATACAGGCTTCTCAGCCACAAAGCTGCCACTGCTCGCTCTCTTTCTCTGTCACCCCTCATATGCCTGGTTCGCACCCCACCAGTTACCTGACTCTTCTGCAAGCTCACCAGTGGCCTCTTGGTTGCTGATCCACGCTGCTTTCGACCTCACAGCTGCACCTGACAGTTGCCGTTTCTTTACTGAAGCACTCTTCTCTTGGTGCTATGGTTTGAATGCTTGTCCCCTCCACAACTCATGGTGAAACTTCATCCTCTGTAACAGTACTACGAGGTGGGCCCTTGGGTCATAAGGGCTCTGCCTTCATTAATGGATTGATGGATCAATGAGTTGGATTCATGGGTTAACACAGGGATAGCTCTGTTATCAAAGCTACCTTGGCACACGCTTGCCCTCCTCACCATGTGATGCCTTCTGCCATGCTATGACGCAGCGTGAGACCTTTTCACCAGATGCAGCCACCCAATCTTGAACTTCCCAGACTCCAGAAGCATGAGCTACATAAACCACTTTTCTGTATAAATTACTCAGTCTCGAGTATTCTGTTACAGCAACAGAAAACAGAGGAAGACACTTGAATTCCACGGCAGCTCCGTCTTTCATCTCTTTAGTTCTTGCATCCCTCTAGCTGTCCCTTCCTTGTCTTCTTTGCAGGTTCCTATGGTAATGAGGTGCTTGTGGTGCTTTGTCGGGATCTTCTTCACCAGCTGGCCCACCCATTCCGCCACTGCCATGGTTGTTGGCTGCCAACAGCCCACACTGTGTCCCTTTATCAGAGAATCTCCCTCAGCACATGGGAGCCTCCATGTCTGACAGGTTACCTGCCCCCTAACCGCACACACACACCCCTGCCAGGCAGGCCACAGCCAAAATTGACAGCCACAGGAAATAAAAGGCCTCTTTGCTGGGGCATAGTCGGTGCTCTCGAATCCTCCCTGTGGATCAGGTCAGGGGCTAGACTTTACCTGAGGCCACCTCCTTACTCCTCTCTCTCCCCTTCCTTGTTCTGCCTGTCTCCCTCATAGGTCTCTCCCAAGATCACCCCCTCAATAAATCCTGGAAACTGCGTGCTTATCCTAGGCTCTGCCCCTATCCAGATCTAAGATAGTGGGTGCTGGGAATGGGTCTGGGAGGCAGACCCTGAGGATAGGATGCTGGAGAGGTACCACTGACCAGATGGCAATGAGGAAGGCAGGAATCGGGTGGCAGTGTGCACCTGTGGTGAACTGGGATGGGACACCAGTGAGGGAGCTACACCAGCTGCAGCAATGTCTCTGACAGATGAGAGGTATGATCAAAGATTAACTATGAAGACTATGGACTTGCTAAATGTGGCTATTGCTAAATGTCACCGATGCATTGAAGAAAGAAAATTACAGATACAATGGCGATTTAGAGCATGAGAGTCAGAGGAAACCTCTTGGCAGGAAGCAGTGGAAAGTGCTTACGTTCTGTAGCCGGAGGGACAGTCCCATCTGGAGGGACAGTCAGGCAGAGGACTCATTATAAGAGCAACAGAAGCTGAGTAAAGACTGAATTATCCATCAATGCCTGCAAATCAGGCCCCTGGTGGAGAAGGAGACACCAAGACTTGGAATGAGAATTGCCACACCAATGCCTCTCACAAAAAAATGTTTATTATGACCAGCTGACAGAGAAAGAAAATTCTTGAGTTTGGGTGACAGATGGGTCGACCTGGCATGCAGGTGTAAGCCGAAAATGAACTGAGCCTGCACTACAGCCCCGTCCAAGGGTGGCCCTGAAAGACTGGTGAGAGGAAATCCCTCCAATAGGCAGAGATTTGGGCAAAGCACCTGGTCATCTCATGGCAAGAGAAGAGACCTGAAATAAGGAAATAGACGTGCACATGAGTAGTGGTGAATGGCTTAGCTCTTTATCGGTCAGAGGCCTGCGAAAACAAGACTGGATTATCAGAGGCAAAGAGGACTGGGAAAGAGGCTGGCGGATCTCTGACAGTGGCAAAAAATGTGATGATCACATATCACATTTCAACACACACCAAAGAGCATTCATTGCAGAAGCGACACCAAACAACCAAGTGGGCAGGATGACTGGGCCAGTGGACATCAGCCGGCCTGTCCTCACCCGTCATCCTCCATCCAGTGCTCGCACCATATGGGCTCATGACGGTGCCATGGTGACAGGGACAAAGTTATATATAACCCCAACAGCTTTGGCTTCCTCTCCCCAAGGCTGATCTAGCTACTGTCACTGCTGAATGCCCAATCTGTCATCAACAGAGACCCAAGCTTAGCCCTGATACAATAACATTCCAGGATCAGACCAACTAGCCATTTGGTGACAAGTTGATTACGCAGGACCCCTTCCCTCATGGGAAAGGCAGTGATTTGCCCTGACAGGATGGATGTCTATTCTACGTATGGGTTCGCCTCTTTTTCCAATGGAGTCTTAGGCCATTGGCACTATGGCTCACCAAGCGTCTGATTCACTGGGGCTCTTAGTCAACATCACTGTAGACCAAGAGAGCTAAGTCACCATGAGAACTGCATGGCAGTGGGCAGGTGACTGTAAGATCCACTGGTCCTTACACATTTCACACCACCTAGGATCTGCCAGTCTATAGGGGATAGGGTTGCCTCTTAAAGACACAGCTGAGGTACCAACTGGGTGTCACACCTTGTCAGTGTGAAGGATGTGGGGTGCTATCCTTCAGGTTGCCCTATATGTACTAAATCAATGACCTCCATTCCCCATCAATAGACAGATGAAATAAGCTTAATGTGAGAAGTGAGTGGATCTGAACATGCAAGGGTTGGGCTGTAGTGGACGCTGTGGCACTCTGCCCAAGTCCCTTCTGTGGGGCAATGCACCCCTCCCCCGGCTGCTGTGAGTGTTGGCTCCTCACAGCTCACAGCCCACAGCTCCCTTTCTCTGGAGAATTGCCCTGAGGTGACCAGAGCTGTCTGACCTGGGAAGTTCCACCCTCCGGATGTGGTCCACAAAAAATCACTAATCTAAAGCACAAAGTGCTTGCTCTCTTGCTTTAGGGATCTGGCTTATGCTCCAAAGCCTTTGCGCCGTGATCCAGCCAAGGGTACCCTCTCCCCAAGTCTCTCTCGTTGTTCGTCTCTTCCCCCTCCTTACCCTGCTTCTCTCACTCTTACAGATTTGTTTCTGGGTAGTAGTACCTTCAGTGAATAAATCAACTTCACCTGGCTACAAAAAAAAGCATTTCTCTGCTTAACACAACAGAACCAAAAGCCGCTGCTGAGAACTAATGATGCAAGGGCAGCAGTATGGGCAGGGAACTGAGAGAAGCAGAGAGTGTGACAACTAGAGGGCACTGGCTGTGACCAAAGGGCATCTGCCTCTCTAGGTGTTTGTTGCCAGGTGAGGATGCAGACCCAGCTGTTGCCAGACCTTCTGATTTTCCAAGAGAATCTAGAAATGCAGGGTTTTCTTGCAAATAAGCAAACAAAAATAGGTACAGACAGCTATGGCCCAAATAAAGTCCAGATGTGAGCTGCATCTGCTTCAATGGCCCCTAGTCCCTGACCTCTAACCCAGGGCCACATGCTGGTTTAAGTGGCAGAACTGAAAGGCAGCCCAGCCCCGTGAGGCTCCAGAGCTTAACCACCAGGTTCTATACCTGTAGATTAACTGGACAGATCAGTCCCTGCCTACAGCCCTTCAGAGGTACCCATGGTCTGCAGATCCCAGACTGGACCCATCTCACACCATCCCCAGCCCTGGACGTACTGTCTTTGGCCACCATAACACACGACCCTGTTCTCATGTCCATATCTTTGCCAATGCCTGCCCCTCCTCCTGGAATGCCACTCTAGACTTTTGGGAATGCCTGCGCAACCTTATCGTCCTTCTCTGGACACCGCCACCTGCCTCTGCAGAAGGGCAGCCATGTTTGACCCACATGACCAAAGCCCCTTGACTTCAGCCCATTAGACCAGGAGGGACACATGTCCCGAAGGACTAGATGGCCAGTGACCAATCATATTACCCCTGCCCCAGTCAAGAATCTGCCTGAGACACTAAGACTGCAGTTGGCCGTTGTGGCCCGGGTTGGATCTAAGGCCTGACCTGCCTTCTGAACTCTTTCCCTGCTCTCCATGGATCTCTGTGACTAGGCTCAGTTTTTGTCTTTGACTTTTTCCCTCCCCTCCAGGCTGCGTGACTTCCCTTTTTCTTTTGATGACTTTGCTTATATCAAAAGTTAAGTCTTCTGTCGACCTTGTCACAAGAACAAAAGGAGGGAGCTTTCTCGCTTTTAACTGAAAGGATGTCAGTTACAACGGGAATATATGTCAAACAGAGACAGGGGCCTAGCTTTGGTGGTCTCGAAAGCCCACTCTACCTATTTCTACTGCTTATTATCCAGGGCCTGGCATCTTCCCTGCCTCATCCAGGGCCCGGTGTTGTCCCCTCACCACCACGGACCTAGAAGTCTTCCCTGGAGCTAGTGTCTTCCCTGAAAGGCAAGACTGACCGGCCCAGCCAGAGTGCTGCTGGTGACATCACAGAGACTGCAGGTCCCGTGTTTGGCAGCTCCCCAGACTCTCTGGTTTGGTTTTATAATCTGACACTGGAGCCTGACACTCACAGCTTCCTTCTGGATGAACATTTGACATCCTGCCTGCCTGGCACCCCTCCCTTCTTCGGGGAACCATTCTTGCCCCCTTTTGAGGCTCACTCTACCCCTCTTCCTGCCCCTCTCTGGTACGTGAGCCAGACTATGCTGCTGTAATAAGCACTGGACTCTCAGTGGCTCAGGACAATGCGCACGATGCAGCCCAATGTGAATGCCCCTGGTTGGTCACTCGCTAACCCAAGCCCTTCTCATCTGGGAGCTCTGCCCTCCTTAAAATTGTCTGCATTCGGCTGGAAGATGAGGAAAACCAGAGGAGTGAGTATCCCACAGGGAGTAAGTTTATGGGCCAGGCCCACGTTTATTGGCTAGAGTTCAATCTCATGACGTGATTGACCTACAATTTCACCGTTAGCTACACCTAACTGCAAAGGTAGCAGGGAAAGCCTTCAGAGAGAAGGCAAAGATCCAGGGAAAGACAGGCCAGCTTTGTGCCTAGACAGGAGACAGAGTCCTAGGGAGAAAGATGCTGTTTGGTCCAGCTGGGTTCTGTGTCCACTCCCTGGCCAGTCATTTTGAACTGGAAGGCAGAGTTGTATCAGCTCCCGTGGATTCAGTGAACATTTAGCCAGTGTATCAGTTAGGTTTTGCTGCAAAACAAACAGCTATTTATTATTAATAGCCTAAAACAGCTATTCATTTATTTCCTCTGAGTCTGTGTGTTGAATAGGTGGTTCTGTCAATCTGGGCCAGGCTCGTACAATCTCAGTTGGGCTCACTCGTGTGTCTGCGGCCAGCAGGCAGGCTAGTTTAGAATGGCCTCGCTCGCATATTTGGTAGCTGGCTTGCAGTTAACTGGAGAGATGTGGTAACCAAGCCATCTGTCTCTCATCAGCCATCAGGCTAGCCTGGGCTCGTTCAGACGGTTGGCTCAGGATCAGACGGCGTCACTTCCACCTCATTTCATTGGTCAAAACAAGTCCCAAGACAAGCCGAGATTCAAGGCCTGGGAAAACAGACTTCTCTTGATAGGGAGAGCTACAGCATCACGTTGCAAGGAGCGTGAATAAAGGGAAGAAAAATGCAGGGTAGACAATTGCAACCTGTCACAACCAGTCTCTGCCACCTAGTCCCCTGGGAGCCAACACAGCCCTGCCTTCCAGCCCACAGTGACTGGTCTGCGGAGGTGCACACCAGTCCCTAGCATTTTCCATCCTGGGGCTAGTCTATCCCAGTCACACCTGTGTCTTTCTCAGTGACATGAGCCAGTGAATCCCCTTTCACAGAGACCCACCTTTGACTTGGGTTTCTACCACGACTGCTTTAGCCTCTGGAGAAACATCTGACAAATGCAGCTCCTTACTGTTTGGTTGGCAAGCCTAAGGTGCAATTGATAGACTGACGGACACGGGATGGATTCATGCAAGGGCCATGAGAGAGATATGGACACGGACAGGCCTAGTGCCAGCTGGCCCTTCTCCCTGCCAGGCCATCCCACTCCAAGAAGAGGGGTGAGTTGCCTGGTGTCCACCCTGGGACTCAGAGACTGTGGGATCAAACTGGGCAGGGTCAGGGCCTGGGACCACAGCACCCATCCCAGGGATGTTGGTGATGGGGACCCAGAATCTTGAGTGGTTTGGGGTCCCCTGCCCCCTAGAATGCATGCTCAGAAGATTCCACTGTGGCTGGATGGAGTGAGACCACCAGTGTAACAGTCAGTCAGGGAGTTTTGGGTGCCAGCAACAGAAATCAATCCTGACCACCTTAAGGAAAGGAGAAAGGGTATTTGTTTGTAGGATGTGGGTGAGTGGAGAGGTGGAGGGAAGAATGGAAAACAAGCTCAGAACGGGCAGGAGCCTGCCCCAGACAGGCTTAGCAGCAGGATCTGATGGTCTTACCTGGCGCTGATATAGGAAAGAATGAACTAATTCCACCTTTTTCCCCTTCTGGGTGTCACATCCTGCCAGAGAGCATCTGGTTGGTCAAGCTGAGGGCATAGATACACTGCCTCCCTCCCCATAGACCTTTTCTTCACTGGTGGTGAGAGAAAAGGGGCTGGTGGAAGGTGCCTCAAGGACCCTTTGGTTTATTCCAAGGATTAGCGAACTATAATTTTGGGGTCCAAAGCCAGCCAAGCTCCTGTTCTTATGGCCCCTGGACTAAGAATCAATTTCATATTTTTAAGTGATTACACTTTAAATGATAGTATAAGTACCTACATCATAGCCTCAATTTTGCCTCTTGGTCCACAAAACCTAAAGTATTGATTATTTGGCCCTTTAAGAAAAAGTGTGTAGACCCCTGGCTTATACACTAGGGCTTCGTCATCTGAGTACATTGATCCAGGAAGACAGGAAGGGAAGCCAGACGTGGCGGAGACTGTGTGAGTTTGTGTGTGTGTATTTGTGTGCTTGTGTGTGTCTGTGTGTATTTCCATGTGTGTATCTGCATGTCTGTCTGTTTCTGTATCTGCGGTCTGTGTGTGTCTATATCTGTGTGTGCCCTGTGCGTGTGTCTGTGTCTCTATATGTGTCTGTGTGTGTCAGGAGGGCTCCCTGTGTGTGTCTGTGTGGTTGTGTATGTCTCTCTGTGTGTGTGTGAGTCTGCATGTGTCTCTATGTGTGTGTCTGTGTGTCTCTGTATCTGTGTCTGTGTGTGTCTCTGTGTGTCTGTGTGTGTGTCTCTACGTGTGTGTGTATCTGTGTGTTTGTGTGTCTGTGTGTATCTGGGTCTGTGTGTGTATCTGTGTGTGGTTCTGCGTATATCTGTGTGTCTGTGGGTGTGTCTCTGTGTGTCTTTGTTTTTCTGTATCTGTGTGTATCTGTGTATGTGTCTCTGTGTCTGTGAGTTTCTGTAAGTGTATCTCTGTGTGTCTGTGTGTGCCTGCATCTGTATGTCTGTGTGTATCTCTGTGTATCTTTCTGTGTATCTGTGTTTCTCTCTGTGTGTGTCTGTGTGTGTGTCTGTTTATGTGTGTCTGTGTCTCCATGTGTACCTGTATGTCTCTGTGGGTGCATCTCTATGTGTGTCTGTGTATGTGTCTCTATGTGTGTGTCTGTGTCCATGTGTGTGTGTGTCTGTGTGTATATGTGTGTGTCTGTTTTCTGTGTGTCGGTGTGAGTGTGTCTATGTGTATCTGTGCACGTGTGTCTCTGTGTGTGTCTGTTTCTGTATCTGTGTGTGTGTGTGTGTGTGTGTGTGTGTGTCTGTGTGTGTGTCTTCAAACTGAGATGTCTCCCCACCAGCTCTGCCATCCAGGAGGAAACCCAGGAATTAAGGTGACATGATTTGGACAGGATGCTCTTCATTGTCGTTTTCCGGTTAATGGAAGCAATGCTTTGCTGTGCAATTCAGAGCAGGAAGGAGTGGGAGCTTTGTAAATGCAGAAAGTCAGAGTTACCATCAGGAAAAGGGTCACGTTGATGTAAAATGGAGAATATGAATATCTCTTATAGATCTGGTCACCTTCATCCACCATGTGGGAAGTCCTACTCTCTGAAGCAGCCATGTAGAAAGATCTCATGGAGTGACCACAGGGAAAGGGAGAGATGCTCAATGGGCCCTGCGGGCTGAGTCTTTCCAGCCTGGGCCTCAGACCTGCAAGGGAAGAAACCTCCAAGATGACCCCAGCCCAGCCACCATCTGGCTGTGTGCCACCTCGAGGAAGACTCATATTGCTGAGTCCAGTCAAGCTCCAGATCCCTTCTGGGCTAGCTTGCCATGCAGCAATAGAAACCCAAACCACCACCCTGGAGGAAATGCGTCTCTGCTGTGCAGGATGTGCTGCATCTGCAGACATTTGTCAAGAGCACAGGCTCAGGGAACGGAGGGATGCGGGTGAACCCTCTCCATCCTCTCCTGGGAAGCCCCAGGATCATCCAAACAGGATGACTGGGCTCAGTGATCGTGTGAGGACCCAGAAGGGCCCAGGCTTTCATCACGGCTTCAGGGAATGGTGGGGTGTCCCAGGGAAGAGAAGAAAGATGGATGGTGGGAAGAGATGGAAGCAGCGGGAGGGAACTGTGGAGAGCTTTCCGAGGGTGTGACAAGGTCCCCACCATCCCCCTGGCAGAGGACACAACCCTCCTGTTTGTGAGGAGAGCATTCTGGTGCTAGGATGGGCACCTTGCCCAATTCCTCCTAGCCCCGAAGTCTCTGAGACTTTAAAACCATCACCCAAGCCTGAGCATGGTGGCTCATACCTATAATCCCAGCACTTTGGGAGGTCGAGGTGGGAGGATGGCTTGAGCCCAAGAAAGAGTTCAAGACTAGCCTGGGCAATATAGTGAGACCCTGTCTCTACAAAACATTTTTTTAAAAAAACTGGGCATGGTGGCATGAAAGGATGATATCTTTCCCTATCATCCTGGGGAAAGATAGGAGAGAGTCTGGAGCTATAAGTCGAGGAGAGGGTCTGTTGGGTCCAGAAAGGGGGCAGCCTCTCCTTTGCTGTGGCCTCTGAGCTGAGCAGGCCTCTTGTCCCCAGTGTCATGCAGATGGACAAATGAGAACATGTCCTTCGACCGCCTTGACTCCAGGGGCAGAGGGGCCTGGAAGGATACTAGGGCCCCTTCTGTCTGGAGGGCCGAGGGCTTGGTACTGCTGGAAGGGGAAGAGCACCAGCAGCCACTGGGGCCATTTAGATGATGGGGCGCCCTCCCCTCTGGCCATTGCCAAAAGCCGGAGACAGGAAAAGGAACCCCAGGTGGGCAATCTCATCAGCCCTCAGGGACTTCACGAAGAAAGAAGCTGGAAAGGCCTGAGGATGTAGGTGCCAGAGAGGCCCCAGAAGCCCCATGCTGCCTGCTGAAGATCAGCCCCCGCCTCTGCTGCTGTCAGACTAGATCAGAAGGATACAGTGCAAAGAGGAGCCACTTGTGTGTCAGGCCTTGGAGGAAAGTATCACCTCAAGGGCTTTTGAGCCACCATCACCCCGAGAGTATTAATCATACCATTAAGGAGGCCTCGCAGGTCCCCCTCCCGCACTTCCCATGTGACGGCACACCTCCTGAGAGAGGGAGCTCCGAGGATGACTTCATGCTCAGGTGCTGGTGACTCCCCTGAGCTGGGCCGAGGGCAGGGAAGGAGGTTGGGGAGACGTGCTGCTGCTCCTTGACCATCCGCCACATGCTGCCCAGCCCAAGGGATGGAAACTCAGGTAACGCCCCGAAGTGGTGGACCATGTGGTTCCTGCTGGGCCTGGAATCGCTTCCTGGTATGGTGACATCAATCCTGGGCCCTTAGAGCCTGCCCAGGGCAGGAAGTGAGAGAAGCCAGCTGCCATGCTTCTGTAGCCATGTGGCCTCATGCATTCTCAGGGCCTCATTGCCTCACTGGGGCAGTGGGCATCCTGCCTTCACATCTCCTCTCCACAATCCCCACTTGCTGAACAGAGCAGGTGAGCCAGCAGATGAGACCAGGGCTGTGAGAGGGCTCTATGGACTGTGGGGGACCGTGTGTACAGAGGATGCACCGTCTTTGCTCTGATGCCCAGGAGAGGTAGGCTTGGCCCTTACCCTCACGAAGTCCCAGCCTCGTCAGGGAGACCCACTGTTGACCTGCGGAAGTCCAGATGGGTTAGTGTTGAAACGGAAGTGCATACAAAGCACTGTGGGAATGTGGAGAAGGCCAGCAGGCAGGGGCTGGGGCACCACACTTCAGGTTGACTGAGTACTCATTACTTGTTCCTGTACGCCACGAGGGATTGAGTCTGTTTTGTTTGCTGCTGTGTCCCTAGTGCCTAGAATAGAGCATGGCATACAACAGGTGCCTAATAATTGCTTGTTGTATGAATGAATGGATGAATGAACAAAAGAGAGGGACGGAAGGCTGTCAGGTGAGCTGAACCATGAAGGGTAAGTCAGAGGTGAGGTGGGACCGACAGTCTAGGATGCAGGAACAGGAGGCGCAGGCACTTGAGCTCCACGGCAGAGAGTGTATCTGGAAGTGGTGGTTTCCACGGGAAAACCACCGTGGTTTTTTTTTTCCATTTCCAGATATTTTAATAATTTAAAATATAAATAATTGTATTAAGTCCCACTGAATAAAGAATGTGAAAGTTTCTGGTATTAAAAAAAAGAGTTTGAAGCTTGATAGTCATTTTATTTTATGGTGGGACAGAGGCTGGATTTTGCTTGCTTTCCATGATTACTTCACTGTCTCCCTCCGTTTCAAAATTGAGATTCACAAATGAGCTGGATACCACTGTCTCTGGTTGATCTGTCTGAACAGTGGAATCAGTCTGCAATTTATTCTGTTGGTATTGTCTTTCTGCTTCTTCAGAGATCCTGTTTTCCTCTTCTTCTTCTTCTTCTTCCTCCTCCTTCATCCGGTAATATTCATCAATGGCATATTGGTACTTTGGGGTGCTGATATCCAAAACAGATGCAGTCTTCTCTCCAAGGAAGTCACACACAAACTGATAAAGCAGATCCAAAGTTCAAAGCTAGGTCTGAATCTAAAGCTCATGGTCTTACCATTACACCAACCTGAGAGGGTTGATGTAGCAGCCCAAAGCATGTAAAACCATAAATAGGGGCCCCAGGTAAGTTTTGTTCCTCTCCTGCAGGAGAGGAAGACGATGTGGGGGAATCTGGGTTTGGGGATCTGGGTCTTTACTCTGAGGACACTAGGGAGCTATAGGGGGTAGCCTGCTAATTAGATGTGATGGGTTTGGTTTTTCAGATAGTGTCCAATTCAATGGTTTTTAGTGTACTCAGACTTGTGAACCACCACAATAAATTTTAGAATGTTTTTTAAATCTTTTTTAAATTAAAAGGACTAGATGATTAGAAGCAAATTTTAGAACATTTTTATCACCCAAATAGAAATCCCACACCCAGTGGGTATCATCCCCAACCTCCCATCCCCCAGCCTCCCCTCCCCCAACCTCCCATCCCCTCAGCCCTAGAAAAGCAGCAATATATTCTCTGTCTGCATGAATTTCCCTGTTTTGGACATTTTATATTAATGAAATCATATGCAAGGTGGTCTTCTGTGACGAGCTTCTTTCAGCAGGCCTAACATTTTCGGGGTTCATTCCTGTCGTGTAACAGTACCTCATTTCTTTTTATTGCCAATTAGTATTCCATTGTGTGGATTTACTACCTTTTGTCTGTCCATTTGCCAGCCGGTGAACATTTGGGATGTTTAGAAGTGGTTTTTAAAAAGATCCTCAGGTAGTTAAAATTAACAAGATTAAAAATACCAAGTGCTGGTGTGGACGTGGAGCAACCGGAACTCTCATACATTAGTGCTGGGCGTCACGATGGTACGACCACTTTGGAAAAATCTGGCAGCTTCTTATAAAGACAAACGGATATTTATTATATATCCCAGAGATTTAACTTATAGGAATTTAGCCAAGAGAAATGAAGACATATCCACACAAAAACATGTACACAGTGGTCAGGGCAGCATTATCCATCACGGTAAAATCTGGAAACAAGTCTAGTTGTCCGTCAACATGAGAATGAATAAACAAATTGAGTTATGTTTATGAAATCAAAACTTTTCCAACAATGGAAGTCACAAAAGATGGATGAAGACGAAAAGCACAGTGGGTGAAAGAATCCAGACGTAAAAGAGTATTACTGTGTAATTATTAGAAAATTCTATTTTATATGAAGCTTAAGAACCCACAAAGCTCATTTCTGGGTGGCAGGAGTCAGCACAGAGGTTTTTTGGGTGTAGGCTGGGTGATTGGAGGCAGGGGTACAGAAAACTTTCCAAGGTGATTGAAATATTCTATGCCTTGATGTGACTGGGTATTGGTTGCACAGGGGTATGCATTTATCAAAACCTTTTTTTTTTGAGATGGAGTCTTGCTCTTTTGCCCAGGCTGGAGTTCAGTGGTGTGATCTCTGCTCACTGCAACCTCTGCCTCCTAGGTTCAAGTGATTCTCCTGCCTCAGCCTCCTGAGTAACTGTGACTATAGGCATCTGCCACCACACCCAGCTAATTTTTTCATTGTTGTTGTATTTTTGGTAGAGATGGGGTTTCACTGTGTTAGCCAGGATGGTCCTGATCTCCTGAGCTCATGATCCGCCCGCCTCAGCCTCCCAAAGTGCTGGGATTATAGGCATGAGCCACCACGACGGGCCGGCATTTGTCAAAACTCTTTAAACTCCATTCTTAAGATCCATACATTGTATTGAATGTCAATTATGCCTGAATAAAGGAGGGGGAAATGATCCATCTGGAAGAATGAAGGAGATTGGACTTTGGGGCTAGGACTGGAAGACAGGGAGGGGCTACTGAAGTCTCTAAGGTAGGGGGCCGCAGAATGGGGAGGAAGGATGGACTAGGGGGATGCTAAGGAGGTATAGAGGAAAGGGTGGGTGCCTGATGGGCAGGGGTGGGGTCAGTGGGAGAGAGAGCAGGCAAGGGTGACTCAGTTTCCTCTATTGGCACCTTTGATGGGTTAGTCCTCAGCCTGGTCCAGCTCCATCCTGTGGGCTTCCTGGCTGAGTGAAGCCAGGCCCCGGCTGACTCACCTCTGACCATCAGGTAGGTGTGCCCTGCCCTGGTTGGCCGACCTCACAGGTTCACCTGTGTCAGCGTCGTGTGATGCTTTCTGACTCATGGGATGAGAAGCTTGGATGACTTGGGCTTTGTGCAGTCAGCGGACAGAGCCCTCTGGTTCTCTAGATGTGCTTGGCAAGCCACCTCAGCTCATGGGTGGCTTGGGGTACCCAGGGAACCTTCAGATCCTGCATTGAGAACAGCCTTGGAAGTGTAGCACAACCTCTCTGAGTTACAGAGGAGAAGACTAAGGCCCAAGAGGGCAGGAAGTAGCTCCAGGCCCTCTCTCTTCCCATCTTCTCCCTCTTCCCCTCTGAGTTCAGCTCTGCAGCTGACACAGTGGCCCACACTGGAGACCATAGGAGGGCAGTGGTGGGAAGTCCCCAGGAGTCATGCCCCATCTGAATACAGTGCACTAGGGTGGGGAGGCACAGACACCCTCGGCCGGCTCAGAGTGCCTCAGCAGCTCAAGTGTGCAGTGGCCTTGGCCAGAGCTGGTGGGAAAGTCCCAGGCGGGTGTCATCCTGTTGTCATCTATCCCACCCTGGGGACCTCCCCATATGAGCATCTTCTCCTTGTCATCTGGCCCAGGCCACTTGTCTCAGACAAGAAGCCCCTTCTCAATTCCCCTGAGATGTCTTATGCTGAGCCCTGAGAACCAAGCTTCTTTGAAGGCGATGAGATAACGCATCTTCTGGGCTCCACTTCCATGCCAGCACACTGAACTCTTCTAGTATAAAGGAAATGTGTGTTTTAAAAATGCTTTATTGAAGTATAACAAAAATATAATGAATACAGAAATCATCAATGTAGAGTTTGGTAAATATACACATATGAACACCATGTGGATCAAGATTTAGAGCATTTCCAGGACTTTAGAAGGCTGGCTCCCTTGTAGTCCCTTTCAGTGACCCCCTCCCCCAAAGTTGCCCCTATTCTGACTTCTCTCATTATGGATTAATTTCACCTACTCTTGTACTTTCCATAATCATACAGCATATCCACAAGATTTTTGTTTCTTCTCAATATAATGTCTGTGAGATTCATCCGTGTTGCTGCCTGCATGAGTAGCTGTTCTTTTTTATTTCTGAGTAGTATTCCACTGTATGGATGTACCACAATGCATGTATCCACCCTACTGCTTATGGGCACTTGGGTTGTTTCCAGTTTGAGGCACCTATGAATATTCATATGAAGTATTTGTGTGCACATATATACTCATTTCTCTTTTTTTAATTTTAATTTTTTTTAAATAGAGACGGGGTCTCACTGTGTTGCCCAGGCTGGTCTCACACTCCTGAGCTCAAGTGATCCTCCTTCCTCAGCCTCCCGAGGAAGTGCTAGGATTACAGGGATGAGCCACCATGACTGGCCCTCATTTCTTTTAAATATATGCCTAGGAGTGGAATTTCTGGGTCATAGGTAAGCATATTTTGAGCTTTAGTAGATAACTGTCAAACAGTTTTCTAAAGTGATTGTACCAGCTGACACTCCCACTAACAATGTATGAAAGTTCCAGCTATGCCATATCCTCAGCCACGCTTTTTAATTTTAGCCATTCTAGTGGGTATATAATAGTACCTCACTGGGGCTTTAATTCACTTTCTCCTGATGACTAAAGATGCTATCTGTCTACCTTCTCACATGCTTATTGGTCATTTAGATACCTTTGTGTGTGTGTGTGTGTGTGTGAAATGCTTGCTCAAGTCTTTTGACCACTGTCTATTGGGCTGTTTCCCTTTTCTTATTGATTGATGTAAGTTTTCTGTATGTACTGAACATGAATTTTAGTCAGATGTATGGTGATTATCTTGTCTTTGTAGCTTTTTTCCCCTTCCTTCCTCCCTCCCTTCCTTCCTTCCTTTTCTTTCTTTTGAGAATAAGTCTTGCTCTGTCACCCAAGCTAGAGTGGAGTGGCACGATCTCAGCTCACTGCAACCTCTGCCTCCCACGTTCAAGTGATTCTCCTGCCTCAGCCTCCCAAGTAGCTGGGTCTACAGGCATGTGCCACCATGCCCTGCTAATTTTTATATTTTTAGTAGAGATGAGGTTTTACTATGTTGGCCAGGCTGGTCTTGAACTCCTGACTTCATGATCCGCCCGCCTCGGCCTCCCAAAGTGCTGGGATTACAGGCATGAGCCACTGCGACCGGCCCCTTCCTTTTCTTTCTTTTGAGTCAGAGTCTCACTCTGTGGCTCAGGTTGGAATGCAGTGGTGTGATCCTAGCTCACTGCAACCTGGAATTCCTGGACACAAGCAATCCTCCAGCCTCAGTCTCCCAAGTAGCCAGGACTATATATAGGCATATGCCACCATGTCCAGCTCATTTTAAAGTTTTTATTATAGACAGAGTTTTGCTATGTTTCCCAGGCTGGTCTTGAACTCCTGGTTTCATGGGATCCTCCTGACTTGGCCTCCCAAAACACTAGGTTTATAGACATGAGCCACTGCACCCAGCCTGTAGCTTCATTTCTTACTTCCGTTTTGTTAATGGTGTCTTTTGATGGATACAGGTTGCTGACGCTAATGAAGTCTGGATGATCTGCCTTTTCTCTTACATTTCAAGCCTTTTGCAGTCTCTGTAAGACATCTTTGAGAACCTAAGTTTTGTGCTGGCAAGGGTTATGCCAGCTTCCATCCTGTCCTTGCTCCAATGTAGAATTCAGTCTGTTATTCACTCTCCTAGCCATGTGTCCATCAAGTTATCTGCCTGCCTATGCATCTGCCCACCCACTCACCTCCAACCATACTCTATCACCATTCATACATTCACCCATCCATCCACCCACTGATCTACCAATATTTATTGCCATCACTGTGAGCTGAGTGATGACAGGTATTAAGAGACTGAGATGGTGGAGGAGTTACTGAGATGAACAAGACCTCCAAGGAGCTTAGGATCTGATGGGAAAAGCACAGTATACACAAATCCTCGACAGATTTTTATCTACCCTTAGGTTGTTCTGAAGTCTGTAGCTTTCGTTCATGACTCTCTGAAACCTCCATCTATTTGTACTTGTTCTGTGACACTCCTTCCAGTATGTGTAGATAGTCTGAGTTCCACAGGCCTGAGCTGCAAAGAGAAAACCTAACCTTCCTTGTTATGGAGACTTGGCCTTTACTGATGTGGCCTGAGAGGGTTGCCGGCCCTGGTCCATCAACGGCTTAAATTTCGCTTGTGAGCAGCCTGTATTTAGAGAGGTGTGCCCCAGTGGGGGGACCACCTCCCCCAGGGCTGACTGACCAGCTGTGGGCGTTTGAAGGCTGGCATTGTGGGACTGGCAGGCAGCCCAGAGTCTGGCAGCCCAGAGGCAGGCAGTGGGCCTCAGCAGGAGTTTCAACAGGCTGGCAGAGTGGGCAGAGAGGGAAATGGGGGTGGGTATAAGCCATCACACTAAAGGGTAGTCTCCTTCCTGGCTTGAAAATGGGGTGGATGCTGGCTCTTCGTTGCTGGGTCTCAGGTCAAGCGGGGGCCTCCGGCCTTGAGGTGGGGCCTGGGGATAGTGGCAGGGAGGTCAGGAGGCGTGTACCCCTCCTTGGGAGGCCCCCCTCTGGACTCTAGCCACAGACTGGGCAAATGTACCCCAGCTCCCCAGGCCTAGCCTCTGTCTACCTCACCTTGACCTCTTCCTAGGGGCAGTGGCTCAAAACCAACAAAAACAGCAGAGATGCTGCCAGCCCTGTCCTCAGCATAGCCAGGCCCTGGTCACTCCACTGAGATTCGACTGCCCAGAATGCCCCAGCAGGCCTGGCTGCGGTCCTGCCTGGCAGCACCTGACCTCCTGAGGACACAGACCCTTTGTTGGAAGAGACGGCTTGTGGGGACAGCCTTGAGGAGGGGCCGAGCTGAGCAGGCCAGGCTGGCGCCAGGCGAGACCAGGAGCCTCAGCACACAAAGCCTTCTATACAGTGGCCTGGCAGGGGCAAGACCAGTCCTGGAGCAACGGTTCGACTGCTGAGTCTGATGGGCCTGCAGCCAGGGTCAGGACCAGGGAGGGTGAGCAGGGCCTGCACCCCCCACATGCGGAGTCCTTCCTCTCTCCCTCCCCCTCCCTCCTCTGAGCTCAGTCCCTCTCCCTACGGTCACTCTGCCAGCTCCAGCCCTGGGGAACCACACCCACTCCTGCCAGGGTGACTGGACCCACCTTTCTGGTCCCTCCACCAGGCAGAGAGCCTCTTCCCTCTGAACTTAGGGGTAACAAAGACACCCTGGCTGGAAGTCAGCCCTTCCTGGGCTCAGTGGCCGAGTTGACCCAGAGGCAGGTCTTGGCCTAAAGGAGGTGATTTCTGGTCTTGCTCTGTGGCAGGCTAACACTAAGTGTTTTCCCTGTGGCATCTCATTGGACCACATAGCAGCTTCTAGAGGAGGTACCGGTATTAACAGCATATATCAGTGGGGAGCCCAGGTGTGAGCCCAGGCTCTCTGATCCCCGGAGTCCCCACAGCAAGGAGAGGTGTTGGGGGAAGAGGGAGCCTGTTCCTCTTTCTGATGGAGATGGGGACCGGCTGGTGGATCTCACAGGGAGGGTGTGCATTTTGGAGCCATCACTCCAGACAGAATTTGGGCAGAGGGCTGTGCCCAGAGGTGGAGAGACGAGAGAGAAGGCTGTTTGACAGTCTGGGTAGCAGCCGTGGGGGTAGCCCACGGGTCTCCCTTTAGGAAAGAATTTGCTGCTCATCTGCAAAGAGTGCAGCCCCTTTGGGAGTGGCCTCAACCATCAAGAAGAGACCAGCAAATACTGAGCAGCCCAGCAAACACTGAGCGCAGCAGGCCTGGCCATCTGAGCTCAGTGGGGACGCCCATCACAGCCGCCTGTGCTCAGGAACTCCTGCTGGGTTGGCCCAGGCCTGGGAAAATCTGTATTGCTGTCTAGGCTGTTCCTGCCCAGCCCTGCTTCGCCACTGGTCTTCCCCAGGCACGACTGCCCTGTAAACCACGTGGGCTCTCAGCTATGTCTCAGCCTGTGCTTCCTACAGGACCCTAGGACAGAACCTCAGCTACTGCAGCGGCAGAAGGAAGGGATGGGAAGGAAACTTCACCTCTGTGCTACCGCCCACTAATGGCATAACCTCGCTCAACCTCTGGGTGACTCAGTTTCCTCCTCGTAAAATAAAGCTAATGATCTCTGGATAATAATCTCCTCCTCGTGTGATTACTATGGGTACTCAATGATTGAATGAATGTGAAGAGCTCAGCACAGTACTGAGGTTAATTAATGTAGACAGTTATTGAGACTTTTGGCTGCATTTGTACTGAATAGTTTGACATGTTTTTCTTTGCTTTACTGTAAGCTGCTTGAGAACAGAGACCAAGCAGGTCCATTTGGCACCAAGCTTGACCCCAGTGAGTGCTCCATGAAGGTTTGTTAAAGGATAGGAGTAAATTAGATGGGGGGCCATGCACAGTGGCTCATGCCTGTAATCCCAGCACTTTGGGAGACTGAGGCAGGAGGACTGCTTAAGGCCAGGAGTTCAAGACCGACCTAGGCAACATAAGGAGACCTCATCTCAAAAAAAAAAAAAAGTTACATGGGGATGTACCAGCCAAATATGGCAAGATGACACCCAGTTTGTACTGGGGCGCCTGGGTGGGTGGTCATGCCGTTGTCTGACATGGGTGTCTAGAAGGAGAGGTGGGGTAGATGGGGAGGGATAATGACTTTCCACAGGGCTATGGTGTTTGAGGGTTCTGTAGACCCGCCACATGGACAGAGCCCAGGCTGAAGCCAGACTCCTGTCAACCCCATCAGGAATCCACCGCACACCCTCAACAGTTCTGATTATCTCCAGCTGTGTAACAAATCACCCCAGACCAAGTGGTGTGAAACAACCTCACTCATTTATCATCATCCTTTCTCACAGTTCTTAGCACTGACTGGGCTCAGCTGGGCGGTTCTTACCCTGGGCTCTCAGGTGGCCGCAGTCAGATGGTGGCTGGGTCGGGGTCCTCTCAAGGCCTCCTCACTTGCGTGTCTGACAGCTGAGACCGCAGCTGGGCTGTCGGCTGGAACGCAGGCTGTGTCCTCTCCATGTGGCCCAGGCTTCCTCATGCTGTGGGAGCTAGTTATCAAGAACTAGAGCCCAAGAACAAGAGCTGGCAGAAGCTGTTGCTTTCACGACCTGCTGCCAGGAGACACATGGCCTTACTTCCGCCACATGCTGCTGGTTAGAAGGAAGTCACAGAGACCAGCCCATATTCAAGGGAAGAGGAATAAAACTCCACCTCTTAACACCAGGAGTGGAAAAGAAATTGCATGTTTTAAAATCACTGCACCAGGGGACACTGGAAGCACAGCCCCTTCAGACTCTAGGATGAGCCCTGACTCTAATGGGGACAGTTTAGAAGCTCAAGTGACAATTGGCATGGCCAAATACCTTGGCATCTGTGGTACAGAGTTGAGTCCATCTCCTGGGCTCAAGCAATCCTCCCATCTCAGCCTCCCAAGTAACTGACACTAGAGGTGTGCACCGCCATCCCCTGATTTTTAAAATTTTTGTAAAGATGGGGTCTTGCTGTGTTGCCCAGGCTGGTCTTGAACTCCTGGCCTCAACCAATCCTGCCTCAGCCTCCCACAGTACTGGGATTACAGGTGTGAACCACCATATCTGGCCATAGCTGAGTCTTAATAGTAGCTGCTCCATGAAGAAGTGTGAGTTAATTCGTGAGTAAGGGAGAGTAATCAGGGCCTGGCCAGCATCCAGCTCTCAAACTTGGACCTTGCCTGGTCCCCTCAGCCTTCTGCATTCGGACTCTGCCCGTTCAGTCTCTAGGATGGAGACCTGTCTCGATTTTTCTGGAATTTGACCCTGTCCTCTGCCCCAGGCTTGGGTTCCTACTATTGGAAACCCCATATGGATGAGCACCTCCTGCCTATGGGGCTCCGGTCAAGCCTTCTTGAAGCTGGTCCATCCCAAGGCCTTTCCCAGACCTCCCCTCCTGTGCCTGGAAGAGTTGGGAGCGCTGAGCTCAGAGATGTGCTGGGATTGGGTGAGACAGCTTGGGCTGAGAAGAGCTAGGGCAAAGGGAAAGACTACATGAAAGGGCTGCTCCAAAGGAGGGGACTGAGAAGATGGAAAAAGGGCAGAGGGGTCAGTGGGAGACTTAGAGGCACGGCCCAAGGAGAGCCAGTGTGGGGAGAGCAGCCACCCCCAGGAGCTGTGATGGCAAAGGGCTGGGGGCGAGGATGGTGGGCGCAGAGGGCAGGGAGCTGAGGAGGGAGTGGCGGTGAGGACGCTGAGGAGGTGCGCGCTGGTACCTCAGTTGTGACCTCAGAGCCTGCCCATAAGCTGTGCAGCCTGGGAACCATGACTTTCAAAGGCAGAGGACCTGGGAGGCATTTCCAGTTGGTGAAATCACACCCAGAACAATCCCAGCTGTGTGGGCATTTCTCCAGAACAGGTACCAAGCTGCTAAACTCCCTCTCTGATCCTGTAACAGCAGCCACCGGGCCTCGTGTCAGAGAAGGGTGTGAGGTCTCCAAGTCCTGAGAGGCCCTTGCCATACTGCTTATCGTTAGAGGGGGCCATGGATGCCCTGAGAACTTCCAGACTCAGAGCCCTCAGTTTTTCCCACTATTCACTGTGCGCCATCAGGGCAGGAAGCAAATGAGACCCAGGGCCTGCTGCTAGGGAAATGTTCAAGTAAGAGCAGTGATAGAAATAAGGAGAGCTGGCTGGGTGCAGTGGCTCATGCCTGTAATCCCAGCACTTTCGGAAGCTGAGGCAAGCGGATCACTTGAGGTCAGGGGTTCGAGACCAACCTGACCAACCTGGTGAAAACCTGTCTCTACTAAAAATACAAAAAATTAGCCAGGAGTGGCAGCGGGTGCCTGTAATCCCAGCTACTCGGGAGGCTGAGGCAGGAGAATTGCTTGAACCTGGGAGGCGGAGGTTGCAGTGAACCAAGATAGTGCCACTGCACTCCAGCCTGGACCACAGAGCAAGACTCCAACTCAAAAAAAAAAAAAAGAAAGAAATGCATTCCCCAGCAGGGAAGGGCCTGGCTCTGGGTTCTGACCCCTTTCCTTGGCTCTACTGAGAAACACAGCTCAGGATGCCTCTGCTTTTGGGTTCCTGGAGCTCATCTGGGGCTTCTCACATCCCCTGATGGGTCTTACTCCCTTGCTTCCCCTCCACTCCCTTCTTCCTCCAACCACGAGGGTCTCTTGCAGGTTGGGGGTAAATGAAGGTCGAGTCTGAGAGGGAAGACTGGCTGAGTGATCATTTGTATTTTCTAAACCAATTGGCAAGTATCCTAACTTTTTTTTTTTTTTGAAAACTTAAAGCCAAGTACTGACATCTTTGTCCTTATTTCCCAAGCCTGCCAACCCCAAAGCATGGAGGGAAAGGGCTGCGAGAACTAGAGAAACATAGCTTGCTCTGCCCAGCTGTGCCTGTGGCGCCTTTGAAATGCAGAGGTTCGAGCCAGGTATGCCACCAGATCGTTGCCTACTCTTCCTTACACTTCCTTGCATTTGATTCTATGCTTAGAAAAGTTTGACCACTTTAGAAGCAGTAACCATATACCAGTATTCTCTCCTGGCTTGTATGATTTCATGTTGCATTTATTTCACTGATATGCTGGTAAATAACTCT
This sequence comes from Sapajus apella, assembly GCF_009761245.1. Classification (NCBI taxonomy): domain Eukaryota; kingdom Metazoa; phylum Chordata; class Mammalia; order Primates; family Cebidae; genus Sapajus; species Sapajus apella. The sequence continues at coordinate 2,208,369 of NW_022437047.1, forward strand.
GGAGGCTGAGGCAGTTAGATCACCTGAGGTCAGGAGTTCAAGACCAGCCTGGCCAACATGGTGAAACCTCGTCTCTACTAAAAATACAAAAATTAGCCAGGAGTGGTGGCATGCACCTGTAATCCCAGCTACTCGGGAAGCTGAGGTCTGAGGATTGCTTCAACCCGGGAGGCGGAGGTTGCAGTGAGCCAAGATAGCGCCACTGCACTCCAGCCTGGGCAACAGAGCAAGACCCTGTCTCCAAAAAATAAAAACAAAAAACCCAAAACTCTGAGGTTGCACCCTGCACTTTCTGTTCCTCCAAGCAGCCTCGACTTAAAGGGTCTAAATTGCAGTCTCTGAACGAGAAGGAGCCGGACAGGTCGCCTGCCCCCCTGCACTTACTCCAAGCAGGCATCTTCTGTGGCATCCCGGCTTGGTATCTTGCACAGCTCCAGCCATGGAGAGAGTCTTACTTCAAAGCATCATTCTGCAATATCACTGACTGGTAGAAAGCTTTCTGTCTAAATGAACCCAGATCTGTCTCCTGCTTATCCTGGTCAGGCCTATGAAGCCCCACTGTGGCCTCTGCCCCAGTGCGGCCCTCATCTCTCTAGAGGTGGCGCTGTGTCCACCGCACCACTTCTCTCGTGATCAGCCTTAGTTGGAGCTTCTCTGAAAACCCTTGATTGGCAGGGTCCCCTGCTCCTAGATTCTCTGCTGAATGGGCTGGGCCTGTCCCCCTGGAGCTGAAGCTTCTGCAGTGATACCTGGATTTGCTTGGACTCACCCAGCCCCAGGGCCTGGGATACAGACCCTCTGTCCTCGGAACATAGCCTGCGAGTTGGTCAACTGTTTGAGCCTCTCTGCTCATCTGCAATCTGAGATCTTCGTCACATAAATTGAGGCCTCTCCCAGCCTGACCTGCTGACCTTTTGTACTAAAATTCAACAGTAGCAGAGATAGCATTAGAGGCAGGAGCCACGCTCTGGGCGTAAGCAGAGCAAGGCCTTACACAGGCTGTTCCGCCACTCACTTAACATGAGGGAAGGCCCATGGACGGCTTATGGCTTCTGTCTACTTTGGAGGCTCTATTTATAAAAAGTAGTTAATACTAGTACTTGTTCTCAAGGGCCTTGCAGGGATTAAGAAATAGTTATAAATCTTTACCATGTGCAGTGTATTAAGCACAGCAAAGGGTAGCTATTCTTCTTATTGCTACTTATCTTTTTTTTTTTTTTTTTTTTTTTTTTGAGTCAGAGTCTTGCTCTGTCGCCCAGGCTGGAGTGCAGTAGCTCAATCTCAGCTCACTGCAACCTCCACCTCCCAGGTTCAAACAATTCTCTCTGCTTCAGTCTCCTGAGTAGCTGGGATTACAGGTGCCCACCACTGTGCCCCGCTAATTTTTGTATTTTTTAGTAGAGGGGAGTTTCATCTTGGCGCTTATCTTAATTGGAAGAAAAGACAAACATTTGTCATCAAGGGTGGGCCATATTGATTGGAAGGCAGACATATGGATCACAAGGTAAGCATTGCTGACCAGAAGATTTAGTCTCACGGAGCAAGGAGAGATTACCAATGTGAGTTAGTCAGTACAGGCTAAGAGGATCAACTCAGTACGTTTATGAAAATTGCATAGACAAAAACAACAGATGAAAAAGGGAAACTGCAGAGGTGGAGGCTGCTTGCTTCCTTGCACCCACAAGGCAGAGAGCCCAGAGCTCAGGCGAAGTCTGACTGAGCAGCATTTTAGGCTCAGCAAAGTCCCGGGCCCCACTCCTAGACAGCAGGCAGTAGGACCCTCTCCTGAGGATAACGATACATTGAGAAAAGCCACTGCAGATCAGTAAACAGTAAATAAAGGTGGCTATGGGGCATGCAGCAAGGACAAATCTGGGCTGGACTTGGCAACCTCCTGGGTCCTGCTGACCAGGTAGTTATATGTTGACTCTGGGTGGGGACTGTGTAAATGAACTCAGTGTGTGTTTCTATGTCACTCAGCTATACTGTTGGGTGTCATCCTGCAGGGCTCAGCCAACGGAAGATTCTCTAGGGTGAGAAGACCTAGTCAGTGGGAGAGGACACAGACGTGGAGTCAGCCAGTCCTGGGTTCGAATCCAGCTCAGCCACCTGGTGTCCATCAGGTGGGGACAACAGAGTCTCCCCTGCAGAGTTCTTGTGAGGACTACATAGGATCACAGCTCTCAATCACGAAACATAGCGTCAGGCTAGCTGGAAGAAAAGGCGGCGTGGAGGGGATGATGACTGGCACAATCCAGCTCCAAGGTGCCACTGGGAGCCCACCTGCTGCTGGAGACACATAGCCAGGTGAGTGGGGAAGAATTCCACTCTCCACTTGGCTCTAGTGTGACCTTGGGCACATCGGTCACCTGTCGTGGCCTCCATTCCTTCATTTGTAAGGCAGGGATAACAAGCTCCACTTTGCAGGGTCACCCTGAGGCTCAGAATGACACCTACAAAGTGCAGAGCCCAGCACGGAGGCATAAAGTAAGGCCCCGTCCCCTTCCCAGAGGCCAATAGGATGCCACGGCCAGACCCAGCTCAGGCCCTCCCGAAGACGACTTTCTCTCAGCTCCTCTACTCTCCCAAGCTTCATTCATTCTGCCTCAGAGGCATGAGACAGAAATAGCCAGCCCACTCCACGTCTTTACAAAGACGAGGAAGTCCAGTCTCTCGGGCCATTTCTCTCTGACTGTGCCTATGAAATCCTTGCCAAAAGCTGGTGACACAAGCTTGCTGACACAGCAGATCCAGGACTCGCTGTGCAAGGAGACCTGGGATCTTCCGGGAGCCCTGGCCAGGGTGGGGTGCTATGGGTATGAGTTATCTACTGCACATGGCCAATGACCCAACACTTAGTGGCTTCAAATAACAACCAAGGATTATCTTGGAGATTCCCCCAGAAGGCAAGTTCTGTGGAGTCGTGAGTTGCGGGGGACTGTGGCCAGGCAGGTTGTGTGAGAGCACAGCAGCTGAGGGTAAGCCACACCCTGCCGAGCTCCACCCTGCCATGCTGGCTCAGGGGCCTGCAGTGACCCAAATCACACAAGTGACTTTTTTTTTTTTTTGAGACCAAGTTTCACTCTTATTGCCCAGGCTGGAGTGCATTGGTGAGATTTCAACTCACCACAACCTCCCCCTCCCAGGGGTGAGGTTGCAGAGAGAATCAAGCAATTCTCCTGCCTCAGCTTGAGTCTCCTGCTTCAGCCTCCCGAGCAGCTGGGACTACAAGCACCTGCCACCACACTCGGCTAATTTTTGTATTTTTAGTAGAGACAGGGTTTCGCCATGTTGGCCAAGCTGGTCTTGAACTCCCGACCTCGTGATCTGCCTGCCTCAGCCTCCCGAAGTACTGGGATTACAGACATGAGCCACCGCGCCTGGTACGAGTGACTTTCAAAGCCCAGCTAGACTCCAGAGGAGAACTTTCCCCCATCTTCCCCTTGCGAGTGTCTCTCTGATCACTCTGCCCACCACCTCCCTGGGCCTCAGTGGAACCTCTCTTCGCTGCCTCTGCCTCCCCGTCATGGTCTGGTTCTTAGAAGCCAGCAGAGAGAAGCTGATGCATGTAGTGACTTCACAAAAACCACGGGGATGCCCCATCCCCAAAGGGTCCCACAGCAGCCCATTAGCAGGGTCTGATGGCTTTCTGAGTTGTAGGGAACCTCTCTCAGTTTCCCTGCCCATGACTGACGCTATCCTGGACCGGAAACCCTCCAAATGGAACCAGACAGATGAAGTCCATGGCCTCATCCTACCTAAGGACCAGTGTCTAGGCTGGCAGCACAGGTTGTATGACCCAGCGACTGGCACTGACAATGATCTCAGCCTTCATGATGTTTAATGTTATAGAAACCCCACCTCATGCCCACAGCGGGGCTACCTGACCCCAGCCCCTCCTGGAGAGCCTCTCCAGAACAACTATAACTTTGTACTCACGACAGCCACCGCGTTCACTCCTGCCAAGCACAGAACCACCGGGGAGAGGTTCGTTCAGCAGCTCCACCATCTCAGAGCACTGTAACCTCCTGCCCCTGACTTTGTCCTTCTGAATCCCCGGGGTGAGGCTCAGGGCCCAGCACACAGTAAGTGCTCTGAAAACATGTCTGTTGAGTGAACTCTGCAGAAAGGGCCCTGGCGAGAGTGAAGAGAGGGTCTGACCACAGTCCTGGTACTGCCCGGCTGCGTGGCCTTGGGCCACTCTCCATCCATCTCTGAGTGTCAGTCCTCTCACCTGTACGGTGGAAATCAGAGCTTCTAAACTAACGGCCCAGAGTCCTCATCTAGTTCGGATATGTTGTTTACAGCTCATTCAGTGTTTAATTTTATTTTAAAATTAATTTTCAAAATTTGAAAACTAGGTTTTATAAAACTTAAAGTCTTCAGTTTTTATTGAAAGATAAGAAAACCTGGGTGGCTGTGCGGACCCATAGTCCCGTAGACAACAACTGGCTGGCCTGGGCAGCAACTGCCTCTTTACCTGAGACATCCATTAGCTATTTGGGTACAGAGCCACCTCCCCTCACTATGTCCTTACCAGCTTTCAACACTCATGTGTATCACCTGCCTGGTCCCTGCAGGCATCTGAGTTTGCAACCCCTGATTGAGATTCTGAGCTTAGCGCAAACTTCTTGTTTTTTGGGTTTGTGAGGCCTAGAGGTGGTGTTACAGGATTCCTAGGTGACAAAACCCATCAGCACCCAGGATAAAACACTGCATGAGCTGAGTGGGGAGAAACACTGCTGTTTCTGACGATGACACAGTCTATAAATAGCCTCAGAGCCAGGTGAGTGCTAACACCTGCCTGATGTCACCTGGGCCCGGAGCCCTCAAGAGCTGGGCATGTGTTCAGCTCCTGGCTTAGCCTATGGACTGTCCCTCCTCCTAATGCCACTGAGAATGACACAGGAAGGGATGACATCATAGCTGAGCCTTTGGGGAAGGTGGACTTTTCTGTAGCTCAGACAGGAGGTAGTGATGATGTCTGATTTTCCAAAGAGAGTGGAAGAAGTAACATGAGTGAAAGAAGCTGGTTCCCAGTTCCAAGTCCTAAGCAGGGAGTCTTTGCACTACTGATGGCTCCCCAGTGCTATCCAACAATGTCCGACCTCAGCTGGGCCGTCAGAGTCCTCTGAGATGGGGTCCCCACGGGACTTTCAGCTGATGCGCACTATTAAAGCCACCTAAACCACCTCCCTAGTCCCTGAGCACCACAGCCCCCCGGCTAACCCTGCAGTTTCTGTCTTACTGTGTCGTTTGCCCAGGCTTATCTCTATTGCCTCCCTACCCTGTCCAAGGACCATCGTCATGGTGAGAATGAGAAGGGTTTGACATGCAATAACCCTGATCGTGAAGTCAGACACACTGGTCCCAGCTTCAACAGCCTGGTCTTGGGCAATTCACTCCCCATTTCTTGGGGGCAGGCTTCCCCATTTGCAAAACGGAGCTGCCTCTCAGCCAGATGAGTTCACGGCTGGGAAAGGACTCTGAGAACTGAAATGGTCAAGTGAATGAAGGCGGCACTCCCCTGGGGTAGGGCTGCTCATGCTTCACCAGGATGGAGCATAAACTGAGTTCCCCCAGGAACAAGCTTGAGAAACAACAGGGCATGCTGAGCTGCCTGCTGTGGCTGAAGGCCCTGTAAGCTCGGGGCCTGGAACTGGCCGCAGGGAAGCCTGGGGCCTTATGGAAACCTCATGGCAAAGCACATGGGGTGATTCCTCTCCTCCGCTCTCAAATCCACAGGATGCACTGGTAGAGGACGGTCTGGGACATGTGCTGAGGGCTCAGGCAGGCTCCCCACTTCAGGTCTGCTCACCTCAGGGCACAGTCACAAGAAAGGAGGGGCTGCTCCCTAGAGCAGAGTGAGGCCCCATTCTGGGCTGGGACCTGGAATGCATCCCACCTGGGCTTCACTGGGTGCCTAGGCCCCTCCAAGGCCGGGAAGCAGAGAAGGGGAATATGAACTTCCAGAAGCCAAGCTAGCCAAACTGCCAAACTTCCAGAGGCCAAGCTAGCAGTCTCATGAAGCTAGGACACTGCTCTGACCTCATGAATTAGCTTGGCTAGCATTTTGCTGCCCTACCGGTTCCTATGAGCCAGTTCAGGATCTGGGGCAGGTCAGTCCAGAGCTAGTCCCTGCTCAAGCCCACCTGCCTCCAAGGCTCAGCCCCACCCCTTTCTCTGGCCACTCAGGCCTCCGAGGCCACTGCTCTCTGAATCTCAAACCCTGAGAAAGATAGTCCAGACTCTGTCCATCACAGATGCCCACAGGCACAGTACTTCGTTGACAAATCCATCTCTCTCTAGTTCATTTTATCCTAAGAATAGACCTGGGGAAAAGGCAGGGTGAGGAGCGTGATCACACCTTCCAGATGGGAAACTGAGGCCCAGAGAGGCCTGGGAACACTGTGCGAGCTGGCAGCAGGACTCCAGGGCTCCCTAGCCCTAGCCAGTGCCCTCCTGTGTCCAGGCCTCAGCTTCCCCTGGGCACAGTACAAGTGTTGGGCCGGATGCTCTCTCAGGTCCCTGCCTGGTGTCCACTTATTGCAGGCTTCCCACCACCTCGTAATCAGGGTGGCTCAGGCTGCTGGGAAGCCCACTTTGGGCACGTGGGGTTTAAATGCTCCTGCTGTGGATCTCCCCACTGAGTCCCCTCCCAGGGTGCATGCTGATGGGAGAGGGCAGGCGGCGGTCTGAATTTGCATCTGGCAGAGCCGTGGGGTTGGGGGGGAGCTGTCAGCGTGAGTCCTAGGAGGAGGGAGTCAGACCCAGTCCTGGGGAGGGCTGGGGGCCTGGCATGAGCATGGCAGGCCCAGGCTGCGTTTTCAGTCTTGCTGGAAGCGGATCTGGTCCCTAGAAACAACTAGACACAGGCCCAGGCCGGGACAAGCAGGCTGCGGGGCATCATGGGAGGTCTCAGCTTACCTCCTCCCCCCTGCGCCTCTGGCTCACTAATCCCGCCTCTCACCTTTCTCTAACCCTCTCCGACTGCAGGACCTAGGGCGGCAGGGAAGCTATTTGGCCTGAGCCTTACCTATAAAGGGCTCAAAGGAAGACTTTTGTTATTATATTCAAATTGCAGCATGTGGATGCTCATATTTGGGAGCTAATTATGTGTTAGCATTTTTTCCTTTTTAAAAACATCTGCTGGTACCTTCATAAACATGGAACTAGCATCCTTTTGCGGGTTGGAGTCCGTGCTCTGGGTTCTCCCGGCCTGGAGGCGGGAGTGTTCCAAAGCAATTCACGCCTCGCGGCCCCACCGGCTGGCTGCGCTGCCCGCCACGACCGGCAGGGGTCGCCCACGGACAGGCCCGGAGGAGGCGGGACTGGGGCGGGGCCGCGAACCCAGTCAGGCCAATAAAGGCGGCGGCGAGCGGCCGCCCGGGACTCGGCCTTCTGGTCGTGCGCGACCTTCGTTTCCGAGTTCTGTGTGCTCCCCGCTGGTGTCCCGCCGGATCCGCGCCCACGATGCTGGCGCTGCGCTGCGGTTCCCGCCGGCTCGGCCTGCTCTCCGTCCCGCGCTCTGTGCCGCTGCGCCTCCCCGCGGCCCGGGCCTGCAGCAAGGGCGCCGGCGACCCGTCCTCTTCCTCCTCCCCCGGGAACCCGCTCGTGTACCTAGACGTGGGCGCCGACGGGCAGCCCCTCGGCCGCGTGGTGTTGGAGGTGAGACCGCTCGCAGGACCGGCGTGGGCGCGGGGCACCGGCCCGGGAGAGCCCTGGGCCCCGGGCGGCGCGGTGCCGGGCGTGCTGGGTGACCTTGGATCCCCCCTTGCCGGGTTCTGGGCCTCATTTTCCCTGTTTCTGAGAAGGGGCGTCAGATTGGTCTCTTCCGGCCTCCCTCGGAGCACTGGCGCGGAGGAGACAGGGAGGGAAGGTGTGGAGAAGAAAGCTCAAGGTCAGATCGCAGACGGGAGGGCCCAGCACCCCCGCGCCGGCCCCGGGAAAAGTGAGGGGCTCCAGGAGCCTTCAGGGGCTCAGCCTAGACCTGAAGCTCTGAGGTGGGTGTCGGGGGTCTTGGGGTGAGCGTTGTGGCTCAGCGGGCACACACGTGGCAGCTCTTGCACAACGTGGAGCACGCCCTGACCCTGGCCCCACCACCCGGTCAGGCTTACACTGGGGGGCTGGGAAATGAAACTAGAGGTGTTTCCAGCAGTAGTGCAGGCCCAGCAGGCCTCAGGCCTCGGCCACCTGGTGGACCCCAGAATGCCCCTCCTGCAACTCGGGACACACTCACACAGGGTGCTCCCGAGCCTCAAACCCTGCCACCGTCCTTGGGGGCCACACTCAGCACCTGCCCTGACTCTTTGGGCCGGTTCTAAAGCAAAATAAGAAACAGTCACCGGGGTAACTTTAGAGGGGAAGCCTTAGTGGAGGCTTCGGGCCGGCCCCACATTGACAGCAGGGGACAGTTCGTGTTGACTGGCCCGTTTCCGAGGGAGCCCTTGATATTTCTTGTTGAGTCTCAGTTACTTCTGGAAAATAAGGACACCCTTCCTGCTTCCATTTGGTTCAAGGGTGGCTCTTGCTGCTTTGAGGCTAGAGGCTGGCTGGGATGGGGCTTCAGCCTTCCCCCCCCACACCTTCATGCCCCTCCCTGTGCCTCAGTTTCCCATCCCCCAACTGAGGAGCTGAACTGGCTTCTACCTAAGACCCCCCTTGTTGCCCCTGAGTTTCTGATGTTTTGTGCTGTGGGAGCACTTCCTTTCCCTGGGCCTCAGTTTACCATCCCCAAACCGAGGAGCTGGACCGGATCCTACCTTGGACCCACTCTGTTGCCCCCGAGTTTCTGATGTTTTGGGCCCAGTGTGGGAGCACTGCCAGCTGTGTTCCCAGAAGTAGGCCAAGATAGCATTGTCATCCCTTCTGACAGATTAGGGAACCAAGGCCACGTCCTCCAGCGCTGGGTTCAGGAAATGGCTCACAGAAATGATAGGGCTGCCTCCCACGGGAGTTGACAGTAACAGAAATGGAATGGCCACAGGCTTCCACCTCAGCCTCTTGGCAGCTGCGGTGGGTGCTGAGAGATACCCACCTTCTGCCTCTCCAATGACCATCCTCTTTTGTCCCTCTTCTCTTCCCACAGCTGAAGGCAGATGTCGTCCCAAAGACAGCTGGTAAGACAGGGCCTGGGCCTTGAGATGGGTCTAGAAGGAAGGGGGCCAGGCAGGGCAAGTTGGGTAGAGTGGTGAGAAGAGTCGGGGCTCAGAGACCCCTGACAGATGGGAGCTCCATGTGTGGCTCAGACACTGGGTGCCCTGGGGCAGCCCTTATGTCCCCATCTGGGCGTCATCGTTGGCTCTGCCCTCCTCTTTCGTAGTAGCTGGGAGCCTCAGAGCTGGTGGAAGGCACGTGTAATACATTTCCCGGAAACTTCCCCCCTCCTGGTACCCGATGAGGCAGGGTGATGCACAATCAGCCCTTGAGTCCCTGCTCCACTGGTGCTAGTGCAGCCATAAACTATACTCTTGTCACAGTGCTCAGGCACTGAGGTCAGGGAAAGGGAGTGACTTTGACTTGTTCAGTTATATAGCGAGTTGGGCAGAGCCAACCCAAGAGGTGGGCCAGGGTCTTTATCCCCTTGTTCACTGCTGGGGGTGTAGCAGGGATTTTGGCTGGAACAGGTATGACCCTGGAATTGGGGCCTGGCCCTGTTGACCTGTGTCTCCCTTCCACTCTCAGAGAACTTCAGAGTCTTGTGCACTGGTGAGAAGGGCTTCGGCTACAAAGGCTCCACCTTCCACAGGGTGATCCCCTCCTTCATGTGCCAGGTAAGGTGGTTTCTTCTTCTATAAGAGGGCATGAGCGCAGGAGCTGCCTTGTGGGTGTGTGAAGATGCCTGGTATGAGGAAGGTGCTGAGCCAGGCAGCTACAGTCGCTCTTTAGGCCAGGCTACCCTCCCTGTATTCGCCCTGGATCCAGGCTTCACCGCACACAGAGGCCCAGCCCCAATCCGCCGCCATTCCAGGCCAGGACGCTGGGAGGTAGAGCCTATGAAGAGAGAGCTGGGCTGGGGGATGGATGTGCCTGGGGGTGGCCCTGAAGGCTTTGAGGAGCACGCATATTCCAGTGGTCTCTGACCTTGTCCCCTGCATGCCCCGAGCACTGGTGTGGGAGATAAGAGAGGGAGAGAAGAGGAGGAGGCGGAGGAAGAAGACGAGTCCTGGGCAGGAACACACATGCCAGGACTTGGAGTGTCCCTTCCGAGAGAAAGGCATTATTCTTGGGAAGTGAATGTGTTTTTCAGTCATGTGTCACGCTTGGTTTTCACAAGCATTGGTATTGCTGTGTCAGAGGTTTGGGGCTAGGTGTTGGCAGCAAGAACTTCCTGGGGGTCAGGACTCAGGTGGTGTTGGGGGTGGTCCTGTATTATCGTAGACCTTTAGGATGAGGGATTGGGTTTCCTGGGCAGGCAGAGCCTGGGGGCAGGGGCATGGCTATCGTGACTTCTTTCAAGACCCTTCCGCCTGGAATTCTCTTCCTGTTTCCTCCACCTGACCAGGTGGCTGTCATGGTTGGGGCTGGACCTCTGGTGTACAGGGAAGCCTGGATCCGGGGCGAATGCAGGGAGGGCAGGCCTGGCCCAGCCCTGAGGCTGATGGCAAAGCAGGAGCTGAGGCAGAATTCCTGAGCCAGGCTGGGAACTCCAGAGCTGAAGGGCTCCTTGGTACAAGGCGGTGGCACTGGGAGGCCAGGCCAGGCTCTTGAGTCATCCGTGTCTGGGAGCACCTGATGGATACTTATGGATGCTTCATCTGGGCTGGTCAGGTCCCCTCTCTCACCCAAGGATCCCATCTCAGGAAAATAGCAGCCAGCCATGGCCTGGGCTGGGCGTCGCTAGGCATAGGGGCTGCTACCGGGCTCTTCTGGCCCTGGGTGCCCCATGCAAGTTTGGCTTGGGCTACCCGCGCCTTAGCTGAGGCTGAGGAAGGATGCCAGCCCTGGGCAGCCTCTGTTCTGGGTCTGCAAGGGACAGGGAAGCTGCTGGGCTGGGTAAGGGGCAGTGTGGGGACAGTGAAGGGACTAGGCATGGGGAGCTGGTCTGGATCAGCTGCTGGTGCTCCCACAGACTAGATTCGGGAACCGGGGGCCGGGTGGTGGTGGTCTTCTGGTCACTTCCCTGTTGCCCTTCAAGGGGAGTGGGTTAAATTCAGGGTCATTAAGAATTATCTCAGAATGGACATTAAGTCCTTTGAAGATTACCTAAAAATTTGCTCAGTCAAAAAGTAAGTCATTTGGAAACAAAGTTAGTTACTGTGACAAAAGATATTTAAGTTTTGCCTTGTTTTTTGCTTATTTTCCTTATTATTAGCTGTTATTTCATTCTTATTATTAGCTCTTATTTCATTAGCTCTTATTGACCCCTTCATCTGAGGGGTGCCAACTGGGTGGGCTTGGGTGGGCTGGGAGCTGCTGCCGGGGCCGGGGGCGTGGCCCCAGCCTGCTCCATGGCAGCCATTCAGAAGGTTCTGTGTGCTCACAGGCAGGAGACTTCACCAACCACAACGGCACAGGTGGAAAGTCCATCTATGGAAGCCGCTTTCCTGATGAGAACTTCACACTGAAGCACGTGGGGCCGGGTGAGTGGGGGCTGCCTCTAGGGTGAGGGTCCCTGCAGCTCCCACCTGGCCTGGAAGCCCCAGCAGGCCCTGGGAGGCCACATGCAGTCACCGCCCAGTATCTGATGAGGCTCCTTCCTTCCTGCAGCACTGCAGGCCATCTCAGCATTTCTGGCTTGTTGAGTTCCCCTAGAGTTTTCTGGTCTCTCAGTTTAAAAAGCAGGATTTCCTTTGGGAACCTTGCAGGAGAACCTTTAAGAAGAATGGAGGCCCTGGCCACTTCCCTGTTTGTCCTCTGAGTTTCGGGTTGAAAATCTAGGTCACTTAGAATTGTTGCAGAATGGTCCTTTGAAGATTCTTTAAAATCTTGCTTAGACTAAAAGCAAATTATTTGGAAGCCAGGGTGGTTATTGTGGCAGCATCGTGTCACTTATGAGACCCAAGGTAGAATGTGGAGAAGTCTAGAGGTCAAGGCCGGGTGTCCTGCCCTGGGTCCCACCCCAGCCCTACCACCGAGGGTTTCCACAAGGCCCTGTCTCTCAGGCCACCCTACGGAGACCTAGCGGGCAGCAAAGGCAGACACACCGTGGGGGTTGATATTGGGCCCTGGTTCTCCTCTTCTGGGTCCCAGGATCTGCAGACTGGAATGTCCCTGGTGTGGTGTGTGCCGTCTGCCCTTTCAAATGCCCTCCCAGGCAGGTGCCTCCGGGGGCAGTGTGGCTCAGCCCTGCTTGTTTTTGCAGGTGTCCTGTCCATGGCTAACGCTGGTCCTAACACCAATGGCTCCCAGTTCTTCATCTGCACCATAAAGACAGACTGGTGAGTTCCCCGCCCCAGGCCCTCGGGGAAAGCGGGCAACCTTGCACTGGAGCAGGGTTCGTGCACTTTGAGGGGCAGGCAGTTTACAGCCAGACCATCTGCTCTGGGTCAATTGCTCTCTCCCTGGCTGGGTGTTTGTATGAGAAAGAGGAAGTTAGTGGAAGGATCCAGGGAGAATCAGGGTTCATCTTTCTCCTCTGTCATGGTTCGGCTGCCCATTGTTGCTGTCATCTGGAATTTTCTCAATGTGTTCTGCTCACACGCATACACGAAAGGGTTTCTCTACCAGACACATTTGGGAAATGTTGCAAAATACATTTTGAGGCCTCTGGAGGGACTGAGTAGAAGCTCACTTGTGTGGTTTTAACCTAGAGTTTCCCAGGCTTACCTTGACCGTGGGCTGAGCCTTGGCAATGCTGCTGATATTGAGCCAGACATTTGGATATCAGCAGATGTGTATGAAGGCCCTGTATTATCATGGGCCTGCAGATAGCCACAGGGCCCCTTTTTCAATGCTCATGGATTTTAGGGATGTCTCTTTCCTGGTACATTTTCCTTTAAGGGATACATTTTTCTGCCCAGAGTCCCAAATGTCCTAGCCCTGGGGCACCTGGGGATGAGCTGGCTGGGAGCTGACTTGGTAAAGCCCATTTCCGAGGATTTCAGGGAGACCTAGGTGGGGCGGACACTAGAGTCTCCAGCCTCCAACCTGAGAGATGTGGCCGGCAGGGCTGGGCACGTCCTTGCTGGCTCCTGCCCTGGGCTCTGTCATGGGACCCCAGTGGATCCTGCAGTTCTGCTCTTGGCTGGAAGCACTCCAGCTTCACTGGAGCTGGACTGAGCCGCCTTTTACATTCTTGGACTCTCTGGAGCCAAGGGCTGCCCAGGACTCCTGTAGTTTCACCACCCTCGTTCCCTTGGCCTCTTGCCTCATCATTCATGACCATTAATGTGGTTTTATTTGTACAGACTTCTTTCTTCAGAGCATTTCAGCATCCTGTTACCTCCCTGTGAGGAACAAGAATACTCCACTTTTGATAGATGGGGTTATCAGGATTCAGGCTACATGGCCTGAGGCAAGGTCACATGAGTGGCAGAATGTGTCCTGGAAGCCATGTGTCGTCCTCTAGGGTGTATTTGGGGCACTCAGCAAGGCTTGATCAAGCTTTGGGGGTGGATCTAGCTATTCAGTGGGGATTCCTTTCCGAATTGCTATTTTTGGTAACTAATTCCATGGCATTGGATGACACTGCACCACACTGTTGCCCCCCGGCTCACCCGTCCTCACAGGTTGGATGGCAAGCATGTTGTATTCGGTCATGTCAAAGAGGGCATGGACGTTGTGAAGAAAATAGAATCTTTCGGCTCTAAGAGTGGGAAGACATCCAAGAAGATTGTCATCACAGACTGTGGCCAGCTGAGCTAACCTGTGGCCAGGGTCCTGGGACGGTGGCAGCTGCAAATGTCCATGCTCCCAGGAAGCCACCTCAGACTCTCAGCCACGGTGCCCGAAACACTGCCTGTGCTCACTGCACCGTCGCCGTGTGACTGAGGACGGCTGCTCAGGGGTGTCGGACCTCGGCCAGGACCCATCACACTTCTTCCTAATGCCTACCCTTCCTCACGACCTCATTTCTGGGCATCCTTGTTTACGTGATGCCACCCACCCCTTGTCAAGCATTGCCTGTGATTGCCCAGCCCAGATCACCTGTGCCTTGGACACGGTGGTGGTGATGGGTTAGCACCCAAGTGAAGGTCTTTTCCTTGGCCAAGGGGGACAGTCAGTTTTGCCAAAGGGCTCTAATACCTGTTTAATGTTGTCTTCCTAATTGGGATAATTTAATTAACAAGACTGACTTGAAGTGAAGCTGCAACACTAACTTCCCCATGCTGTGGTGCGACCTGAGTTGGTGGCACGGGCCACAGACCCCAGAGCTTAGCTTTTGAAACACAACTCAGGGCTTTTGTGAAGGTTCCTCCAGCTGAGGTTCTTCCTCCCGGTTACTGTGAAGCCCGTTGGTTTGCTGCTGTCATTTTTGAGGGGGGCCCATGGCGGTAGGAGCAGTTGAACCTGGGAACAAACCTCACTTGAGCTGTGCCTAGACAATGTGAATTCCTGTGTTGCTAACAGGAGTGGACTGCAGGCTCCTGTGCTCTGGAGGGAAGCATTTCCTGGTAGGCTTTGATTTTTCTGTGTGTTAAAAAAATTCAGTCTTCTGATGATGTACACAAAACATTTCTAGACCATGTATTTGTGTTCACCTTAAATGTGAAAATAAATCCTATTTTCTATGAAAGACTGGTACCTGGTTTCGGAAGAGGTGTCTGTAGCTTGGAGCTGAGCTTTACTGAGCGCGCTGTGGCAGGTGCCGTGCTCAGGATGTTCATGTGGCTGGTTTCATGTCATTGTGCTGGCCCTGCCTTAGAGATGAGACTCTGACAAGCGACCTTAGCATCCACAGCCTATGCCGTGAACACTGGCTCCACCCTGCATCCCAGCCTCCCCTTGGTGCTGCATAGGTGGAATATTTGTCCCCAGCCAAATCTCATGTTGAAGCCCGAATCTCATGTAATCCCCAGTGCTGGAGGTGGGGCCTGGCGAGAGGTGTTTGGATCATGGGGACGGGTCTCTCATGGCTTGGTGCTATTTTCTTGATAGCGAGTTCTTGTAAGATCTGGCTATTTAAAAGTGTGGCACCTCCCCCTACCCACCTCTTGCACCGCTTTCGCCGTGTGACATGCCTGATCCCCCTTCACCTTTGGCCATGGTCGTAAGCTTCCTGAGGCAGCTGAGTGGTTGGTCAGGCAGGCAGTTCTCAGAGGAAATCTGAGCTCTTTTGGGGGTGTCTAATAGAATTATTTCTCACTGGGGTTCCCTGAGCGAGGTTACATGTGGTCTCAGGTTGACGGAGTCACTCTGAGGTCATGGTGGCTGGGATTGGGTCATCTGTAGAAATGGACTTTCTGGGACTCCAGAGTGATACTCTCTACTTAGAAAAGAAGCCTCACTTAAGGAGTGGGACCGACAGCTCTTGGATGACTGCGTGGGGCACATCCTATTCTACTCAAACTCTGTGGGGGACAGTGGGCAGGGGTGTACCTCTATAGTGCTGGTAAAAGTGGCCAGCCAGGCAGGTGGCTCATGCCTGTAATCCCAGCACTTTGGGAGGCTGAGGTGAGCAGATCGCTGGAGCCCAGGAGTTCAGGACAAGCCTGGGCAACATAGTGAGACCTCATTGCTACAAAAAAAAAAAAAAAAAAAAAAAAAAAATTAATTTAGCTGGGCTTGGTGACATGTGCTTGTGGGAGGTTAAGGCCAGAGGATCACCTGAGCCTGGGAGGTCAAGGCTGCAGTGAGAGGTGATCATGCCACTGCACTCCAGTCTGGGTGAAAAGAAAAAGTTGCTTCCCCTGCTTTGCCCTATGCAGGAACCTGTGAAGGAAGAAGCTCCTTGAGGGGTAGAGGTGCCAGCTCTCCTTTTGCCATCCAGGAGGAGAGGCTGCCTTGGGTGGGCCTCAGATGGAGAGCATTTCTCAGTGAGTGGATTGCAGAGGCCAGAAGTCAGCTCTGTGACCAAGATTCCCCAGAACATGGCAGAGAGAGAAAGTCTTGATTCTACTCTGCCTCCCAGATCACTCAGCCTGCAGAGGCTGTCTGGAATTATGCTGCTAACATTATTGCTATTGTATCATATTGTGATAGTTAAGTTTTATGGGTCATTTTTTTTTTTTTTTTTTTTTTGGAGACAGGGTCCCACTCTGTCACTCATGCTGGAGTGCAGTGGCATAATCATAGCTCACTGTAACCTTGAACTCCTAGGCTCAAGCAGTCCACCCACCTCAGCACCCTGAGTAGCTGGGACTACAGGCACATGCCACCATGCCTGGCTAATTTATTTTTTAAGAGATGGGGGTCTTGCTATATTTCCCATGCTGGTCTCAAACTCCTGGCCTCAAGTGGTCCCCCAGCTTCAGCCTCCCAAAATGTTGGGATTATAGGTGTGAGCCACCACACCAGGCCTTATGTGTCAATCTAACTGGGTCACAAGGTGCTTACACATTGGGTTAGACACTATTCTGGGTGTGTCTGTAAGGGTGTTTCTGTTTGAGATTAATATTTGCATAGTTAGACTGAGTAAAGCAGGCAATCCTCCCTAGTATGGGTGGACCTCATCCAATTAACTGAAGACCTGAATAGAACAAAAGGCTAAGAGAGAACTCCTCCTGCCTGACTGTCCTGAAATGGAACATTGGACTCAAACTGAAATGTTGGCTCCATCAGTATCTTAAGCCTGCCAGCCTTCAGACTTGAACCTACATCAGCTCTTCTGGTTCTCAGGCCTTCAGGCTCAGACTGGACTTACACCATCAGCTCTCCTGGGTCTCCAGCCCGCCAACTGCAGATCTTGGGATCTTCTCAGCCCCTATGATCACATGAGCCAATTCCTTATATTTTTATATCATATATATCTTATGTATATGGTATAAATACATACACATGCTCACACATATATCTTCTATTGATTCTGTTTCTCTTACACATTTTGTCTTTTTTTCTATTCATAAAACCAAAACACACTTGTAAAGATTCAAATGTTGCATAATTACATAATATAGAGAGTGGGCATTGCCTACAATTCTTTCACAGTAATAGCTGGTATAGGTTTCTGCATTTGCTTAGCTGCAAAGACCATCGGTCCTTTCCTAACAGTGAAGAAGAAGCTCAATAAACTATAAAATCCTAACTTTTCTTGAGCTCACCAGAAAGGCAACCAGTAAAAAAATACCAAAACACCCAGAGCAAAACCTGACAGAAATAAAAGGAGAAATAACAATTTAACAATAATAGTTGGAGACTTCAATAATGACTTAGAACAACTAGACAGAAGATTAACAGGGAAACAGAGGACTAGAACAAAACTGTACATGATCCAGATGTAACAGACATCAATAGAACTCTCTGCCTAACAACAACAAAGCGTACCTTCTTCTCAAGCACGCGTGGAACTTTGTCTAGGGCAGGTCATCTGGCTAAACTATAAACAAACCTCTATACACTTAAAGGACAGGAATAATGTGAAGCATGTTTTCTAAGCACAATGGAATGAAATTAAAAGTCAATTGCAGGGAAAATTTGAGGGAACCCATAAATAAGTAGACATCAACAATTAAACAATACATTCCTGGATAAGCAATGAGTCAGAGAAAAAAATCAGAAGGGAAATAAAAAAAAATACTTGACATGAATGAAAAAATCAAGCATACCAAACCTTCTGGGATGCAGCTAAAGCAGTGATTAGAGGGAAACTTATAACTGTAAATGCCTACATTAATGAAGAAGAAAGGTTTCAAATGAGTAACCTAATCTTTCACCTTAAAACACTGGGAAAAGAAGCCAAAATAAATCCAGAGCAAGAAAAAGGAAGGAAATAAAGATTAAGGCAGAACTTAATAAAATAGAGATGGGAAAACTATAGAGAAAAATCAATGACCCGAAAGACAGTTTTTCGTAGAAACATCAACGAAACTGACAAACCTTTAGTCAGTTTGATGAAGAGAGAAGAAAGAAGACTCAACTTAGTAGAATTACAAATTAAAGAGTGAATATTATTATCCACCTTTCAGAAAGAAAAAGGATTAGAGAGAAATAGTATGAACAATTGTATTGCAACAAATTAGATAACTTACATGAAATGCACAAATGCCTAGAAAGCCACAGACTTGCATAGTGTAATGGTTAGCACTCTGGACTCTGTAAGACACAGACTTAAAAAACTGCCTCAAGAATAAACAAACAATCTGAATAGACCCCTAGTAAGCGAAGAGATTAAAGCAGTAATCAAAATCTACCTGCAAAGAAAAACCCAGGTCCAGATGGCCTCTGAGCTGCATTCTACCAAACACTCAAAGAAGATACTACCAGTTTTTTTTTCTTTTTACAAACTCTCCCAAAAAATGGAAGACAAGGGAACAGTTTTCCTGTTACTCTATGAGACCAGTATTACCTTGATGTAAAAACCAAAGACATCACAAGAGAAGAAAACTATGGACCAATATCTCTTACGAATATGGCCACAAAAATCCCCAACAAAATACTAGCAAATGAATACAGCAACATATAAAAAGAATTCTACATCTTGACCAAATGTGATTTATCCCAAGGATGTAAGGTTAACATCTGAAAATTTACTAATATAATATGTATTATAATTGCATAATATATAAAGGCATATAATACAGTTTCAATAGAATAAAACTGAAATCATATAATTATCTGAATAGAGGCAGAAGAAGCATTCAACAAAATCCAAAACCCTTTCATTATTAAAAAAAAAAAAAAACAAAAAAAACAACACTGAATGAGCTAGTAATAGAAAAAATCTTTCTCAATCCGTAAAGGGCATCTATGATAAACCTAGAGCGAACATCATAGTTAATGGTGAAAGACTGGATGCTTTCTGCTTAAGATCAGGAATAAGACATGTTATATGCTTTTGCTTTTGGAACTTTTTTTTTTGGACATACGGTCTTACTGTGTTGCTCAGGTTGGAGTGAGTGCAGTGGTGCAATCATGGCTCAGTTCAACCTTGAACTTCCAGGCTTAGGTGATCGTCCCACCTCAGCCTCCTGAGTAGATGGAACCACAAGCACACACCACTACGCCTGGCTAATTTTTTGTTTTTGTTTTTGGTAGAGATGGGATTTCGTCATGTTGCCCAGGCTGGTCTGAAACTCCTGGACTCAAGCAGTCTATCCCTTTGGCTTCTCAAAGGGCTGGGATTACAGGCATGAGCCACCGCACCCAGCTTGCTTTTGGAACTTCTTTTTAAAATTGTACTGGAGCCTGTAGTTGGTGCAATTAGGAAAAACAAAGAGGCATCTAGTTTGTAAAGGAAGAACTGTCTCTACTGTCAGATGACATAATAATTTATATAGAAAAGCTTACGCAACCCACTATAAATTATTACAAAATAAACTAGTAAAAAAGTTTATCACAATCACAGATATAGGCTCAACATACAACAAAAATCAGTTGTATTTTTATACACTTGCAAGGATAAACCCAAAAATGGAATTAAGATAATTCTATCCACAATAGAATACCTAGGAATAAATTTAGCAACAAAAGTGCAAAAAATATTCTGAAAACTACGAAACGTGGTTGAAAAAAATAAAAAAGACCTAAACAAATGAAAAAACATTCCATATTCATGAATTGGAAAATTTAATATAGTTAAGATGGCAACACTCCTCAATTTGATCTACAGATTCAATGTAATCCTTATCAGAATATCAGATGACTTCCTTGTACAAATTGACAAGCTGATTCTAAAATTCATACAAAATTATAAGGGACCAGACTGACTAAAACAATCCTAAAAACAAGAATAAAATAGGAGTGCTCACACTTCCTGATTTCAATAAAGACAGTGCGGTATCGGCAGAAGGAGAGATATATAGCTCAGCAGAGTAGGATTGAAATTACAGAAATAAACTGATACATCTATGGTCAGCTGATTTTCAACAAAGGTGCCAAGAGCATTCAGTGGGAGAAGAATAATCTTAACAGGTGGTGCTGGGACAACTGGGTAATCACGTAGAAAAGTGTAAATTTGAACCCTTACCTCACATCACAAACAAAAATTAACTCAAAATGAATCAAAGAAGCCTGGAAAACAAAGCAAGACTCCATCTCCACAAAAAAATTAAAACTTAGCCGTGTGTGGTGACGTACCAGCTACTCAGGAGTCTGTGGCAGGAGGATCACTTGAGCCCAGCATTTTGAGGCTGCCATGAGCCATGATGGCACCACTGCACTCAGCTTGGGCCACAGAGCAAGGCCCTTTCTAAAATGTCAACAACAAAAATGGACCAAAGGCCTAAAAATAAGAGCATAACTACACAACTTTTTAAAGAAAATATAGGGATACATTTTTGTGACATATGCAAACATCATATCTTACTCCTGATCTTAAGAGGAAAGCATCCAGTCTTTCAGATTTGCCAAATGATTCATAGATGTGACACCAAAGCATGAGCAACAGAAAGGAACAGAAATAGAGAAAGATAGATTAAACCTTCATCAAAATCTAAAACTTTTGTGGGTCTCCCACATGATGGGAGAAAATATTTGCAAATCACTTATCAGGTTTCTGCTTCTCTGGATTATGCCAAGAATTAAAGAACACAAGTTTTAAATTTTCTTTTGGCAAGCAATCAAGCAGCTTCAAAGGAATTTTCCCACATCCCTGTCTTTATGGTCATGATTACGGCTGTACTGGTCAAGTGCTGCTATCACCTGCTCTCCCAAGGCACATGCTTCTCTTGTCACTTAATTGCAGGTGATGTCAGAATTAACTATGACATCACTGCATGCCATGGATTACTAACATATTTATTTCCATTATTACTAACATAAATATTTCCCACTGGTAGATATTTTGGAGTCCAAAAGCACAGCAAAATACATCTCCAAATCTCATCTTGGTGGGGTTATCTTCTGGGACCACTCCTGGTATCAATTCTATATAGTCAGGGTCCAAACAGGAGACAGAAACAACACAGTAGTTTTAACAGGGAATGTGTAAAAAAAATTATTAAGTATAACAGGAGTTTACCAACTAAAGGAAAAAGAATACTGAAGACTAAAGTATCTCTTCAGTGCCCTCCGGTGATAAAGCTTCATATAATTCTAGATGGCAAGGGAGAACAGTCACAGTGTTACAAACAGGACAATGTAGAGAGGACTTAGAACTAAGAGACAATGGACTGATAATGGTGCATTGAGCATTGCTTTCTCATCCAATCTGATAATCTCTGCCATTCAATTAAATGTTTATCATTTGTATTTAATGCAATTCTCAATATGGTTAAATTTAAACCAACCATCTTGTTACTCATTTTGTTTGTCCCATCTGACTTTTGTTCTCTTCTTGCCTTCTTTTGGATTGAGATTTTTCTCCCAAATGATTTCATTTTTATCACCATTGTTGGCTATTTGTTTATGTATATATATAAAATAGCAAGTGTTGATGAGGATGTGGAGAAACTGGGACCCTCATACATTGTTGGTGGAAGTAGAAAATGTCGTGGATATATATACATAGTTTGAGAGCTGGGGTCTCACTCTGTCACCCGGGCAGCACAATCATAGTTGACTGCCATCTTGAACTCCTAGCCTGAAGAGATCCTCTTGCCTTAGCTTCCCAAAGTGTTGGAATTACAAATGTGAGCCACCATGCTCAGCCTAATTATTCAGTCTGTATTTTTAGTGTTTTTTTTCTAGGATTTACTATATA
This sequence comes from Sapajus apella, assembly GCF_009761245.1. Taxonomy (NCBI): domain Eukaryota; kingdom Metazoa; phylum Chordata; class Mammalia; order Primates; family Cebidae; genus Sapajus; species Sapajus apella. The sequence continues at coordinate 2,230,048 of NW_022437047.1, forward strand.
TTGTTTAACATGTCACAGGCTAACTGCAAATAGTATTATACCACCTTACATATTGTGTATATATTGCTGAATCAAGTGATTACATGTTAACTTTTTTAAGGAATTGCCAAACTGTTTTCCAAAATGGCTGTGACATTTTACATTTCCACCAACAATGTATGCGTGTTCCAGTTTCTCCACATCCTCACCAATACTTGGTATTACCTATCTTTTTTTATTCTAGCCATCCTAGTGAGTATGAAGTACTATTCCATTTATTCCTGACTTGCATCTGATGACTAATGGGGCCGAGCATCTTCTCATGTACTTACTTACTGGTCAGTTGCATATTTTCTTTGGAGATATATCTGTTCAGATCCTTTGACTTTTTAAATTGGGCTATTTGTGTTTGTACTGTTGAATTGTCAGAGCTCTTTACGTATTCTAAATACAAGTCCCTTATCAGATATATGATTTTCATATATATTCTCTCATTATGTAGGGTGTCTCTTCACTTTCTTGATGGTGTCCCTTGAAGCACAAAAATTTTAAATTTGGATGAAGTCCAATTTATTTTTGTTTTCAAAAGCACTTTAGGCTCCCACACACTACTTCAAAAATAAAATAAAAGTTCCTTTGTGGAGAGATTTGGATATCTTTCTCTTATGGACAGCCTTCAGAACCAGAACAGGCTCTAAGAACTCCAGCCTGAAGTGTGATCAGATACCCACATTCCCTTTCCAAGAGAAAGCTGCCAGTCCAGGTGCCCTGCAAGAGCACCAGAGGAGGAAGGCAGGTCTGGCCTCAGCCTTCTTCTCAGCTTCAGTTTCCCTCACCAGGCCCTCCTAGGTCTAGCAGGAGAATTTCAGACTGTTCCTCCCCACAATTCTGCAAGTGCTTACGGGACCGCAGGCCCCAGAGAGCTGTGTGGTCCTCCGTGCCCCTTTCTAGCACTAGCCTAATAATTGTATTGATGATCCCAGGGCAGCCTGTAGGCTCTATTAACTCAACATGGAATAATGGAGTTGGGGGGTTGTCAGTGCAAAGGATTCGAGATGGAGTTCAATGCCTGAGTTTGCTACACTGGGACATTGCTACATTGAGGCCTGGAAGAGCACAGGGAAGTGATCAAAGGTAACAGGAATAGGAAGACAAATAGAAAAAAATAGAAAGACAAATACCACACGATCTCACTCATTTGTGGACTTTAAAAAGCTGATGTCCTAGAAGTAGAGAGTATAATAGTGGTTACCATGTGCTGGGGAAGGAATGGGGAATGGGGGAGATTGGCCAACAGGTACAAAAGTATAGTGAGATAGGAGGAATCAGTTCTGGTGTTCGCTTGTGCAGTAGTGTGACCATAGCTAAGGACATTATATTGTATGTTTCAAAATAACCAGAATAGAGGATTTTCAGTGTTCTCACTAAAAAGAAATGATAAATGTTTGAGGTGATGAATAAGCTAATCACCCCGATTTGATCATTACACAATGTATGCATGTATCAAAACATTATACTGTCTCCCATATATATGTATCATTAATATGTGTCAATTAAAAATAAAAAATGTTTTAAACCCAGTGGCCTGAGATCTGAATTAAAGCCTGGTTCTCCTGACTCCAGATCTGGAGTCAGGAGACTCCACCCAGCCTGGGCAGCAGAATGAGACTCTGTCTCATAATGAAGAAAAGAAAAGAAAAACGATTGACTTGTAAAAACAAGAATGCTTCAAACCCTTTAATAAGGAATTGATAAGTATGTTAACCAACAAAGGAATACAGAGGAATACAGCTATTAGACAAATAGGAAAGGTCTCTGTGTTAACAGGGAAAGATGATGATGAGTCAAAGCAGGATATGGAACAGCCTGTCAAGCATAATCCATTAACGTACACATGTGTACACACACGTACACATACGTGCACACGCACACATGCACTTTTTTTTTTTTTTTTTTTTTTTTTGAAGCGGGGTTTTCTCTTTTTTCCCCGGGTGGGGTGCAATGGCGCGATCTCGGCTCACCGCAACCTCCGCCTCCTGGGTTCAGGCAATTCTCCTGCCTCAGCCTCCTGAGTAGCTGGGATTACAGGCATGCGCCACCATGCCCAGCTAATTTTTGTATTTTTAGTAGAGACGGGATTTCACCATGTTGACCGGGATGGTCTCGAGCTCTTGACCTCGTGATCCACCCACCTCGGTCTCCCAAAGTGCTGGGATTACAGGCGTGAGCCACCGCGCCCGGCCCTCACATGCACATTTTTATAAGCAAAAGACTATGCCAGGATATGGCCAAGCTCTGGACAGTGCTGGTCTGGGGGATGTTGGGCTACTGGGAATCTCACACGCTGCTTACTGTCTTTCTGTTTCCTTTTCATATTGTGCAGGCATTATTTTTATAACCAAGGGCGAAAATCCTAATCTTACCACTTGGCAGGTTCATGAGGCCCAGGTAGCCCTGTACTGGGGAGGTCAGGGCTTACCTAGGACTTGGGAGGAAAAAAAAAAGGCCTTTTCTGTCCCCTGCACTGGTTGCCTGCCAGCAGAAAGTTGAAGTTCTCAGTTTCGGCCACCAGGGGGCAGCAGGGAACTAGCTGATTGCTGCAAGAGGCTTGAACGCTGGAGATTTCAGAGTGGGCAAGTTTGTTGGGGTGGGGCAGGGAGACCCATCTCCACCACCATTGTGCGGGGCTGTGGTCAGGTTCCCAGGGAGAGAATAACCAATTACATGCTGGGCAAGGGTCCTTTGCCTCAGCACAATAGGGAAACTGAAGCAGAAGGCCAGTTGGAACTGGACTAACAGGGTGTGGGTGCCTGGGAAGGGGAGGTGAATGTCCCACAGGACAGAGAGAGCCAACAGACCCAAGTCCCTCCATGGCTTCTCTTTGCCATCCTGTCAAGGTGAAGATTCCAGAAAGCATGGCTCAAGGGCTGTCAAGTGGAGGCAGAGACAGAGGGATCTCAGGGCCCATTCACAGAAGTGGTCATCTCGCCCCGTGACCAGTGCCATAGCTAACAATTCCTGAGCGCACCCCGTGTGCCAGGGGCTCAGCCACTGTATCTCAGCTCATCTCAACAGTGACCCTCGGGTAGGTAGAAAGACATTAGTGTCTCCATTTTACAAGGGAGGAAACTGAGGCTCGGAGAGGCAAGGCAGCAGGTGCATGACGTGGCTTGAGTGATGGTGGCTGATAAGTAGTGAAGGTGTCACCTAGATGCCAGCCCCTCTGACCCCAGAGGCCTTGCCCAGGATGAGAGCGGGAAGGGAGATGGAGGTCTAAGCAGGTGCCGTGGTTCTCGACTTACAAGGCAGGACTTGGACCCCAGGTTGCCCCACTGATCTGCAGGAGCTGAGTGTGGAGGGCTGCAGGGCCCCTGCTAGTGACCAGGGAGATGGTGGGGGTTGCTGAGAAGGTGGTAGAGAGGAATCTCAGCTCCCAGCTTTGAGTGCTTCTGAGATGGGGCAGGGGGAGGGTAACTGGCCTTAGAACCGGGCTCCAGGAGGCTGTAGGGCCAGGCATGGAAGGGAAGGAGGAGCAAGTGTCCAGGGAGAGGGCACAGGGGCCTGGCCTGGCTCGATCACACTGGACAAAGTGGGGGCAGGATCAGAGCTGCCCCCAGCCCCTGGAGCTCCTGAGAAGTTACCAAGGAAAGAATTGGAGGGGCGGTTGGGTGCTCCCTTGGGTTCTGGCTTCCACGTAGGCCTCCAACAACCATGGGGCTGGCCCTAGATGGTTCATGCATCTGAGCTACTACGGGGAGGTTGGCAGGCCAGGTTGGGCAGTGGGGAGAGGCCCAAGACAGAGAGAGGGGGCTGAGGGCAGGCCAGTGGCTGCCTGGCTGTCTGGGAGGCAGTATAGCAGCAGTAAGCAGCAGGATGCAGGGGTTAGGCCTGGGCCTAAAATACCCCTGGATTAGGGGGTTGGGGAGAGGTTCTGGGAGGGGCAGGGGGCTCTGCTACTTACTACCTCTATGATCTTCGACAAGTCACTCAACCTCTCTGGACCTCGACTTCCCCATCTGTAAAATGGGACTCCTTGTAGTACCCACCTCTCAGAGCTATTGCAAGGATCAAAACCGGTGTGTGCGAATCACTAGCACCGTGGCTGCCACAGCAGCTGCTGGCTGGATGCTGATGACGACTCATCGACTCATGCGCTTGTTTACTCCACATTTAACCTGACGGTGTGCCAGGCCACACTGGGCACAGGAGACTGGTGATGAAGCAAGCACGAGCAGCCCCTCTAGAGGAGGTAGCCAGGAGGGCGGAGGGCGCTGCATGGGGTGAGGACGTGGGGGGACCCGGCTCCTGCTCTGCCTTGGGACATCTCCTTGGCCTGGCTCACCTTTGGGCTCATCTCCTGCCAGGAGCAAAAACAGACACAAAAGCAGAGAGAGCAGTACAGCCAATCCCAGGTCCCTCTCCAGCCCCTATTCCAGGTTTTTTGAGAGCAAAGCCCAGGCACTGCCTCATTTCACCCATAACTTCTCCAGAATGTAAGAGACAGAACATTTTTTACATGATCCTGATGCCATTATGACATTGAACAAAATGTAAATTCAACTGCGTCAACTGTGAGAATGGACTTTTGCTGACTGAGCTGGGCCAAGGGCGGGGCGTGACGTTGCCTGCCGACCTCGGGTCCTCAGCCCCTGGGAAGGACTCAGGGCCTGCGGGGAAGGAGACGGGCAGATTCACACTGCGTTCATTGCCTTGCTGGGCAGGAGGGGCCCCACCCTGCTGCATCACCCTTCCAGCTAGAGAAGGGCCCCAGGACCGCTGCCCCTAAGGAACTCCCAATGTGCCGCGGCCGTGTGTGTTTGTGGGCTGTGCATGTGTGAATATGTGCCGGCTTGAGTTTGCAAATGGTTGTGTATATGAGGATATGAACAGAGTGTGTGAGACTGTGTCAAATGTGTTGCATGTGATATGTGTTTGTGTGTGTGAGTGTGTGTGTGAGATGTGTGTTTGTGTGTGTGCGTGTGAGATGTGTGTGCATGTGAGATGTGTGAGTGCACGTGTGAGGTGTGTGTGTGTGAGTGCGCATGAGATGTGTGTGTGCATGTGAGGTGTGTGTATGTGCATGTGAGATGTGTGTGCACGTATGAGATATGTTTGTGTGTGAGTGCACATGTAAGATGTATGTGCACGTGTGAGGTGTGTGTGTGCGTGAGGTGTGTGTGTGCGTGAGGTGTGAGTGCACGTGTGAGATGTGTTTGTGTGCATGAGTGTGCGTGTGAGATGTGTGTGCACATGTGAGATGTGTGTGTGGTGTGTGTGAGTGCACGTGTGAGATGTATGTGTGTGTGGTGTGTGTGAGTGCACGTGTGAGATGTGTGTGTGTGTGAGTGCGCATGTGAGATGGGTGTGTGAGTGCTCATGAGATGTGTTTGTGTGTGTGTGTGTGTGTGTGTGAGATGTGTGTGTGTGAGTGTGAGATGTGTGTGAGTGTGAGATGTGTGTGAGTTTGCGAGTGTGTGTGCGTGTACGTGTGAGTGCGTGTGTGTGTGGGCACGGGGAGCAAGTGACCCTGAAATCTCCTTGGGATCCAGCCTCAGGACACACAGCGGGGGAAGTGTGGAGAGGGGCCTTTGCACCCAAGGGTGGCCCGTTCCCTGCTCCAGCCAGCACTCTAGGGGAAGAGCCAAGACACCTGTCTCTGGAGAGATGGCAAGCCCTCCTCGACCCTAATTCCCTTCACCTGGGGTGTTCCCTGCCCCTTCTCCCCATTTCCAAGCACCTGGCAGGAGCCGGGTTCAGGCTCACAGGAGGCAGCTACTGGAAGGGTGGCATTCCGATGCCTTGCCCTGGGTTTACCAGGCTGTGGGGAGGAGGACCAGGGTGTCAGAGGGCAGATGGGGGGCTGACTCCCCAGTGCATCGTGGGTCCCAGGCCTCGCTCAGAGCTCCGGGCTGGGCCCCAGGACACACTGACGGACAGCCATTTGCTGATGGACTGGACAGGCTGGTGGGAATCTGCTCGGCGGCCCTGGTCAGGGTCAGAAACAGTGCAGACAGTGGAGGCTGGAGGGTGTGGTGGAGGACCCTGCTTGGCAATGTGGGGCAGGAGGGCTTCCCAGGCCTCAGTTTCTCCATCTGCCATACTGGCATGTTGTTTCCTGCCCTGGCTCCTGCCAGGACTATTAGGAGGCGACGTGAGGCCAGAAAACCGGAGGGACTCCAGCCTATGGCTGGGGTCCAGCGCAGAAGCCAACTGGTGGCCTGGGCCTGGAAGCTTTGGCACCACAGTGAGGGGCTGGTGGGAGAGAGGTGACCAGCCCAGAGCTGTGCGCAGGAGCTGCCCGGGTGTCCCCTGCCACACTCAGTGAGTCCCGATTGCCCCCAGATTACAGGTAAGGATGTGAGGCTCTGTGTCACATGTTCCAAGAAGCAGAGCCTTGTCAGGGTCTTGCCAGGGGGACCCTGGGCTCCTGGCGACCTCCGGTGCTCAGGTGGTTGGGCTCCTGCCGTCTATCCACAGGCCTGGTCTCCCCTCTCTGTGTCTGGGGCAGATGCCAAGGGGGTGCCTCACAACCTTGCAGCCATTACCCCTTGGCACCGACCTGCCCCACCTCCCTTCCTCCTGCCTGGCCTCTCACCCTTCAAGACCACCCAGCCCCTGGACCCTCTCCTTGTCTGACGTTTGCAACTCACTCCCAGCTCTGCCTCTGACACACTGCACTGGGTGGTGAGAACTTCAAGTTCAATCAAATGCTGGTTCTGCCACCTGCCTGCTGGGTGAGGGTGCCAGGTGAGACCTTCCCCTGGGGGACCTCAGCTTCGGCCCAGAGCCCGGCCAGCTTCTCTTGATCCCTTGCCAGCCCTTTCTTTAGTGGACTCTTCTCTCTCCTGGGTGCTCAGCAGCCAGCTGTCTCTGAACATGGGGACTGAGTCTGACCGGAAATTCTTCCTGTCCAGGGGAATTACTGGTTTCCACGGCTCCAGGAGATGTCGAAATGCAGGCCGTGTTTGCCTTGGGTTTGTTTTCTTTCCACAGAAAACAAAACAAACACACCGGCACATGCACACTGCCACACACTCAAAGACAAGGGCATGTCATCACACAACGCCCGAAGTCCCAGCGCGGCACGCATGGGTCCCAGTCAATGCTTACTGGGTGCTCAGAAGCACCTGGGGCCCTGGGTTTGAGGTCTGGCTCCCTGCGGACTCCCCGGTGTCATCACTGGTAGGATGCTTCTGGCTGAGCTACAGACAACGGGAGCCAGGGACCCACACTCCCTGGGCGCCTCCCGGTACAAGCAGTGCGTTTTGTCTTGTGTTCAGTGGGTTGTCTTATCCACAGGATACTCCCGGGAGAGCTGGGGCTCAGAGACAGGGAAAACCACCCAGTGTCATGCAGCTGGGTAGCAGGGGTGGCCTGGCCACAGTGCTGAAGGGGACAGGAGGGCCCTGAGTCAGACACCCGCTCTGAGACCTCAGATCTGCCCAGGGAGAGCCACAGCCCCACCCAGGCTACTGGAGGACTCGGTGAGCTGGCAGAGGGCCTGCTACGGAGCAGGGGTCCTTTGTTCTCCTCTCACCCTGGCAGAGGTGGGTCCCCTTTCCACCCCACTGCTGGGCACACCTTCATTCGGGCCGACTCTGGCCCTGCCTGCCATTCCACACACTGAGGGCAGGCACCCCATGGGGAATTCTCTAGATGCCATTCAGCAGGAAAGGGCTTGGTTCTGGGATTTGCTCGGCACCCCAAATAAGACGAGAGGTCTGGCCTTGGTGGTCTCTGCTCCTGCCTGTCCCTCGCCCTCACATCCATGGTCGCTGACCCCAAGGACTGGCATTGTATTTTCTCTGCTCTGTCTCAGAGGCTGCAGTCAGGAGGCGAGGGCTAGCCCACAATCACATGCTTTGACTTCCACACTATTCAAAAGTCCAGTTCACTCACTGCCAAAACTTAAAACATGGACAATTTCATGTAACAACTGGGATTTCCGGTTTTTCCAATGCTGCCCCTCCCTCCCTCTGCAGGCAACCTTATTCATAGACAGCAACAGCTGGCTGGAGCTGAGGACAGAGGGCCCCTCGATGGGACTCCCTGCCCCCCGCCTCCTCCCCTTCACCATGGGTCCCGCAGGAGCTCTAGGGACCATCTGAAAGCCCAGAGCTGCTCAACTTCGGTTGCACAACAGACTGAGCTGGGGCTTCCCAAGCTCAGGACACCCCGGACCACTTCCTCAGCCTCCCTGGGCTGGGGCCAAGGCATGACATTCTTAAAGCCCCCCAGGTGACTCAGGTGGGCAGCAAGGTTGAGAACAAGAGCCAGTGCTGGGCTTTGCAGGCGGTGGCTGCTGACGGTCTTGCTTTGCTGTGGCTCCTCATGGCCCTCAGCAGGACCCCCCCCACCTCCTTGACAGCCCAGCCCAGGCTTCGGTCAGAAGAGGGGCCCCTGTGCCGTCTCCCCTGGACCTCTCTGCCCACTGTGTGATGCTGCGTGTCTGGGGCCCAAATCCTGATCTTGGCTGCGTGTGCCAAGCGGGAGCAGCCGAGGGCTGCCGTCTCCGAGGAAAATTCACTCCTATATATGGTCACCCGGGAGTCCCCCCACTGAGTGAACGCGTGACCTCATCTGCTGACAATCTCTCCCAGTCTGGGGCCAACTTGGGGAGGACCGTTGCCCTGGAGAGTGTCCAATTGGGGGCAGAGAGGCTGGGAGAAGACAAATCTGTGGAATAGAGGCAGGGCAATGACGAGATGACCCAGACCCAGGAGGGCCGAGGGTAGCCCCAAGTCTCTCCTACGCCTGCCCCATCTCCTGCCCCTGAGAGTCCAGCCTCCCCACACGCTTGTGCGAACAAGGAAACCCGTGAGACTCTTTTGCTTTTAAAAGTCCTTTTAATACAGCATGAAGGGGCTATGTTTCTATAGGCAAGTCATATATAGATACTCCAGGAATAAGGCACACAACGGAATGCCATCCCAAGGGCTGCACGTCGGAGACGTTGGAGCCTTCTCCACGCGCCCTCCGAGCTGGGCCCACGGGTTCTGTTTGTCTTTTTAGCTGGACTCACACATATGGACAGACACAGACACAGACAGGGTCACCGCACGGGGGTGGAGGAGGTCGGACAGCGAGGCTGGCAACAGAGAAGGATGAGCCTGTTGCCACAGCCCCCAGGGGGCTGCTCGGCCACCTCAATGAAGGCTGGACCACCCCCATTTCAGGGTTAGTCGTTGGACTGGGCTACAATGTAGTGAGGTTGGATTAAGTATTCATTTAGGGCAGATTCAAGTCTATTAGATGCTGGAGGGCTGGCATAAGGGCTCCGGTTGACATTTCCAAGTTCAAGGAGCGTGGGCCGGAGGAGGCGTGGCTCAGATGGCAAAGCTCCCGAGTGGTGGGGCCAGGCTTTGCCCCACTTCTTCTTCCCTCCGGGGCCCCACTGATCGAGAGCCCTCCCACCAAGCCAAGGGGCTGCTGGACCACAGAGGGGCTAGTGAAAATAAGCCGCTTCTTCCCCTTGCCCACTCCCTGCCCCCCTACAAAATTAATAAAACCGTAATAAGATAATAAGAAGAAGGTGCAAGAGAATGGATTACAATGCTGTTTGTTATCCTCTGCGGAAGAGGCACAAAGGGGTCACTATTCCCTTTTCCACTATGTATCTAATGATAGCTTCCCTTTAAAAAGGCAATACTTTCCAAAATACACATATGTATAAATACAGGACAAGAACATATTAATAAGTCTAAACACTTGAATCATATGCTGGCTACTTAATACTGATGTTTTCATCCAGGGAAAACAACACAGAATAACAACAATATGGCTTAAAGAATTGCAAAGGTTTTTTTTTTCCTCATCAGAATTATGTACCAACTTCATATAATATTCTACGTAGACAATATTTCCTTCTGAATGTAGTTCAGTTGCATATTTTTACAGACCAAAGCATAGTAAAAAACAAACAAAAACCAACCAAAAACCCAGTAACGGGAAACAGAAAAGTTCTCACCATAAATATTTTCTTGCAGCTCAAGCAGAAGGTTTGCAAAATACTTCCAGAAATCTCTGATATTCTCCTGCCCTCCTGAAAGTTCTGAAGTTTTGAAAATGCCTCTCTTTTTGTTTGTTTTAATCTCAAAAATCAAACAATTATATTTTTCTTTTCTTTTTTCTTTTTCTTTTTTTTAAAAAAAGGCCCTCAAATATATACAGACAAAAAATCACTGTGAAGATTTTTTCGGGAAAAGCTACCAAATTCAGTGTTGTGAGAAAAACTGGTAACCATGCAGAAATTTTAACATCTATGAATTTTTTTTTCCAAAATACACACATAGTATTTTTTTAAAAAAGGAATTCTGTGTCAAGTATAACTCAAAATAAATACAAATTCACAAGTAGAACTATTGAATACTTCATATGGGGTAAACACCATTATCTTCCAACTAGATCGCTAGATCTACCAACTGCAAGCGATTGTCCCTTTTGAACGTACTGAAACCACACTCGTTCCTGTCCCCTGGGCTGCTGGCCCTCTGAGCACTTAGTTCTCACAGCACCAAGCCTGCATGGCAGTGGCTTTGCTGACCACGGAGAGTTCCCCAGTTCAGCCAGAGCCGAGTCAAGGGAAATGTGGAAGTGGGGCCTCAATGCGGGAACCCCAGCCTCCAAGGTGGCTGGTTCTGCACAGGTGGCAGGGCAGTGGCTACCTACTGAACAGCTCACTGGCAAGGTCACCTGGGGTGATAGCCCCTCTCCCCTCAGCCCATGCAGGGAAGCCCTGGCCTCCAGAGGTCTGGAGCCTGGGTTCTTTTTAGGGTGTGGATTCCCCCACCTTTGCAGCACAACTGGCAGCCCCAGGCAAGGTCCCCCTGTGGGGTGGGTCCCTGGAAGAGTTGGCACAGGCACACCGCCCACCACTGCCCACATTCTCTTTAGCAGTGTGGTAGGATGACCGTAAGTGGCAGCTTCTCCTTGGGGACAGAAGCCTGGGCTGGGGCCAAGCCCAGCTCACCTCAACACCTTGGAGAAGGTAGGGAACAGCGTGCTTGGGAAGTCCTCAGTGGCAGTCCCCAGTGGTGGCTAGGGTGTTCTCAGCCTGCTGCCTGGCCTGGAGCAAATATACCTTTGTAAGTGCTCAGAGGGTACGGCCCCTCGAATCCACCCAGCAGCTCCCTGGCTGCAAATACACTCACTCCATCTTTTCAACTCACTCCCTGGACCCCTGGCTAACACTTCACTGTAACTCCTCAGTTGTACAAAGCATTTTCATTTAAAAACAAAAGGCAACTGGACACCAGGTGGGCATCCTTGAGCCGTGGTAAACACTGAATTTCAGGCCCATTTCGTGGTCTGATTTTTTTTTTTTTCCCACAGAGGCATAATGTAGGGGCAAAATCAAGAGACCCAGTTCTGACAGCCGGGAGAAAGGCAGGGGCCGTGACCCCGGAATCGGGATTTCTCATCGGGCAGAGAGGAGCGCACCATCCCAACACCAGCTGGGACAGTGGGCTCCCTGACCAGGGACGTGCCACGAGGCCTCTCTGCTCCCTTGGGAGGTAGGAAATTATTGTCCCCATTTTAGAAAGAGGGGTTCTGTGGCTTATGTCAGGGTTCCCCATTTTGGGGGGCTAGGAGGCCGAGGTGAGGAGGAGGCGGCTCCTCCATGTTTGCAGGGGTAGGGGATGAAAAGCAGGGCTGAGGCTGCCGGATCCAGCAGGGGAGGACTCAGCATCCCTCAGCCTGACTTCCTAAGACACCAAGTGAAGGGTCTTGGTGCAGGGTACCTGGCACCTGAGCAGTTTCTCCCACCATTCTGGGTGAAACTCCCCAAATAAGTCTCTCTGTTCCAGGACACGGCACCAGCCAGCCTGAATCCCAGAACAAGAGAGCTGAGATGGGCCCAATGCTCTCTAGTGTTAGGCTCTCACTTAACTAATGGGGAAACTGAGGCCCAGAGATGCGAAGTTCTTGCCCAAGGTGACACAGTGTGTCGCAGCAGGGCAAGGACTTGAGCCAAGTTCTCCAGAATGCCAGGCCTGTGTCCTTTCTGCTAGAGTGGCTTCCATGCTGGGCCCAAATGCCTTGATGTGGACCCCTGGCATGGGTGGGAGGCAGAGGGTAAGGGAAGGGAGTGGGCTGACAAAACCTAAGGCAGTCTGGTGGGGGTCATGGTGGGGGACTGCCCCACATTACCCAGGAGACATCTGTCCAGCATTCTGTGCCTCCCCTGCACCTAACCCCTCCTAGCAGGGTCCATAGAGTGGGGGGGGGGCACTGAGGTGCAATGCCAGTGATGTCAGAGGGGGTCAGGATTTGGGGCTTAAGGTGGGCAAGGGACAGAGAGCCCCACTCCCCAGCAGATGCTGGAACACATGTCCCCTTGCCATGATTGCTGACTCAGGAAAGAAACAGGGATTTCTGAGAGTGGCTTTCCATACAGGGCGGACTGGAGGTTCTGGGTGGGAGCAGGTGGCCTGGCTGGTCTGGGGGGGGTTGGGATTCACAGTAAATTTAGTGCACTTGTGGCCAATACAAGGCTGCTCACCCCAAAGGGGCTCTCAGAGGAGAGCCTGTGGGGACCCCCAGGACTCTGTGGGCTCCTGGACATGGGCTGTTGCTTGCTTTTGTCTGCTCCACAGAGACCCCAGGCCCACCTGCAAAGAGCCCCAGACTCCCTGCTTCCCCTGGCCGGGGGATGCAGCTATGTCAGTAACACTGTTTGTCAGCACACACAAGATAAGGACACTAAGAGCCGCCGGCCCAGCCCCGCAGGCCTGCGAGGGCACCCCATGCACAGGGCGACACGCGGCCCCTCAGGGCAGCACAGGGAAGCAGGGTCTCCTCAGGCTGGCAGGGGTCAGGGGTGGCTCTGGGCGTGGGTGGGCAGCCGGTCACTGCACGCGACGGCAGTAGTAACCCAGGACCTTGCACTTCTCGCAGAGGTGCTGCGGGTGCTCCTTGCTCTGGTCAGACACGTCCAGGCCGTCGGGCTTCTCCAGGGGTCTCTGCAGAGAGAAGGAGGAAGGGGCCCGGGGGAGTAAGGGGAGAGAAAGACAGAGACACAGAGAGACACACGGGGAGAGAGACACAGAGACAGACAGGTGAGACAGTATAGAGGAAGGGGCCCAGAGAGGCAGAGATGCACATATGCACAGAGACAGAGACTGATGGACACAGAGAGGGAGAGACACACACCCGATGGGGGACGGGGAGGGGACGCCTGTGGTCCCAGGTCATTTTGGCCATGGTGCTGGAGCCCTCCTGCCGAGCCTGCATGCAGGTGCCTGAATCCTGGGACTCACAGGTGTGGCCCTGGGCTGGGCCAGGTCTGTGGAGGGGTCTTGGACCCGCCATCCTGGGTATCTGCTCTGCCCTGAGTTCTCCCTGAGGAACCGGGAACTGAGGCTCATGAAAGTCCAGGTTAGAGGCAGGACATTGGTGCGGCCTGTCCAGATGAGGAGACTTAGGTCCACAGCAGTGGAGGCCCGGACCGACATCTGACCCGGACTGACATCTCCTGACCCAGCATCTGGCGCCTCTTCGCTGGCCACTCGCCACTCCCACCCCTGCTCGTGTGGCCTCGGGACTCAAGGGAAGCTTAACCCAGACACAGTCACGTGCTTCGGGCTTGTGGCAAGTGAGCAGCCAGCTCTGTGACGTCTTCAGCCGGGGTGTCGACTGAGCCCCACACCTCAGAGCCGGCCCAGTGCCCTATTGGTTGAGGCTACATGAATGAAACCTGTTTTCTAACAGGGAACCTGAGGCCCAGAGAAGGGAGGTGACTTGCCAGGCCTATCATGCCACCCACTCACTGGGTGATCGCAGGGAGCCTCTGTTTCCACTTCTTTGAAGTGAACCATTCCCAGGGCCTCATTTGCAGGGGACTGGGAGGATCCAGAGAGACGCCCGGGAGTGTGTGAACTGGACAGCGGAAGGCACAGACGAGCACATTTCTCTTAGATAGTGAGCTTCCCCGCTCCCTCTTTTCCTCCCTTCCTGACTCTCCAAAGCTGGCAAAGACTTGACTCCCTGGAGAATTTATGGAGGCCATGAGGAGCTCCTGAGCGGACGCTTTCTTGGCCAGCTCATGGAGATGCTTCCTTCTCTCCAGCCGGAGCCCCTGCCTGCCAAAGGGTCCCCTTCATGGACATGGGGGGCTCCAGGAAGCTGGTCAGGGCCACCTGAAGGCCACATGCCCAGGAGAGGGGGCAGGAGAACGCGGGATGCAGACCATGGCCCGGGATGGTCAGGGGAGGGCAGCAGAGGGTACGCTGTGTCCCCCTGCCAGGCTGAATGGCTAAAAAGTAGTATACTGGCTTCCCCACCCAATCCACAGTCCGGACCCCAGGAGGACGCTCAGAGCGGTCTGGAATAGAAGAGTCAGAAGGTTCTAGAAGCAGATGGGGAGACTGTGGTGGGAGGGTTCTGATCCAGGAACCACCCTCCTGCCTCTGGCCCCAGAGTCATAAAAACCATCCCTGTGCTCCCAGGCTTAAAGTCCAAAGCCAAGGCCTGGAGGGAAAGACAGGCATGTTAGCCGCATTGCAAGGGGGTTTCAGATGACCGGCTTCCTTGTCCAGCCTTCGTCCTGGCCAGAAAAGAGAAGAGTTTGACTTCCTGTCAGACCTGGGCTCGAATGCCAGCTCTCCTACCTAAGAGCTGTGTGACCTTGGGCAGGCCACCTGCCCTCTCTGGCCTCCATGCTCCCATCCGGAACAGGGTTGCTGATAACAGCTTTCTCATGGGCTTGTTCTCAGCAGACAATTCAATGGAGATAATGAATACAAAGAGCTGGGCTGGCAGAAGCTGTCTGTGGTCTGTCTTATTGATGGGAGGGGGCACCAGCTGGTGGAGGGCGATCAAAACTGAGCAAGGTCCCAAGGTGAAAGGACCTAGGAAGGGAACACTCCCTGCTCTCCTCAACGTCCCATGGAGACCTCCAACAGCCTCCTCCATCTGGGACTTGGGTGCCCCCAGGGCTGGAGAACTGTCTGCTGGCAGAGCCCACCGCTCAGTGTACTGCCTGCACTGTAAGAAGTCTCGCCACCTTGAGCTAGAATCTGGGTCCCTGTCACCTCATCCTGGAGATCGTGGTCACACAGACTCTCTGCTCAGCGACCAAAGGACGGTCTGATCAGTATAGTAGTGAACTGTCCCCTCCAGAACACCAAATCCAAGTTGGTTTGCAGCCCCCATGCCCTCGACTAGCCAAGGCCCGCCTCCTAGACCCAGTCTTCCAGGGCCAGAAAGGCCAGGCTCAGCAGCCCCCATGCAGCCCTCATTCCCCAAGGCTTACACATTATGTGGCAGAGCACTGCCACCTACGTCAGGCCACCTAACATCCCCACCTCTCTGTGAGTGGCACAGGGAGGAAACAGGCCCAGATGTATGGGAAAGGGAGTTCCACAGATAAGGCCACGGAGGCTCCAAGATGTTAGGGACATCCCTGGGGCCTGCAGCGAGGAGGTGGTAGGTGTGTGGCCTTCCAGACACACGTGCTGTTTCCAAGCCCCACGCTGCAGGGACTCGCTGCTGCCTACTGCCTGCAGCTGGCCCCACAGGCTGCACTGTCCGGGGGCTCAGGGCCAGCTTACAGCCAGTGTCCACCGCAGACTGCAGCACGCCCTCCCAGCCTGTCTGGGTCTCTGGCTTTCTGTCCCCAGGGCAGCACCCTCCTGTGCTTGGTGGAGGGACAGGCACAGCACCCTCCCCTGGGAATTCACTGGCGCCTGCTCAGCTGCACCCATCTTGACTGGCATCTGCCTTCTGAGTCTTTATCCCTGGGGCTGACTGAGGGCAGAGCCCCTATGGGGCCTGAAAGGATCATGGCCAGCCTGTTTTGAAAACTGTCCTAGAAAACCCTCTGTCTGGTGTCTTCTGCAATGTCTCCATATGACATGGTGTCACCAAAGTCAGATAGACAGAGCTTTGCATGCCAGCTCTGCCACCTGTCAGCCAAGGGCTATTGGGCAGGATCTTTCTCCACAATCTCAACTTGCCCTTTTGAGACCTGGGTGGAAGGTTAATAACATTCGCTGTCTTTTTCCTAGGTTGTGTGTGTGTGTGTGTGTGTGTGTGTGTGTGTGTGTGTGTGTGATTGAGAAGTAAATAATATGACTATCTTATTTTTATTATTTATTTAGAGACAGAGTCTCATTCTGTTGCCCAGGCTGGAGTACAGTGGCACTATCTCAACTCATTGCAGCCTCTGTCTCCCAGGTTCAAGTGATTCTCTTGCCTCAGCCTCCCGAGTAGCTGGGATTGCAGGTGTACACCACCACACCCAGCTAATTTTTGTATTTTTAGTAGAGACGGGGTTTCGCTGTGTTGGTCAAGCTGGTCTTAAACTCCTGACCTCAAGTGATCCACTCGCCTTGGCCTCCCAAAGCGCTGGGATTACAGGCATGAGCCACTGCGCCCTGCTGACTGTCTTATTTTAGAGGCAGGGCTGCTGTCACACAGGCTGGGGTGCAGTGAATCCTCCCACCTCAGCCTTCCAAGTAGCTCGGAACACAGGCATGCATCACCACACCTGGCTGATTGTTTAAAAAAAAATTTCTTTTTATAGAGACGAGGTCTCACTATATTGCCCAGGCTGGTCTTGAACTCCTGGGCTCAAGGGATCCTCTCACCTCGGCCTCCCAAACTGGTGGGACTACAGGTGTAAGCCACTGCACTCAGCTGAGATGACTGCCATAAAGTATTTTATAACCACGAAAAGCTCTGCAAGACTTAGTGATTGCTGTGTGACCTTTAACAAATCACTTAACCTCCCTGGGACTCAATTTTCTCCTCCACTAAATGGGGGCCAAGTCTGTAGCCTAACTCTACATGATAGAGTTGGTGCGAACAGTAAGTTATCCGATGCCACGGGATTAAGACAGTGCCTGGCACATAGTGAGCACTCAAAATGTTGGCCAGTATTGGTATCATGTGTTATATAGGGTTATGGGCAGCATGAGGGCAGGGGTAACAGCGAAGTCCTGGGTGAAGTGCTCTCAAAACATCCTTGCCAGTGCCCTCCTGGGCTCATCTGGGCTGCGCCCCCTCCCTTGGCCATGACCCCATGGTGTGAATTCCCTGTGTGCCCTGGCCCAACTGCTCAGCCCCACTCAGCCTGCCGCTGGGCGAGGAGCTTGGGGAAGCTGTCAAGACACTCCCCTCTGTGGAGAGAAAACACTCTGCAGCTGGGGCTGACCATGGTGGAGAGCCTCCCCCACTCCCTGCAGCAAGGCAAGGCCCAGTGGTGTTTTCTCCTTGAGGGACCAGAGCTGGCAGGGGGAGCCGCAGCTGGAGCCTGACAGGAAACAGATGTGGCTGGGCAGGAGAGTGGGGAAGTGGAGGGTTCTTTGGAGCACAGTGCAGGTCAGGGAATGCAGGTCAAGGCTCCTCGGGGCAGGAGAAATAAACCACCCACTCTCCACCACCATGGGAAGCACCATGGGGAGCACCGCCTCTGGGCTCTTCAAAGGCTCCCGATGACTGGGGGACGGAGAGGCACCACCCACACACCCCCTCCCAGCTTGGAAGCACAGGAGAGGAGATGGAGTGCTGGGCGCTGGGAGACCTGGGTCCCCTTGACACAGCTGACTGGTCACCCTACTCAAGTACTTTCTTCCCTCAGGGCCTCAGTGTCCCCAGTGCACACAGTAGGTGCTCAACAGTAGCCTAAAGACTGGGAGAGGGGAAGGGCCCAGCCACGTGCTCTTGAAGGATCCTTTAGATTGGGGCCTGGGAGAGCCAATCCTGATGTGGAGATGGGGGATGGATGGTCAGGGAGGCTGTGCTGGGGCTGAGCTTGGCGGGATGGAGATGGTGAGGCAGGTGGGGCCGTTGCCAGCATGGGGCTGGTGACGGAAGCCAGGAATGGGCCTGGCACTGTGAAAGGGACATGGTGAGGAGCCCTGCCCAGCCAGATGCTGGGCAATATCGGGGCAGGGGCAAGGGGCTGGGGCCACCGCAGAGACTCGGTTCCTGTGGGGTTGGGTGCATGGGCTGGGCCCTGCCTCTCTGCTTAGGTCACAGAGTGGATGATAAGGACCCAGCCCCTGGGACTGTCAGCACAGACCCCAGCAATCCCCATACATTTGAGACCTTGCAGAAACTGGGCTGTCCTGACTCCTGCCCCCAGCCAGCTAGCCACCATTGCCTGCCTCCTCCCCTCCTCCCTCCCAGGCCACTCACCTGCCCTTCCAGCCTCCAAGCTCTCCTCCAGCCCTCCGGTCTACTGAACTTCTACCCCTTCAGAGCTCTGCCTCCACCTCTCCCGCTGGGCAGCCTTCCCCCAACGGCTCCTAGAGCCCCCTCCCCTCCTGCCTCCTCTGTCTGTCCGTCCTTTGTGATGACTCAGCACACACAGAAGGCCCACCCCACCCCTGGCTCCGCTGTCCCCCACTGCCTCATCGACAGTGATCTTTCCCTCCCACCACCCCTCAGCCACACCCTAGACTTGGGCTTCTTCAGAAATCACCCGTCTGCCCCCTCCTCCTCTCCTTCCATTCCACTGGCTCCCGGACTCCACCCAGTCCACAGCCCCACCCGGCCTCCCTCTCCACCGGGCCCCTCTGGCTTCTATTCCCTGCTGACACCCTAGGATGAAGCACGGTCATCACAGTTTTACAAATATGTCCACCCCCCATCTGCCCTCTGGAGTGCTTGCCCAGCCAACCTCTGCCCTGCAGACCCTCCGTACACCGGGCCTGGCCTGCACCCGCCCTTCGAGCTACGCTGGAGCAAGTCACCGAACTAGGCTGGCCCCTTCCACTGCATTAGGACCACGTCCCTCCCGGGGCTTGGGATGCGGCTGGGTGGTCCAGCCAGCTCTCCCTAGCAGGCTGCTTCCTTGCTCATCCTTCCTCAAGCCCACCCCAGCCCGCCTCACTTCTACCTGAGAACCTTGTCTCCCATTTACTGAGAAAACAAGCCTTGGATGTGACGTTCTTCTTTGCACCATCCAACCCATGAACCTTCCTAATTACCCCTTCTTCTCCCTCCCTCCTGTGCTGATGGGTGAAGCATCCCCTGTTTTATCCCTGTATCATCAGACTTTTGCTGTCTTCTTTTTGTTTTCTGAGATGGAGTCTCACTCTCTCACCCAGGCTAGAGTGCAGTGGCGTGGATCTCAGCTCACTGCAACCTTTGCCGACCAGGTTCAAGCGATTCTCCTGCGTCAGCCTCCCGAGTAGCTGGGATTACAGTCGCCTGCCACCGTGCCTGGCTAATTTTTGTAGTTATAGTAGAGGCCGGATTTTACCATCTCGGCCAGGCTGGTCTCGAACTCCTGACCTCATGATCCACCCGCTTCAGCCTCAAAGTGCTGGGATTACAGGCATGAGCCACCGCTCCCAGCCAACTTTTACTGTCTTCTAGAACATTTTCACCAGCCTGCACTTGGCTCCGGGCTTTCCCATCTCCACAACACCCAGCCCAAGGGCTCCCCCCGGCTGCAGCTACTGCTGTGATTCTCTCCTCAATCAGACTCCCATCAAGAGAGTGGACAATGAGGCATTCCCTCTGCAGCCAGATCCACGGCAGCCTTCCCTGGCACTGCTCCATGCACACTGCCCTGACCCCTGGCCAACTACAAATCAGCGCCTCCACTCTTGCCCTCATTCCTGGCTGGCCGGGCTTCTGTGTCTCTCAAACCTTGGTTGTGGTTCAAGTTCCCCAGGTAAAAGTGGTGCTTGTGTTCTGCTTTGCCAAAGTTTGAGGACCATCTCCTTATTGCTAAATTTCCAAGGCACTCCTCTGTGGCCTCTATACCTGACATTTGAGTACCAACCACCAGCCAAGCCTCCAACAACGCTCCCCGACCCCACCCCCAGCTTCCAGGACTCCACACTTCCTGGTTCTGCTTCTCCTTACTGGGTCTTCCTCCTCTATCTGACCACCAAACACTGGGATTCAGCAACACTGGGTCTAGGGAATCCCTTCTCTGCTCTGTCTACTTGCTTTCTGTGGGAACTCAAATCCACTCCCTACTGCCTTTAGGTTGAAGACACCCACTTACGTATGGGCCATCTTGACTTCTCGCATGAGCTTCAGAATTACACATCTACCTGCCTTCTTGACATCTCTAACTGGATTTTTGCAAACATCTCAAACGTGAGCTGTGTATCAGAGGACCTGCTTTCATCTCCAATACCTGTGTCCCATCCAGGTCGCCCAGCTGAGGAACGACCTCCCCCACCCACTCGGGTGCTCCAGCCTGGCTGGGGTGGGCCTGTTCTTCCACCACCAATCCAGTGATGCTTGGTGTCACATCCAGCTCCAGGGTTACCCACGGAGTTCAGTCCCCTCCCAGCTCGTATGGGGGCTTGGTTTTGGCTTTTCCACTGGTCTCCCCACTCAACCTCTGCACACAACCAGAGTAACTGACTTAAAATAAATCTGAAAGCCCTGCTGCTCTTGGGTCCCTCAGTGCCCCCAGGGCTCTGCAGCAGCCCCGTTTAGCCCGCATCCCAAGCCTCTCGCTGCCCTTCCCTGTGCCTTCACTGAAGTGTGGGCCTGGAGCACCCCAAGTCCTTACAGCCTTGGGGCATTTGCACCTGCTGTGCCCTCTTTTTTTTTTGAAACGGAGTTTCGCTCTTGTTACCCAGGCTGCAGTGCAATGGCGCGATCTCGGCTCACCGCAACCTCCGCCTCCTGGGTTCAGGCAATTCTCCTGCCTCAGCCTCCTGAGTAGCTGGGATTACAGGCAAGCGTGTGCCCTCTTTCCAAGATGGCCAGCCCCCAACTTGTGACAGGCCTATCTTCCCCGCCCCAAGGGAGGAGGAGCTGGCTCCGCCCCTCCCACAAGCCCGGGCCTGGTGCGCACAGCTTCCCTGTTGACACTGGCTGATGACCGGATGCATCAAGGAAGGAAATTCGAGTTTTCTGCTGTTTCCTGTTGTCCTTGCATCTCTGTCTCACAACAGCACGCCCCGTTCACTAGTTGTACAATTCCCTGGGGGTTCTCCGGTCTCAAGATTTTGGTGCAGTTTCCCCATTATCCTCCTTCCCTTCTCTCCCCCTCCCACATTTCAGATGAGACCGGGAAAGAAAGGGCCAATGTAGACAGATCTCCCTCGTAGGAGGGAGTAAACCGAGGCCCTACCGGTAAGGGAAAAGTCGCCCTCCGAGAAGGCCCCCGCCCGCCCGCCCGGCTCACCTGCTTGTGCGGGTACACGTTGATGTGGCACTTGATGCACTCCTGCCCCATGTTGGCCCAGGAGTTCCCGCTCATCCATTTTCTCTTGCACTTGGGACACTTGTACTCGCCGAAGCAGCGTTTTTTGCCCTGGTAGGGCGTCAGGCCCTCACCTTTGGGGCGTGCCTACAGGGCAGGAAGCAAACACAGGATTGGGGTGCAGAGGTCAACATGATGCCGCACAGGGTTCCCCTGGCCTCCACCTCTGTCCTCATGTCCTGTGTCCATGTGTGCAGGCACCTTTTGTCCCCAGTCTAGATAACACTAGGGTCGCACCCAGAGCACAGACAGGAGTCCCAAGGCTGGGAGACACATGGGGGACGGAAAACAGGGGAGGTGGTGGGTGGCACACGTCTCTTCTAGATTTAAGGAGTAAAGTACTCAATGGAGTCTGGAAATTACTTCCTTAGCTCACACGTCCTCAAGGGCAGCTGGTCTCATGGTCCTGCACGCAGGCCCTCCGGCCCACCTAGGAGTGTGCTTTAAAGGACATTGAAGAGGCAATCCAAGCATGGAAACTGGTGGCAGTGAAGATGAGTCTTCCTCCTGCCCGCGTGCAGCCAGCTCCCCTACTAGGGGGCAATCCAATTTCCCTCAAACCACTCCCAGGGCGGGCCCTGCGTTTACAGATGCACATGACATACACATTTGTACAAACATTCTTTTCCCTCATGAAAATGGAAACAGATTATCCATCTGGTTCTGCATCTTTCTGGTTCTGCGTCTTCTGTTTTAAAAAATTATCTTATTTTATTTTATTGTTGTGAGACAAGGTCTTGATATATTGACCAGGCTGGACTCAAACTCCCAGGCTCAAAGGATCCTCCTCCCTCAGCCTCCCGAGTAGCGGGGACTACAGGTGCATACAGCCATGCCTGGCTACTGTTTTTTACTGAATAATATATCTTCGAGTTTTCCCTACATCCATATAAAGAGAGCTACTGTATTCTGTTTAACAGCTGCACACAGTATGAGTCCATGCAAGCTCCATAGTGCACTGACCAGTCACTATTTCAGAACATCTAGGTTGTTTCTGTTCTTCCACTATTACAAACAATGCTATGAGTAACTTCATACATGTATCGTTTTGCACATGTGTGAGTGTATGTGTGAATATAAAAGTGAAATTGCTGGGTCAGCGAGTGTGGGCACCACTAATTTTTATAGATCAAATTGCCAGTGCCCCTCCCCACATGCTGCAGGTATCCCAGCTTAACATCCCATATCAGCATCAACAGAGTTTTCATTATTACCAGTCTAAAAGCTAGAAAATCTCAGAGAAGCTTTGACTTGTATGTCTTTTATTATGAGCAAGGGTGAAGTTTCCATGCATTTAAGAATCACTTGTGTTACCTTTGTGAACTATTTGTTCATACTCTTTGTGATTCCTTTTTCCTGTTGGAGTTGCCTAATATTTTTCTTGTTGATTTGTAACTGCATTTTATATATGAAAGAAACTAGCTGTCTCCCATGCAGTGCTATTTTAACAGCTTTACTGAGATAAAATTCATGCCTCCTACATTTCGCCTATTTAAAGCGGACAAATTAATTGGTTTTAAGAATATTCACAGAGTTCTACAATCACCACAGTCTAATTTTAGAATACTTTTATTGCCCCCCAAAAGTAGCCCTATACCCAGTAATAGTCCTTCTGCATCCTACTCCCACTTCCTTACCTCACACAGTCCTAGGCAGCCACTAACGTACTGTCTGTCTGGATTTCCCCATTCTAGGTATTTCATCTAAGTAGAAACATACATTTATCCTTCTGTGTCTGGCTTCACTTAGTGTCATGTTTTCAAGGTTTGTTCACAGTACAGTGTATGTCAGCACTTTATTCCTTTTCATTGCCAAATAATATTCCACTGTATGGATATGCCATGTTTTCTCAGCCCTTTTATCAGATGATAGACACTGGGGCTGTTTCTCAAGTTTGGCTATTATGAATAATGCTATTATGAACATTCACATACAAGCTGCAAGTGTTTTTAAAAGTTGAATGAGTTACCCTAATATTTGTATATGGGAGATTCACACAGAAATGTGACCACACAGGTCTGGAATCTTTGCTGGCTGAGGTTGAGAAGTGGCTACCCCATGGGCTCGCGTGCATGTGCTTCCTCCACGTTGCCTCTGCTCCCACCAGCTGCAGCTGAATTTACGTTCTCTCCTAGGCCCTCACAGGCTTTGAGTTGCAGAAGCTTAAACGTAAGCTCTCCATGGTGGCTGTTCAAAGTATGGTCACCGTAGCAGCGACAGCACCACCAGCTTGTTAGAAATGTAGAGTCTCAAGCCCCACCTAGGATCTGCAGAATCAGAGCAGCATTTTAACAAGAGCCCCAGGGAATTCATATGCCATTACGTTAAAGAAGCACTGGGCTTCCATAGTAACTTTCCTTGGGGAACTGCCCATTTATGAAGTGGTGCGTAATGGTTAAGGGCACACACTCTGGATCCAGGTCCTATTACTTCACAAGGATGATGACAGTAACTACCATATAAGACTGTTCTGAGGATTAAGCGAACTGAGGATTAGATGCAAAACACTGAGAACAGTGCCTGGCACGCAGAAGGCAAAACAGGAATATTAGTGCGATTATTACTAATTATTAATGTAGAACAAAAAGTGGTACCTGAAATTGGTACATAGTTGCTTCCTTTAGCAACCATGCCTCTTTTCCCAGGCGCATTACTACCACTTGGTGATAGCCTGCTAGAATTTCAGGCAAAACACCAAGAGGGGACATATGTGCTGAGTGTGCAAATCTAAAGTTAGAAAGGACACCAACACCACCCTGATCTCCTGGGCCCGCTGCCTCATGTCTTTGGATCCTCGGTGGCCTTCCTGGCAGCTGTAACATTCTTGGGAGAAGGTTCAGCCTGAGCTCCAGGGCAGGGCTGCCCTTAGCCCTGGTCAGATCAGAGAGAGGGGTCAGCCACATCCAGGGGAGGGCTCAGTGGGCAGCCAGGGCCTGGGGCTGGTCAGTTTGTAACAGGGGTCAATGTGTGCTTCCGAAGGCATGCTGAGCTCTGTTGGTCTCAAGTTAGTGGGTGTCCTTCTGACTGTTTCTGGTGCCACCTTCTCTTTCACCTAGGGCCTGTGGCTTCCAAGCCACCCCCTCTATCACCCCCCCCCATTTTCCATCATCTGAAATAAAGCACCAGATGAACTCACTCCTCCATGTCTCCATCCTCAGAAGCATCTATGTCTTCAGAGGAGTCGAGGGTCAGGCTTGGGTGCCTCCCCGAAGCTGAGGTCTGTCACTCCTTGATTGAAGGCGGGAACTTGGGGACTGCCACCAGCCAGGCCCACTCTGCATCTGGTTCTGCAGGCCTCTTAGCTCAGAGAGCTCACAGGACCTGGTGCCTGGCCTCACACAGTTGGGGCAAAGGTCAAGTCAACCCAGGACACTGGGCAGAACGAAGCATGGGGAGTGGGGTGAACTCTGAGAATTTGTTCCCAGAGCCCCTGCTTCAGAAATGAACGGGTAGGAAACCCACACAGATAAAGGAGACACTGAGTATGAACCGAAGGGAACAGGAAGATGAAAGAGAAGAGCAAGGGGTGAGCCAGGAAGCACGGACACACCATGTAATTAGAAAAGCAGCCGTCTGGAACTGTCCGTCAGGGCGTGTGAGCTGCTTGGCAGGCAAGGGACGGGCCCCAGCCTCCTGCAGGACCAGACATCCTCAAAGCACCATTCCCACAGCTGCTGTCAGGCCAGGCGCTGGGAGGGCCCGGCTCCAACACGCTATCACATGGGATATGGCTCAAATTGTGGTCTCCAAAGCCAGATGCTTGCAGGGGAGTTCCTGTGACTATCCAGGGGAGTTCCTCGCCACGTTACTCAACCTCTCTGTGCCTTGGTTTCCTCATCTGGAAACCAGGATGATGATAAAGGACCTGTGTCCCGGGGCTGTTGGGATTTGACACATTCATGCATGCAAATGTCTCAGCTCAGTGGTTGGCACATGGCAAGTGCTCGGTCACCATTAGCTATTTCAGGATGATTCTCTCCTTCCTTGCCTGCACTAGGAGAGGGAGGGGAGGTGTCTGAGGTGTTGCAGTGGCTAGGGCTGAGGTCAATGGGCATTAGTCCCGGGAGGAAAGTTCCAGAGATGGGAGGGAAGCCTGGGAGGGACATCTGGGTAGCTCTCTATCCCTGGAATGGGGAACAGGCTGGTAAGCAAAAGAAGAAACAGCATTAGGCATCTTTGCTTTCTAGAATTCTCATGGAAGGAGCACGCTGCGGAAGCTCTGGGTGGGGGGGCACTGCTGGCAAGAGGAAAGAGGAAAGAGAAATGGCATTCGTATGGCACCGCCTGTGTGCTGGGCTTTATGCTCAGGGCTTCACAGCCTGTCAACTCTCCCAAAATCCTGTGGGGCAGGGAACACTATTAACCCATTTAACAGATGGTGAAACCGAAGCACAGGGAAGGGGTAGGACTTGCCAAAGTATCCCTCCCAGGCCTTCAGTGTGTGAAGGGCAGCAGGCTAGGCCCAGCAGGCCCTTCCACAAGGCCACATGTGACTCACCTCTTCTGTCTGTCACCCCCAAAGTTGTCCCCACCATGATGGGGGCCTGTGCTGGTCGGGAGAGACACCCCTAGCAGGAATTTTATAAGAAAATCTCTAGGGCCTCCCGCTCAGCCCAGTCCAGTGTCAGGTGTTGGCTGTGACCTCCTGCAGATCAGAGGGTAGAGGTGGCCTGCGGGGCAGTGGTAAGGGCAGTGGATGGAGGAGGAGAGGGGACTGTGGCAGCTCTCAGCACTGAGGAGACACTTCCTGGAAGGGCTCAGTCCTAACATTGTTTATGCTTACAAATGAGGGCAGGGCCACGGGGAGAAGGAATTTCTAACAGAACAAAGGCTTCTCTACCCCCCACACACTCGCCCTGCGTCCTCTCAGAAAGGCACGGGCTCTTCTCATCAACTTCAGCAAGAAACAGACGGTAACTGCTGACAGCACTGCAGGGGCCACCACCCGCCTGGCTGGGAAGGATGCCAGGCCTGACCAGGCTCTCCTGACCCAGGTCCCCCGCACGTACCCCTCTGGGGGCTCACATCTGCCAGGAGCCTGGGCAAAGCTCACTGGAGCTCAGAAACCACCCCTTGTAGCACAGACAGGCCCTCTGGGGACCAGAGAGGCAAGGGGACTCACTCAAGGACACAGGGTAAATCTGACTGAGCTGGGGGGAGGGATGGATCCTCTGACTTTCAGACTGGGTCTGGGATCACCACCACAGGAGGGCAGCCTGGGAAGTGGGAAGCTGCAGCTGCAGTGTGGGGGTGGGAAGGAGGAGCCAAGCCAAGGAGCAGAGAAGGCAGCGCCCTGTGGGGAAGTGGGAGGGGCCCCCCAGGCAACCCAAGGGCTGCGGAAGAGATGTGGAGGAGGTTGACACTCTCTGGATGTTTCTTCAGAACGGTTCAGTGTTTTCTTCCCATCCCTGCGTGGGATCTCTTGAGGTTGGCTGGGAGGTGGTGAGCTCCTTTTTCCTGGGGGTATGCAAGCAGAGGCTAAGTGAACAAGTGTCAGGGAGGCTGCTGAGGGGACCTTTGCCCTGGTCAGGCAGGTGGATGTGGTGACTCCGGGGGAACTGTAACTCTACAGCTCTCCCGAGCCCTGCAGCTGGCCAAGGCCAACCAGGCAGGTGTGGGGACAGGCTCTCTGAGATGCTGCTGGGGTGGGCGCTGAACAGGTATATTTTCCTACTGCTTCTACAGGACAACTTTAAACTTCTATTAGCTTTCAAACTTTAAAAAAAAAAGTGCATTCCTTATCCAAAGCAAATCCATCTCTGGGCAACCATCCCAAGGAAATTATCAGACATGCGGACCAAAGGGGTGTTCAAAGATGTCCATTACAGCATGAGTTAGGACAATGAAAACCTGGAATGAGTGAAACACTCAATGACAATGAATTACGTTTAGGGCTCCCTAAATGACGTTGCGCCCTTTGGAGGAATGACAAGAAAGCCAGTGAAATAGTTATGATGATTTTTGTTAGGGGTTTGGGAAAATAATTATAAAGAGAGCAGGATAAGCAACCAAAGACAGCCACTGCACAAGAACGGGACTGGCAGGACAGCTGCCACAAGGGCTCAGAGACAGGACTGTTGATGACCTTATTTCTGCAGCTCATGCTCTGTCTTAATGAATGCATGGGTATGACTTGGAAGAAGATAGTAGCCAGCCCACTCTCTGGCCGGCAGGCCCCTCCTCCCCCTAGGGGGCGCACTGTGTTTTCCCAAGGTGGTGGGAACC
Source organism: Sapajus apella (assembly GCF_009761245.1). NCBI lineage: Eukaryota > Metazoa > Chordata > Mammalia > Primates > Cebidae > Sapajus > Sapajus apella. The sequence continues at coordinate 2,257,436 of NW_022437047.1, forward strand.
CCACGGAGATGGTGGCTCTGGCCACACTCCTGCCCCTACAGGTGTGGACTCTGGGGCCTGGGCACTGGCTGGCCACAGGCTGCTGATTCTGTTGGATCATGCTCATGTCCATAGAGCTACCCTGCCCCCCAACCATGGAATGCACTCCCCATCCCTGGGTCCCTTCTGCTCCTTCCATTTCAAGGGAAGTCAGACGTGTCCATACACTGCCACGTGACACCAGAGCCCGACGACTCACTCCTCCCCAGCTGCCTGAAGTCCCACCACAAGGGAGTGATCCCTTAGGGTGAAGTTTGATTCCCCCCACCGCTTGCAGACGATGAATCCCTTTTGCACAGAGGTGACATTGTGGCCTTTGGTTGTTGCGACAGAGAATCACAGGGACCGGGAGGGGAGCAGGGTGGTTGCTGAGAGCCTGAGGCTGTACCCTACACGCCACGACTCCAGGCTGCACTCTGCTCTCTGGATATGGGCCCAGCTGTAGGCCTCCATGCCTCCCAGCCTCAGGTATGTGCCTCACCCCCACACCTGGCCTTGCCACCCCCATCTGCACAGGGGCACAGGCCTGTGTCTTGCCAAGCCCTGGGATGGAGAAATCACTGTTGCTCCATCACTGGGCATTTCTGGTCAGGGTCAGGCAGGCTTTGTGTCCTGACAACCACCCATGAGCTAAGTAAGGTTAGTCCCAGCTTTCAGACGAGGACACTGACGCATGAAGAGCTTACACAGCTTGCCCAAGCTACGCTGCCAGGAAATGGGGCAGTCTAGATCTGAGCCCAAGCCACCTAACGGCCCTCTTTCTAAACTGCTATGCACGAAGAGATCCACAAAGCTGGGCTGGAGACAAATGGGAAGGAGCTGCTGCTCTCATGGGTCCGGGCATGCTGGGGGCTCCCTCCCCATCTCTGGGCCTCAGTTTTCCCATCTCCAGAACAAGAGGTGGGACTGACCACTGGGCAGGGTCACTGGGCTCCCAGGAGGCCCATAACTCAGCGTGTGCCTGGCAGCCCACTCACGCTCCACCCTCCCATGCAGCACAAGGCCGGCCCCACCGTGCGTCCAGCTGAGAGGCTCTGGCTGGAGCCAAGAGGAGCAGGGGGAGGAAATAAAGAACAGATGGGCTGCCTGCCGGCCCCTGTCCTGCCCCGTCTGCCCAGTCTGAGTGCTTTCCTGCAGCCTGGCCACTGAGGTGGCCCTGGGAGTTCGAGAAGGACTTTCCACTGATGCAAAAACAGAGGCCACAGGGCAGGGCAACTAGTGCATAGAGTGGGCACAGGGGTAACCACGGACTCAGCCCAGGACCTTCCTGGAGGCCCTTGCCAGAGGAGGCAGAAGCTCCCTTGTCATTCTCCCTAGTGTCTTTCGTTGAGCCTGGGGCAGTCAGAAATAAACTGGGGATAGTGGTCAGAGGCCCAGGATGGGCCCTGGCTCTCCCACACCTGTCTCAGAGCCTCGGTTTTTGTATCTGCCATGTGAGGGGATGGTTCTGGTGGAGGTGGGGACACTAGCATTCAATGAGCACCTATAATATACCACACGCTTTCTGACCTGACTCTCCAGAGCCTTTTCATTTGACAGGAGAGCAAACTGAGGCACAGAGAGGCCAAGCAACCTGCTCAAGCCCACACAGCTGTGGAGCCGAAACTTAAACCCAATCTGCTGATTCCAGAATGACACCTTCCACTGAAAGCTCAGCCTCTCCATGAGACGGTGGAGAGAAAATTAAAGAAAAAGCCTGCTCCTAGGAACACAGCCCCACCTCTGACCTCTGACTCCGGCCACTACCTCAATATTCATTTGTTCACCTAATTTTCATGGAGCACCCACTCTGCACCAGGCTCTGTGGAAAATTCCAGGAATGTGGAAACAAGACAGATGAAGAATGCCCTGTCTTCATGGAGCTCTCAGTCCAAGGCTTTCCAAAGAGGTCAGCCCTGTGACCCTTTCACCAATTGTGGCCCATACCAGTCACGAACTCCCCCGGTCACACACTCCCAGGCTCCAAGTTGGACTCACACCTGTGAAAACACGCTTGGATTCATGTCCTCAGGCAGAGGCTACAGGCCTCCCACGTGACAAGCAAGGGACCTACGCACGACACGTGAAATTATCTCTGATCATCGCCACAGCCTCATGAAATCAGCACACCCTTAACCCTCATGACGGATGAGGAAACTGAGGCTCGAGACAGGGGCAGCAAGTCTGCCAAGTGCCGACCCTGGCTTTCCTTCCCCTCCGTGCTCTGTGGACTGCTTTAGGGACCAGCCAAAGACCCCACACTCACATGTCCACATGCACAGCCGGGGGAGGCAGGTGGGAGGGCCGTGTCCCTGCAGCCTGGTCCAGGCAGCTGCAGGCTCCATGGAGGCCCCAAAGGAAGCAGGCGGCCAGAGGGACAGGTGGGCTGGGCTGCGGCCTGCAGGATGCTGGGAGGGAGGAAGGACGCGGCAAGAGGCCACCCGGGGCTTCCTCTGGAGCCTCAAGGGCCTCCTTGTCTGCGCACAGCCGTCCTGGCCTCCTTGCCCAGGGCCCCCTCCCCTCCTCTGGGTTCCTGCCGCAGCCCAGCATGGGCCCAGAAGGCCTGGCCTCTTGTCACCCCTCCCACCCCTGTTCTGAGCCCAAAGCCACCGCAAAAATGCCATCCTGATTCCACAACACTAGGGTTTGTCAAAGTGCAGGGAACAATGGGAGCTTTCACAGGGACAGGAAAAGGCCTCAGGAAAACCCTGGGGAGGGGGGCATGGAGTGGGGGTGTGGGGAGGAGGGAAGGGAGATAGGAGAAAACAAGCGGGGGACAGAGGGATGAGGAGAGACCCTGGAGAGATGGAGCGAGCGGTGTCAGGAATGAGGGGCGGGGAGTCGGGGAGCGCCCCTCAAAGCAGATGAGGGAAGAGAGGGCAACAGGGTGCCCAGGAGAGGCCAGACACGATGGAGAACCAAACCAAAAGGGGGAGGACAGAGAACTGTGGGGTGATGGAACCCACAGGCACCAAGGAGCGCCCCCAGGACTCAGAGAGGTGCCAAGCCCCCCAACACCCCGTGCCCCCACACTCCGTGCCCCCAACACCTGTGCCCCCAACACCCGTTCCCCCAACACCCTGTGCCTCTAGGCCCTGTGCCCGGCCCCGAGGAGCCGCTGCCCAAAAAGCAGCAGAACCCCCCTCTCCAAATCTCACCCCAGCCAGGCGATTTGAAGTAATCTCAGGCAAAACTTTTTGGAAAGCAAAGACATTTTAATCACATGAACAGCCACTCCCTAAGTTATCTGTTTCCTGCTCTGGCTTTCCTCCCTTAGCAAACCACACGGATCAGAGCGGCGGGGCGGGAGGGGAAGAGGGGCCGGTCCAGAGGGGTGGAAAGCTTCCGAATCACAGGGATTGCAAAAGACAGAGGTTTCCTCCGCCACTGCAGAGACAGGGATTGCTGGCTGCCCTGGTGGGTGGATGGAAGATTTGCAAGTAGCCTGTAGTCCGCTCATTGCTGGAGGGGACTCCTGAGTCTGAAAACCATTTGTTGCCAGGTCTGGCACATCCCTCTTTGGGTCCCATGTGTTCAGTGAGGGCTTTCTTCTGACTGCACCCCTCTCTCCTGCTGCAGTCACCTCCCCAGGTGGGCCAGGCGGAGTCTCCCCAAATACTTAAAGGAAGGCCTGCTTCAGATTTGGGCCTCACCACAGAGCTAAGACAAAACACACAAGGCATTCGGGTCCCTTCCCCCTCTGGCCCCAGCTGACCTTACACCAGCAGCACTTACACTCAAAGAAAAGTCACTCCCTGCAAGTGACATGCTGCCTGTCTGGGCCTTTATCCTGCTGCTCCCTGTGCCCAACGCTTCACCGGTGAACGACCATGCACCCTTCACGAGCAAGCTCCAGGGCACTCTGGTCTCCCTGGCCCAGAGAAGGCAAATGTCCTCCTCAGGAGCTCACCGTACTGCTGAGTCGCAGGCTGGCTGGCGCGGTGCCAAGAACCCATGCCCTGGAGACGTCCTGCTCCTCAAGCTTCCAGGGGACCCGCTTCCCCGAACTTCCAGCGGGCTTTGTGGCCTGCACCACTCGCTTGGCTCCAGGAGAGGCAAGAGACATGATCTGTCCTAGGCCATGTCCTGCCTTGACCCAGACTCCAGCTTGCCAAACTCAGATTTCATCCCAAATTTAAAAGAAATTCCCCAAACTGTCATCTTGTTTCCCACAAGCCTGTCTGTGCTATGGTCAGGAGCGATCTGTACACCTTTCACTTCTCCGGGAGCAGCAGGCCCATGCTGGGGCTCAGAATCCATCAGCAGTGGAGGGGACACCAGGAGTGGCAGTGCCTACAAAGGGTGAGGTGTCAGGTGGACAGTGGAGTTGAGGACAGGGCGGAGGTCGCACGGGTAGGAGGTGGCAATGCCGGGGCTGATCCTGCTGTGGACTCTGTCCGCTCCCAGGATGTCCTCTCGGGCTGTGCTGAGCATCCTGGGTGCCTGTCTTAAGCTTGTAGTGCCATTTGCATAGGGCAGCTGGCCCCTGGCTGTATGTCTGAAGCCGTCCCTGGCAAGGCCTGGCTAAACATGGCCATGACCAGCCTGGCCTTTCCTGGCTGGAGGGAAAGTGGTGGGTCAAGAGGTGGGAAGGCCTCAGCCTGGAGTGAGGCTTTGGGTGTGAGGGCCACAACCCTGGGAGGAGGGGACAGGGGAGCTAAGCTCAAAATAGCGATGGGGGAAGGGTGTGCAGGGTGGCCAAGTGCCAGAAAAGAAATCTGATCTGCCCTGGCCAGTGAAATGCTGAAGTTAGCAGTTTGGGGCCACTCTGGCAGGAGCCCGGGGGCTGGGGCCCCCATGGCTGCCTGGCAAGAGGCTGCAGGCCTGACTCCCAGCCTCGTCAAACCCTCACATAAACCACCTCCTCTCTCTGGGGTTCGATCTCCTCATCTGGCCAGTTGGGGGTAGAAAGAGAAGCAAACTTTCCATCTCTGGGTGAACGCTGGAGCTCACAGTGCTTAGGAGACGGTCACAACCACAGGCAGGGGCTGAGAGTGCTGAGTGTCCCCATGCTGGGGCTGGCTACCCACAGAACCTGTAGGTAGCTTCATTGTGATCCCACTTCCAAGTGAGGAGATGGAGGCCCAGAGAGGTTAAGCCACCTGTCCAAGGTCACAGAGCAAATGAGCAGCAGGCTTTGAACCATGGTCTTTCTCGCTGTTACCCAATTCCCTTATTGCTGAGGGAGGCCATGGACAGGTACAAAGGACACCCGTGGCAACTTTAACCAGGCAGAGCAGAAGTTAAGGGGCTTCTGAGGCCAGTGCAGGCATCTGCCAGCTCTTCCTGTGGTGCCACGCTGTCGGTTGGTGTTGGAAATCAGAGAACCAGCCGTATGGAGGGGGTGCAGGTGCATATAATGTGTTTGTGCACGTGCATACATGTGCGAGGCCCTTGTGGTCACTGCGGGCTGCTATACTTGCAGCACTAACCTCACAGGGTTCTTCAACTGGGGGCGGGGCCTCTGCAGAGAAAGAGCTGCTCTTATGTGACTTTCCAGAGCATCACAGGGAGGAAGGAAGCCTCACACTTCCCATCCTGGCTGACCCTGCTTCTTCACCAAGGGGCTGGAAAGATGTTGCCAAACTGACCTTTCTCCACAGTCGAGGCTGTTCTGTGCAGGAAGCTCTGCAGGAAGCAGAATGATGGAGTGTCCTCAAATGGTCACTTCCCCTGCCTGAGCCCCAGGTTCCCAGGCCCTAAAACCCTCACAGCTCCTGCTATGTGTGGGGTTCCCTTCACCAACCATTCCTTCCTCCCTAGAACCCCTACAGAGGAGGAATCCAAGGCACAGAGAGGTTAAGAGATTTGCCCGAGGTCACATAGCCAGGAAACAACAGAGCTGGGATCCGAACCCAGGCCTGGCCCACTGCTGCCAACACCACATGCCTCCGGCATGGCCTTGAGCTCTGACCTTCTCCTTGCCCTTGTCTGTGGACAGCCCCACATGGCAATAATCCTGCTGGTGCCCTGAGAAGGGCGGAGAAGGAGAAGGGGCTGGCTGGTGGTAGCTGTTTTCACACCCACCTTTGCACACCCCGGTCTTACCACCTGGCACACCTTGTCTCCCAACCAAATCCAGTGGAAGCTGCACTTCCTTCTAGAAGCCTCCTTGACTGCCCTGCCTGCAGGGACCCTTCTGGTCTCTGCCCGCTCACCCCAGGGCTCATCTTGTCACTCTCTGTGCCCCAGGGCCCTTAGGCCACCCCAGGGCCCCCTCCACACCTGCTGAAGGCAAGGTGGACACACACCCTGCAACCTGTATGCACACACATGGCCTCTTTGCTAGGGTCTGAGCCAGCGCCTTTAAAGTGCTGATGGGGTGGAGCACCAGCTGGGGTGCAGACCTGTCCCCAAGGAATGCCTGTCCCAGAGGGGCACTCAGTGGCGTGGGAGCTGGGCTGACCGTCACACAGTAATCATACCACACACGGGGCTGGGAGTGCCAGTCCACGTTCCCCAGCAGGAAGCAAAGGCTTGCTCTGAAGCCACACAGCTGTGCTCATCTTTCTGATTCCAGACTCCCAAACTCCTGCTTTTAGAGCATGCGCTGTTCTTCACGCTCAAGAGCACACACAGGACCATCGGGGCATTGGTACATTGCACACTGCTGCCCCAGCCCCAGAGGCTCAGAATCAATAGGTCTGGGGAGGGCCTGAGAACCTGAGCCATCGCTTGAAAAGCAGGACCCACGGTGGTGTCGGTGGCGGCGGGGTGCTGGAGAGGGCTGGCCTGGCTCTCCTGGCCCAGCCCCAAACCTGTGACTCCTCAGCATCTGGAAACTATCACTGGGAACAATGATCACGGAGCAGGAGGCCTGGCTGCTCAGGGGCTCCAGGCCCGTCTGTTCAGGAAGGCAAAGGAACACAGAGCCTGCAGGCACCTCCTGCCCCCACCTCCACCACTGATGTTTGCCTTGGCACCCACACATAGCTCCCAGTGGGCCCAGCTGTCGGGAAAAGTCAGCCCCTGAGCTACAGACTTGGAGGCTGGTGGAAAGGTTGGGTGCCCAGAAGCCTGGACAGAAGCCAGGTGACCCCAGCTTAGCTCCCTGCTCTGCCTGTGGGACTCCTGGCTCATTATTGTAGCACTCTGGGCCTCAGTTTCCCTGCAGGGAGCTCAGGGACTACCCAGGCTAAAGGCCAGCTGCTCACCACGTACTGGCACATATCTGAGTAGCCTGATGCCTGAATCCCAGCTGCCCCCAGGGATCCCGCTTATCCTTTGCAGGCCAAACACCAGCCAGGGAGCAGGGAAGGCTTTGAAGCACCAATCACCATGTGCATTTACTTCCCCTCCACATGTGACAACAATGAATTAGGCACCCACGAGGCGCTGGAGGAGGGTGGTTAACAAGACAGATGCAACCCCAGCCCCCATGAACTTACAGCCAGGCACGGAGGAAAAGAAAAGCAAGTATCCCATTCAGATCATTAAAGCTGTGATGAGAGCTATGAAAAAGGGGGTGCCGTGGCAGAGAAGAAAGGGGATCCCCTCTTCAGAGTGGGAAGCCACATCACAGCTCTGTTCAGGGCAGTCAACCATTCCCGGTCTCTGACGGTTCAGAGCCTCAACTCCTTAAGGTGGGCGTGTCTCACCTCCTCCTGCCCCTGACCTAGCTCCAACACACTGCCAGCAACAAGCTCTGTGACCTGGGATAAGCCCTTTCCCTGCCTGGGCCTCAGTTTCTCCATCTGTCCATGATGGGGGGCTAAAGTAAAATCAGGAAAGGCAAATACTTCCCCCCGTGTGTGTGCCCGTTACTTGCCACCAGAGCACTGTGGTATGAAGGATTCTGCAGCTACGTCCAAGCTCAGCTGGCAAGCATGGGGTGATTGTCGTGGTGCCTGCCCTGCCATGGCCGGAGGCAGCAGGCACACATGACGTGTGCCTAGACGATCCCTAAAGATCCTTCCAATGCAAATAGTTCCACGAGCAGACAGCACACAGGCTTGAGAGCTGGACAGAGTCTGAGTCCTGCCCCTGCTTCTGCACACCTCTGGGCCTGAAACAGAGGCTAGCTCTCACCTGGCTTGGGCCACTTCAGTGCTGTGCTTTCAAGGCATGACCCTGGCTGCGGGAGCTCTTTAGAAGTATGCCTCTTCCTCCAGGGAGCCTTCCCAAACTGCACTCCTAGCAGACACCTCCCCTGCCCTCCAGGGACCCCCTGTACCTTGTGGATCTCTGCAGGAAACACTTAGGATACACCCCTCTCAGTCTGTGTGTCTGTCACCTCCCTCCCTGCCCTCTCCTCAGGGACAGAGACCCTGTAGGGCTCCCCTCTGATTCCCTGGGCCCAGCATGGATCTGGCACAGTACAGGGGGCTCCGGGGAGCAGGTGAAGGACAAGTGGACATTTGGACATGACCATCAGCCTGGGAGAAGTAGCGGGGGGAGAAAGCCAGAGGGCAGGGGAGGGTGGGGATGGGGCAGGCAGCAGCCTGGCAACTTCCTGGGCAAGCATGCTGGTCGCTGTTCCTGGTCCTCAGTGTGGCTATTGTCCCTGATGGTCCAGAGAACGGGCTCAATAGGGCCTCTGTCCCTTCCTGAGCAGGCCAGCCCAGCTCAGTGGTGTCCCACCCGGGCAGCTGGAAGGCGAGGGCCGACACTTCCTGTCCCCACTGCGAGTGTTTGGAGGAGCAGGGGGAGAAGGGGGGCTCTCAAGACAAGCACCCATCTGTGTCCCCCAGAGAAGAGCTGCCCAGCTGGGGGAGGAGGCGGGAGAAGGGAGAGCAAGGCAGAGGATGGGTTCAACCCTATGCCTCAGCCCCTCCATTCCCAGCCAACTCTCCTCTGAGCTGGAGCCGTCAGGAGGCCCACTCTGGCCCTCTTGCTCTTCCTCGAACAGGCCAAGCACATCGGTGCCTCACTGAGGGCCTTCGCATTTGCTGTTCCCTCTGCCAGGAATACCCTTCCCCCAGCTGCCCACACCATTTGTTCCTGCTTAATTTGTCCCTACTCAAGCTGTCATGTCCTCAAAGACACCATCCCTGACAACCTTCTCGGAACATGACCTACTACCATAGCATACCCATTGGGCCAATTTCTTTACTACTTGTCATCCTAAAAGATTGAGAACTTCATTCTTTCCCCATCTTTCTTGTTCATTATGGAATGTCCTGTGCCTGGAGAAGTGCCTGGCACATAGTAGGTACTCAATAAACATACAATAACCGCGCAGACAAAAGTAGCATGCTTGAACACTGATCTGACCTTCTGGGATGTGCTCAGGATGCGTGGAGCCCCGTGTGCTGGGGGCATCTGGCCAGCATGGCAAGGGAGGAGTGACATCACAGTGGAAAGGGCCCCATGGGGCTGGGGCAGCCTGTGCAAAGGGCTGGACCACAGGAAGCACGGAGGGATTGAGGCTTGGAGGCCAGGCCACTCCAGCCTCAAAGTCCTGGACCATATCATAGAGTTAGATGTCAGCCCAGGAGTATGGGGAGCCAGGGAAGCATTGAAAATGTGAAAGTCAGCCTGGCATGGTGAGATCTCTTTGGCTGTTGAGTGGAGGGAGGGGTTGGACATGAGGAGACCAGTTAGGGGGTGCCACCACATTGCTGGGGGGAGGCGGTGAGGGTGCTGTCAGGGCTGAGGAGTGGCAGAGGGAGAAGGGTGAGAGACCCCTGAGACCACAGGAGGTTGAGTCTGCACTTAGGCTAGCCTTGGCGGAAGAGAGTGAGGGCTTGAGAGCGACTCCCAAGTGTGTGGCCTCAATCATCCGTGTGGCTGTGGGGGCTGAGCCAGGTGCTACCCTCTTGGGCTGTGACAGCCCTGGCTCTGACTAGAGGACAAGGTGGGGTGGTGCAAGGGAAGGTGATGACTGTGTCCTGCACCAGCAGTGATGGATGAAAGGAGACTGGCCGTCACTGGACAGCAGGCAGCAGTGTTGGATGGCACAGCCTCATGATAACTGTCTGCCCTGGCTCCTGTCCTCAGGAGTCGCCTATAAACCTGTCACGTGAGCCTGCTCAAGGTGCCCCTGGGGGTACGGTCCACCTTAAACCTGATTTGGAGGCATGGCCAGGCACCCCGGCATGGTTCCATAATTAAACACACACACTCCCCTGCAGGTGAGAATAGGCTCAGAGCAGGAACCACGTGAACACAGGCCACGGTGGCAGCCCAGGGCTTTCCCCACTGCTCTAAGTTGCCTGCTGGGCCCCAAAAACAATTCTTCAGAGCCACAAAGGAAGACTCAATGGAAGGGGTGTTGGCTCTATGGCAGAAGAAAACCCAGGAGGGAGAGAATGGAACCAGAGTCTAGAGGGAAAGGCAGCCCCGGCCTCCCAGGGCTCAGTGTGCTGGGCACGAGGGCAGTCCATGACCAGGGACATAGAAAGACATTTTCTAGAAGAGTTGAGAGTGGCTGCATGTTCTCTTTTGGTGCGATTCTTCCAATTTTCCGTGTGGCTATTTTTATCACTTTTAGAAATCTAAAAGTGATGAGCAGAGAGCAGGACTGCCACGGTCTCGTTCCACTGCCCACGGGCCCTGCACTTTCCAGAGGAGGAGGCTGAGGCCAGGTGACTCCCGCCCACACAGCCCATGTGGCTGGGCCAAGCTCAGGCCTGCTGGGATCTCAGGCCAGTGCAGAGAGAGTGTGAATCAACTGTGGGGATAGAAGAAGGGTCAGGAGACTTCCAGAAGGCTCTCTGGCCCCTCTTGGAGCTGCCATGCTCAGCCCTGGGACCCTGCCATACCACTCTGAGAAGCTTTCTCAGCCCCAGAGGCCTGCTGTGCCAGGGCAGTACCCCCAGAAAGTCCACTGTCCCCAGTCCCTGGAGCCCCCCACATGTGCCCCGTACAGAGCCCGGGCTGTCTCTCCTGCCCTTCCCTGGCTCCCAGCAGTCCAGAAGGCCAGAATCTCGGGAGTGGGAGGAACCACGTGGGGAGTCTTGGCTTGTGGAAGCTCTGGAGCAAGGACTTTCCTGTTCTACCTCCACAGGGGCACTGAGCCTGTGCCCTGAACTGGGCCTGGGTGGACACAGGTCTGCAGCCACGCACGCACACATGAATGCATGCACACAAGGAAAGAGTGGCATGCACCATGGCATGACCTGCCAGCTCCGTTTTAAGTCAACTGACAAGGAAGTGAGTGGCCGAGGCAGAGCCACGGCTGCAGAACCCCAAGGGAGGCAGCTCAGGAGCTTCCTGCTAGGTTCCCGGGTCCCCTGGGCTGGCCTCTGTGCGAGTGTGCATAGGTATATCGGTGAGGGGCAGACATGCCCGTGTGCACCCTTGCCCCTTAACAGACCTGTGTATGTACACGGTGTGGGTGGCCATGCAGAGCCCGGTGCGCTACACCCATCTCCAGAGGCTGGGCTGCCACAGGCAGCTCTAGATTTCTAAAAGTGATAAAAACAGCCACATGGAAAATTGGGAGGATCCCACCTAAGGAGGAGAACATGCAACCACTCTCATCTCTTCTAGAAAATGTCTTCCTGCTTCCAAGGCCACGGACTGCCTGCAGCCACATAGGGAGATGCCACTGTCCATCATGTGGCCCTGCATCCCCTCTTCTAGCTGAGTTCAAACTGAAAGAGAGCTCTGGCTGTGTGGTCCTGGAGACCTGGGTTCAAATCCCGACTTAGCCATTACTGGCAGAAACAGCTTGGGGAAGTTTCTAAAATGCTCTGAGGCTTAGTTTCCCCGTGTAAGTAAGGATAATAAGGTCGATTGGGCAGGCAGTCAAAAAGCTTTAAGGAGCTCATGAGTGCCAAGCATGTGGCTGGAATTCAGTTAACAATAGCCACCATCACCATCATCATCATTATTATGTGGATACCTGCCTACATTTCAGGTGTCTACGGCTTTTAGACTCTTTCTTCTCTACCTGCCAACCTTCTGAAAACCCAGGAGACTCTGAAATCCATCATTTTACCCTCTGAAGGATTACAAGGAAGTCTACCCAGCTACCTTCAACAAACACAAGCCGCTGGCCCGAAATGGATTCAGTACGGAGTGAGAGCAGTGGATGTGACCAGCCCTCCCAGCATGCCAGGATTTCCCCTGGGGTCTCATTTAATCCTCACAGTAACTCTGTGAGTTACCATCCACTGATCCCCAGCATGGAGAGGCCCGGAGAGGTGGAGGAACTTTCTCAAGGTCACACAGCGAGTGGCGGGACCCCTCCCCATGCCTGACTCTTCAGCCCAGCCTCTGCCTCCTGGCCTCTGAGCCTGATGTGTGCTGGCACAAGGCGGGCACCCGTCCTCGGGGAGTGGAACAGAAGACTGTGGTCAGGCAGGCAGGAAACGGCCAGGAGGTCATGCAGGGGCAGGGGGAGCTTCTCCTGGGCCTGTTGAAATCCGCCAGGCTACAGGCTTTAAATGTGTAATCCTGAGTCGTAGGACTGGTCCCCTGTCCCCTTGGAGGGACCCGAAGTTTGGCTATAGAAAGCTGATGGTTCTGTGCAGAGAGCCAGACCTGGTCTGGACTAGCTGGAAAGGACCATACAATGACAGCTGGGAGGTCAGGGCCCTGGGTTTGGATGCCAGCTCTGTCAGGCATGTCACCTCCTCCTTCTGGGCCTCAGTTTTCCTGTCTGGAAAAGGCATATATGTGCATGTGCATGTCCGTGTGTGTGTGTGTGTGTGTGTGTGTGTGTGTGAGAGAGAGAGAGAGAGAGAGAGAGAGAGAGAGGGAGAGAGGGAGAAAGTTTAGGGAGGTGCTTTGGGTGTGATAGCCTCTAATGTCTGAGCCAGTCTGACACAGAATTGACAGCTTTGCTGTAAGATGGGAGGATGCAAGAAGCGATCTGGGGACACGGCTACATGTCCACCCACTGCCCTCCTTGCCGCAGGGTTACATGTGCCCCTCGCACTCGCTCTGCCTTCCACTCCTGTACAGCCAGTGTGGAGGAAGAGCCAAAGAAGTGAGAGCTCCGTGGGGTCTCTGCTCTCCCCACCCTCCCCGCTTCCCCCAAGACAGGCCTCCAGGCCAAGGAGGTGAGGGGGGCATGCGTCCAGGCTTATACAATCACCACCTTGTCTCAGGGAGACAAAGGCCAGGCCCCAGGCCTTGGCAGCCAATTGCCCAGATGGAACGACAGGTCACAGAGCTGCTGAATTTAGAATTTAAAAAATATTAGTGCCACAATAGCTTAAGTTCTTGGAGTCTCTAGAATTTGGGATAATGAAAGTGTGAGAATTACAGACATGGAGAGTCCTCATTTTGGAGAGGAATAATACTGCACGCTGGAACACAGAAACACGTGGAAGGTTTCAGAAGCGCGTACTTTAGGTATATAGAGCTATTAGAGAGTCTCATGCTCTTAAAGTTGCAAAACCAGAACATGTAAGTGTCAGAATCCTCCGTCCTGGGAAGCCTCGCTTCCCAGAATAACAAAGCTGCAGTCATATGATCTACGGAATCTGGGACTGAACATCAAACAGTGTTAGAAGCGGGAACCTCTGCAATGTTCATTTGGGAGTCTCCTGGAACCTTGTAATCTTGCATTCCCAGGACCTCAGAAGGAGAACTGTGGTTATGATCACCTGCAACCCCCACATCTGCCAGAGCACCCCGCCATTTCAGACCTGGTAATGGTGCTTTTGCCCAGCTGCATGTCAGAATCACCTGGGGAGCTGGGAAAATGCCTGTGGCCAGGCCCACCCTGGATCTACTGAACCCGAATTTCTAGCACCAAAAACCAAACCAAAACAAACTCAGTTGGTTCCAACGCGAAGCCCCAGCGTGGAATCACCGATCTTGTCTAACCTCTGCTCCACATTACACATAGGGAAAGAGAGACTGCAAGTAACCGGCCCAGGGATACGCCGTGCTGGTCCCTAGCCTCTTCACCAATGTCACACCTCCCAAGCCTCTGCTTGCTTCCTCTGGACCTAACTCACTGCATCTGTCTCAGAGGACTTCTGCCCCTGCGGTATTCCTAATGATCTTGAGTACCATGAAGGCTAAGACAGAGTGAGACACACAGAGTTGCTAGGCTCACAAAGCCAGCCCCTCCCATCCTCCCACTTACGTGCTCAAACCTCCAGGCTGCTTCAAGAAAGGTTACTAAGGTCACCAAGGTCATTCCCCAGCCTCCGGGGAGGCCTGACATGAAGACAGGCCCCAGGCACAGAGAATCAGAAGCCAGGGCTCCTTGCTGTGTGACCTTAGATGAGTCCCTTGGCCTCCCGAGGTTAAAATGGTTTCAGGGCAGGATGTGGGGAAGAGGACCTCTAGGAATCCATTCCAGTTCCACCTCCCAACCAACCTCACACACACTGGCCACACGTTTAAGGGGATGGAGGCTTCAGTGTCCTTGGCTGGCTTGCTCCTGATCAGTTGGGACGTTGCTTATTTCTAACCTGGAACGTTCCAACTGTGGTCTCAACCTTTAGCCCTCCTGTGTGAAGATGGAGACTACCTGGTACAAACGCCCTTCACTTGTTCAGAAGAAACCCCTAGCCCTCCTGAGCCCAGGCTGAGGGTACCCCCTCATTCCTCCCCACACCCTGTCCCAGGTCTGGCAGGCCTTGCTGATTCTGGTGGGAGTTTCATTCCCAACAAATGAGGTTGGTCCCATCAGAGGTTGCTGGAGGGACAGAGGCTGTCAGAGCTTCTGCCCAGCTTCAGTTGAACCCTGTTGCACTCACAACTCCTAAGCAGTTAAGCAGGGCTGGGGTCCGGCTGGGCCACGGCGTTTCCTCCAATGAGATGGGAATTTCCAGCCAAGAACCCCTTGTAGGCTATGGAGAGAAGGCCCAAGAGGCAGCCTCCAGGAATGGGGAACTGGAAGCTAGAAATTCCCAGACCAGAGTTTCCCATGGGCGATGGGGGCAGCTTGGGAGAATGCAGATTCTGACCCAGCAGGACGGGGGCAGAGCCTGAGGCCCGGGCTGTGCATTTCTGATAAGCTCCAGGTACCGCCACTGCTGCCAGTCCACTGTCCACACTTTTAGGCAAGCCTTTAGATGTTCATCAGTAAAAGTATTTTTATTCCTACAAAGCTCTTAACTTTTGTTCAGCTTGGCTTTCGTCATTTCCAGCTTTGTTAGCTCATGAGACCTACACAGCAGCCCTGAGGGATAGAAGGGGAAACTGAGGGGTGCCAAGGGCAATGGGCTTATTCGAGGTCACCCACTTGGCTCTGCTCCTTCCTCTAAACTCCTCCTCTATGGCGGGTTAGAACCAAATGCCTTGGTAATGAGTGGCCTCACTGAGCGACTCCTTGTCCTGCCTCCAACTCAACTATGTGGTATGAGGCTGCTGGGGCAGCTAGGGGGCCCTTAATGAACGGTGCTGGCTCCCTGTGGCCTGAGCTGGTGGGACAGGATGGGGAGGAAGGGATTGGAAATCAGCCAGGGCTCAAATCCCAGCCATGCCCTTGGCTCCTGTGTGACCCTGGGCGAATCCCCTGATGTCTCTGAAGACATCAGTGACATGCACCATCCCTGGTACGTGGAGGATGCTCAGTCAACATGAGCTCCCTGCCTTTCTTTCCACCTCCACATCGTGAGTCTTGTCTATTTCTTCCTTTCCTCTGCACATAGTTATGACAACACAGTCTCTGAGGCAAGACTGCTGGGAAACACATCCAAGCTGTGTGACCCTGGGCAAGTCACTTATCCTCTCTGTGCCTCAGTTTCCTCCTCTGTGCAATGGGGATAAGAAGAGTGTCCAGCACAAGGGCCATGAAGAGATGAGTCAATGGGTGAAAAGTGCTCAGAGCAGTGCCCGGAACACAGCGAGTGCTCCCTGTGCCCATAGCTGCTGCGCTGTTTGATGACCGGGGCCCCACTCAGAGTGCGCACCACGGCAGACACTGGATGGAGCGCTGAAGCCACAGCAACGCAATGGCTCACACCTGCTGAGCACTCACTATGTGCCCGGCGCTGTGCTAAGTGATTTTCTGCCAGCCTTCCTCCATCCCCGAGATCACAGTCAAGGAGAATACAAAATACTAAGCTGATTGTGCAGGGTGTTTTGGGAACACAGAGGAAGGACTGACACATGGGAAGGGCTCAGAGGGCCTGTGGGAGGTGGGGACACAAGGCCCTGTTTGAGCTTCACAGTCCCCAGGAAGGCGTGGAGGAGCATGGGCCTCTGTTGGATTTTACCCCTTGTCATCATGCCTACTGCCTTGGGGACACCCCTCCACCTCACCATCACCCCAACCTGTGGGGGAGAGACCCAGGGCTCCCACAAAGCCAGGGAACCTGCAGAAAGCCCAGCAGGGAGGAAGGCCTGGGTTTACGGTGACTCCTGCAGCCTGATTTCTGCCAGGGCCGGAGCTCAGCATGTCCTAGAGGACGGACCCCCTCTGTTCTTGTGGGCAGAGGGGGCAGTGGGAAAGCAGGGCCTGAGGTCAGACTGACTTGGCCTGATCCTAACCAGCTGTGGGACCAGGGGCAAGTTATGTCATCTGTTACAAATGAAAAGAAGAAAGGATGAGAGACAGACAGACGAAGAAAGAAGAGTGGGCATGTGGGCCACAGATGACATCCAGGTGAGTGTGAGAACCCAGCCAGCAAATGAGATGAAGGCGCCCCATGGGCCAGGCACGAGGGAGGTCTGGTGTCCCCGGGCTCCTCACCCCCATTCCATGCACACTTCTTCCCTGCACCTGCTGCCCCACTTCTCCGAGGCCTGAGCTTGGAATGGGTGGGGACTGTGTGTCAGGCCAGGGGCTGTGTGACTCTCCAAGTCAGGCCAGCTCAGTGGTGCCAGGGCCTCTAACCCACAGGCTGGGACCTGCCAACTTGCCCCAGCTGGGCCACCTCTCACTCCACACAAAGCCACTGGGTGCAGGAGGCACCCAATGCAGGCTCCACCCTGGGCAGCCACCCCAGACACAGTGGAAAGGGAAAATGCTGCCCTCACAAATCTGCCTCCAAGACCCCATGGCAGCTGAGGCGGGGATCAGCTCACAGCAGCCACCAAAGCCTCAGGACCCTGACTGGCACCCTCCGATCATCTCAGCAAGCGTGGCTGCCTGCTGGGCAGCGCAGCAAATGGTACAATGTCACAGTTCTCAAAGTGCGTTCGCCTGCCCAATCGCCTCTGGATCTCACAGAAGCCCTGAGAGACGGACTTCATGGCTGATGCCACTTCAGGCACGGGGGTGGGGGTGCCCAAGGGCAAGGCCAAGTTGGTCAATGTTGAACAGCTACTGAGTGATGGCCCTGGGATGAGAGCTCGGGCCTTCTGACCCCAAGGCCATGCTCCCTCTGCCAGCCAGGCAGACACAGACCCTGCCTGGGAAGGGGCCTCGGGAAGTAGAAGACAGGCTTGTGCCCGGATTGGCCCTGGGCTAGGCAGGGCTCAGCAAGACAGAGCAGGAGCACAGGGATAGGAGCCAGCCCAGGGGGCAGGGCACAGAGGGGCATAGGGGGCTGCACCACGGAAGAGGACGTGTTTGGGCTGAACCTGGGCGAGATGAGAGCGATTCACTGGCTGAGGCCATAGCTAGGCAGAGTGGGGAGGAGAAGGCTGAGCAGAGGTCAAAAGGCCTGGGGTGGGCAGGAATAGACATTCCAGGTAGGGCAGGGCAGAGTGAAGCCCACCCAAAGAGGGGCATTCTCCGTCCTTGGGGGCCAGATGGGGGTGGGGGAATGGTGAGAAACCTGGCTGAGATTTCTTACCTCTTGAGGGCCTTAAAACCAGGTTGTGGGGTGGGGGTGCTGTCCTGACAAGTTGGGGTTCACAGAGAAGAGCCCCAAGGGCTGGGATGATTGGGGAAGACTCCCTGAGAGAGGTGGGCTCAAGCTGGCCTCTGAAAGGGGGATAGGAGGAAAGAGATTTGGGGGAGGCATTGCAGCGCGGGGACAGTGTGAGCAAGGCCTTGAGGCTGGAGAGCCTGGGGTGTGTGCATGCATGCACGTTTGCATGTGTGCACATGTGTGCATGTGCGTGCCTGTGATTAAGCAGCTGCAGGGGTGGGTCAGGGAGGAGGAGAGGGGTCCGGTGCGTGTTGCTTCCCAGGCATCCAGGCTGCTTCTCATCTCCCTCACACCAAACCCCCATCAGGTACATGAGCCTCAGTTTACAAATGAGGACAGATCTGGCTCCGGAAGCCCCAACAGCGAAGGCTGCCACTTACTGCTTGTGGGAAGCCAGGCCCTGTGTCAGACGCTTTCCCCACACACCCTGCAAGGATGGTGAAGCCATTTTACAGATGCCTGGGAGAAGTTGGGTAACATGGCGAAGGACACACAGCTGGGAAAAAGCAGAAATGAACTCTGAGTCTAGCTCAGTGAGACTCCAGTACCTGGGGCTCTCCTGTTCTTACTGACGTTGAGGGACCAAGAGATATCCCAGCTAGAACCTTCCGCAGGGCCTTCACAGTAAAGGGCACTTGAGTTATTCCAAGACAAGTTAGCCACGGGAAAGGGGCAGGCCAAGGGGCTGGCACACTGGAGGTCCTTGGCAGGTGAGGACTAAATGAGTGAGTGAATGAGTGAGTGAGTCTTTCCGGCCTTCAGAGGAGGCCAGTCCCTCTGGACTTGGAGAAAAGGAGAAATCAGAGAGGGTTGCCCGAAGGAGGTGACACTTGGAGCTATTCAGCTTAAGGATGCACTTGCTGTGCTGCAGTGTTTGATTCACTAGGCCTTGCAGGTAGTTCAAGACCAGGACTGGTCCTGGCTCCCAGGCTCTGCCAACATCTCTGTCCCTAAGGCTCAGAAGCAGCGGGCTGGGGAGGGGAGGCCACGGACACATCAAGATTCCTGGGACTTCTAATCATCATCTGTGATTCTTCCAAAAGCAGAACTGGCAGCTGAGGATGTGAAACTGGCCCTCCCAGGCTCTTTCCTGCCAGGCAAGAGGCAGCAGGAAGGATGTAAAAGTAGCTTCCCGTGAACCCTCACACTCCCGGACCCACCCCTCCAATCCCTCACCCCTGCCCCACCCCCAGCAGCTGCTCCCATTTGTCTGTGAAAGGGCAAGCACTTGGAGAAAGATTCATCTTCCCTGGGCCAGAGGGAAACTGACAGGTGGCACTGGGTACATTCCAGCTGTGCCACATCACCCCTCCTCCCACACCTTCCAGCTATGCCTCATCACCTCCTCCCACACCTTCCACCTGTGCCTCATCACTCTCCTCCCACACCTTCCAGCTGTGCCTCATCATCCTCCTCCCGCACCTTCCAGATGTGCCTCATCACCTCCCCCCACACCTTCCAGCTGTGCCTTATCACCTCCTCCCACACGTTCCAGCTGTGCCTCATCATCTCCTCCCTCACCTTTCAGCTGTGCCCATCACTCTCCTCCTACACCTTCCAGATGTGTCTCATCACCCTCCTCCCACACCTTCCAGCTGTGTCTCATCACCCTCCTCCCACACCTTCCAGCTGTGCCTCATCACCTCCTCCCACGCCTTCCAGCTGTGCCTCATCACCTTCTCCCACACCTTCCAGCTGTGCCTCATCGCCTCCTCCCACACCTTCCAGCTGTACCTCATTGCCTCCTCCCACACCTTCCAGCTGTGCCTCATCGCCTCCTCCCACACCTTCCAGCTGTACCTCATCGCCTCCTCCCACACCTTCCAGATGTGCCTCATCACCTTCTCCCACAGCACTCATCCTGGGCACAGGAAAGTCTCCAGGACTCAGTCCCTGAAGCCAAAGTCATCTGGGATTTCCCCTATCCCCTCCCCAAGACGCTGAGAAAACACAAAGTTGTCACTTGGCCTCCCTGTGGCCTCTCCCAGATGCAGCCCCTCTCTTAGGGGGTGAAGGTGGAAAGGGAGGACTCCAGCCACCTCTATGGATCCTCACAGTGCTGAAGCAGTCTCTTAGACCCCTGGCATGTCTCAAGCGAGTTTGAAACAGTGGAGTTGAGGCATAATAATAATGACAGTCGCCTGGGCTTGGCGGCTCATGCCTGTAATTCCAGCACTTTGGGAGGCCGAGGCAGGTGGATCACATGAGGCCAGGAGTTTGAGACCAGCCTGGCCAACATGGCGAAACCCTGTTTCTACTAAAAGTACAAAAATTAGCCAAGTGTGGTGGTGCGCATCTGTAGTCCCAACTACTCAGGAGGCAGGAGAATCGCTTGAACTCAGGAGGTGGAGGCTGTAGTGAGCCAAGATCATGCCACTGCACTCTAGTCTAGGTGACAGAGCAAGGCTGTCTCAAAAATAATAATAATCATAATGACAGTAATTAACAGAGTCCTACTTGCAGTGCAAGCAAGGTGCCAGGCACTCTTATAAACACGTCAGATAAAATAACTCAGGCTCACAACATCTCTTGAAGTAGGATGTCTTAGTATGGTCATTTTACACAGGAGGAAACTGAGGCCTAGAAAGACTGAGTGAATTTTTCCCGAAGGCACACAGCACTGCTGCTACCAGGTGGCGCTGGGGTAGAATGCAGGCAGGCTGGCTTCGGCACTGTGCTCGAAGGCTCAGCACTGCAGGGAGGGGGCTTTGGCAGGGGAGGAGGGGGGTCTCGAGGCCTGGATGCTGGGTTTGGGGCACTACCCTAAAGTCAGCATCTGTGCCAAAGCCACCACCTGCCAAACAGCAGGCATGACACCCCCAGCAACACCCATCCCAGCTGACATTCTCTGAGTGCTCACGGCATTCCAGGTTCTGTGCCAAGTGCTGGAAGAACCTCAGCCGAGGCCCCTCGGCCAGCCGGCCCAGGCTCCAGAACCCCCTGAAAGGCTACCTGCAGCACCCATCCCCTGCTATGCACCTGCCCTGGGCCCAGTTGTTCCTCAATGGGAACACAGAATGATGCTGTCTGTCCTCCCTCTTCTCCCCCTTCCTCCCTCCCTCCCTTCCTTCCTTTCTTCCTTCCTTCTTTCCTCCTTCCCTTCCCTTCCCTTCCTTCTTTTCCTTCCCTTCCTCTCTCCCTCCCTTCCTTCCTTCCCTTCCCTTCCCTTCCTTCTTTTCCTTCCCTCTCTCCCTTCCTTCTGGATGTTTGTTAATGAGTAGTGGGTGGCAGTATAACACTTTGCTAATTCCACTGTCTAACATTAAAGGGCTTTTTGTCTGTGGTGTTATCTTTCTGCCCCTCCTTCTCTTCCTCCCTCCCTCTATGCTATTTATTTATTTAAAGACGGAGTTTTTCGCTCTTGTTGCCCAGGCTGGAGTGCAGTGGCGCAATCTCGGCTCACTGCAACCTTCACCTCCTGAGTTCAAGCGACCCTTCTGCCTCAGCCTCCCTAGTAGCTGGGATCACAAGTGTGCGCCACCACACCCGGCTAATTTTTTTGTATTTTTAGTAGAGACGGGGTTTTACCATGTTGGCCAGGCTGGTCTCAAACTCCTGGCCTCAGGTGATCTGCCCACCTCCGCGTCCCAAAGTGCAGGGATTACAGGCGTGAGCCACCATGCCGGCCTCTGTACATTTTTTGTGACTGGCAGCCCTTTCCTTCCCATGTGCGCTAACACGTGAGGTGGACATGTGCGAGGAAGCCCTGGTGGGAGGAAGGGGCTAGGTCCCCCACTGGCCCACCACACTCCTCATCCTCTCTCCCTATGCCGCCCAGCTCTGGGGCTCTGAGAAGCTTCTAGTCAGCCCACAAGGTTCTGGAGGGGAAATTCTGCCTACCCTCTGTCCTTTTTAGCCTGTCCCCTTTATGGGCTCTAGCCACTCTGGCCCCAGAGGACACCCAGACCTGCAGTGAGGTCAGGGCTGGAATGAGGGGTTGGACATTGCAGGCAAGGGTCAGACATGGGCTGGGGGCCTCGGCCCTGCCTGCTGCCTCCAACAGCCCACTCCCCTCAAGGACCAGCCTGCTCTGGCCTGGAGAGGGCTGCGGGGGTGGGGGTCCTCGAGGGCTGCAGAGACCTGGGTGAGGGAGAAGGGGGATTGAGCCAGCCCCCTCTTTCCCTTGTCTCCTGCCCTTTTCCCCAGCAAGACCCTGAAACTATTTACATCCCGCCCCTAAGATCTCAGCTGTTCTAGGATTCCATTCTCTCTCGGCTCTATTTTTCTTTTTCTTTTGCAATCTCCAAGAAACCCGAGCTGCCAGATGGGTGGGGGCGATGATTGTTTTCTGTCTGACATCTGGATTTCATTAGCAGCCCTGGACATGCTGACTCAGGAATGGCAGTTCCCCTCAGGCCCACCCAGACCTCTCTTGGTGCCTGGCTCTTAGTTGGACATGAGAGGCACAGGTGACAACACCCCTCAGCTCTCCTCAAAGGAGTAACTAGTACCCCCAACAATGTCTCAGAAGTGATGGGAACGGGTTCTAGAGAGCTTCTGCTCCCAGGTCAGCACTTGAAGGGTGGCTGCCAGGCTGGGTGTGGCTGGGCCTGACAGCCGTGAAGGGCAAAGGGAGAGCTTAGGAAAAGCCGCATAGCCCCCACCACTACCCCAGACTCCGTTTCTACAGTGGTACTGAGTACATCATCAAGGCAGCAACCTCAAATCACAGATAAGAAAAGGTGGCCCAGAGAGGTTAGGCAGCTTGCCCAAGGTTGCACAGTAGTTAAATGGCAGAGCTAGAATTTGAACTCTGGTCTTCGTATTAAAAATTCAAGGCTGTGTCCTTTGACCTCAACAAGGTATTGCCCACATCAGCATCAGGACCCTCACCCTGCCTGAGCTTTAGTGGAGTGGTAGTATCTAGAGTTTTCATGTCCTGTCATCAGAGAGACCTACAGTGGCCACCCAATAGAAAGCTGCCCCCAGACACTCTCCAGGGCTGCGTTATGACTTCTGTGGGTGCTAGGCACTTTTGCTTTTGTGGCCCCTTTCTGCATAAAACCTATTAAAAATTATATTTTCTGGCTGCGTGTGATGTCTCATGCCTGTAATTCTAACACTTTGGAAGGCCGAGGCAGGCAGATCACTGGAGATCAGGAGTTTGAGACCAGCCTGGCCAATGTGGTGAAACTCTGTCTCTACTAAAAATACAAAAATTAGCTGGGTGTGGTGGTGCACGTCTGTAATCCCAGTTACTCAGGAGGCTGAGGCAGGAGAATACTTGAACCTGGGAGGCAGAGGTTACAGTGAGCTGAAATTGTGCCACTGGACTACAGCCTGGGTGACAGAGTAAGACTCCATCTCAAATATATATATATATATATATATATATTTTTTTTTTTTTTCCTGACTGCATTGGTGTAAACACAAATCTCCAGGCTGAGTTCATAATTATATATTCATTATTATACTAATTTTCTCTTCTGTTTATAAAATAAATACAAATAGAAACATATCTGTGGCCGGGTGTGGTTGCTCACGCCTGTAATTCCAGCACTTTGGGAGGCCGAGGCAGGCAGATCACTTGAGGTCAGGAGTTCGAAACCAGTTCAGCCAACATGGTGAAAGCCTGTCTCTACTAAAAATATAAAAATCAACTGAGCGTGGTAGCGGATGCCTGTAATCCCAGCTACTTGGGATACTGAGGCAGGAGAATCACTTGAACCCTAAAGGTGGAGGTTGCAGTGAGCCAAAATCGCACCACTGCACTCCATGCTGGGTGACAGA
Organism: Sapajus apella; assembly: GCF_009761245.1. NCBI lineage: Eukaryota > Metazoa > Chordata > Mammalia > Primates > Cebidae > Sapajus > Sapajus apella. The sequence goes on from NW_022437047.1 coordinate 2,280,856, forward strand.
GCAAGATTCCATCTCAAAAAAAGAAAAAGAAACGTATCTGTGGACCCTAAAAGTATCATGGGCCTATACATGCTACTAACGACTGTTTCTCATGGAGAAGGCAGCCTGGTGTGCGCATAAAAGCACTCTTCTGTGTTCTTCATCTGATCTGATATTTCCCTGTGTTCTCATTTATTTGTACTTACTGCCTGACTTCACCCTCTGAAACATAAGTCCCTGGACAGAGGGAGCCTTTCCTGTTTTGCTCACTGTGGTGTCCTCTAATGCCGGCTACGCATCTGACGCATAGTAGACATTAAATAAATAACTGCAGAATGGGTAAATGAAGGTGAGTCTACCTGTTCCTGCATGTTTATTTGTATCTCAGTTGGCAGCCATCTGTCCAGGCAGCCACCCTAAAGATCTGGTAGCTCTCCTTGCCACCTGCCCCTCTCCCCGTCACTGGGCACCAGGCCCCACAGATGGCACTTTTCCATAGTCTCCAGAATCCGTTCCCTCCCCTTCAGCCTCTGCTCACTGCTGTCTTGTGTCCAGTCTTATCGGCCCCTAAACATGCTCAGGGGCTGGCTTCCTTAGCACTCTTGCCTCCTCAGCCTGGCCTCCAACCTGCTACTAACAGGATCTTTCAAAATGCCAATCTGAGCATGTCACCTAAAACCCTTCTCCCTGGCCTCCAGATAAAGTCCAAGTTTGTGCAGCCTGGCACGCAAGCCCTTCATCACCTGTTCCAGCCACACCTCCGCTCCTCCCCCGGCAGCGCCTGCTGTGGCCCAGGGCTCACGGTGCCCGGAAAGCATATTCCTGTTATTTACACGCTCGCTTGGAAGCCTTCCCCACTCCAAATCCAAGCTCCTCCTCTCTGAGGCCTCCCACGAAGCTCCAGGCTGAGCTGGGCTGGCACACAGGGCTGGGCTCACCACAGCCTTGGTCCCCCAGAGTGGCCAACGCTCTATCTGTCCCACTGAGGACAGGCGAAGGGCCTTATCCAGCACAGGCCTGGCACACGAGAGGCCCTCAGGAATGGTTGGGTGATGAGAGCATGTCCTGAGCCCTGCTCTGTCCTGGATAGACTGTGTGTCCTAGGCACAGATGTGGCACTATGCCAGGCCCCCGCCACAGACCCCTGCAGGCAAGGGCAGCTGGCTCAGAGCAAGACACTGCTGCTTAGTCCTGACAAGTGCAGAGGTGCAGAGGCCAACATGGGATACCAGGCGACCCTGCAGGTAGGCCCAGCAGATACCAGCCATGCCTCCCTGCCGTCAGTGGGTTTTCTGTTGTCACCAGAGCTGGCAAGCCCAACCCACTCCTGACCTACCTGACTACACTGGGGCAGCAGACACCCTGATGGTGGACTGGTGGTGAAGCTACCAGGCACACCAACTTGGCCAGACCAGGCCTGGGATGGCTTCTGCCCACATTGTCCTTGTCCTTCTCTACTTCCAATCATCTCTCTTTTTAAAGAACCCTGACTTTCTGGGAATGACAGTGGAGATCACAGTCTGGATGCCAAGGCTGATGCAGGATGATATTGTAAAAGCACGCGCTTAGAATCAGGAACACCTGAGTTCCAATCCCAGCTTTGATATTCACTAGCTGTGTGGCCTTGGGCAAGTCACTTAACTTCTCTGGGTCTCAGTTTTATCATCTGGCAATTGGAGATCAGTATAGAACCTACTGAATTTTTGACAGCATTAAATTAGCTAATATATACAACCTCCTAAACTCAGTGGGAACTCAGTGCTAAACTCAGTGCTTACAGGCTATTGCTATTGCACGGGGTATAATATTATCATTACCCTTAGATTGGATGGCTGGGACACTGCATAGGGACAACAGCAGGTGTTTTTTCAAGAAGCAAATGATAGACACTCTTGAGTCCTAATCCTTTTTGGTTTGGCGCTGACATTGGCTGGAGGTGGACCACGGCCGAGGCACAGCCTCACCCCACAAGGAAGGCCTGCCCTGTGGTGACATTCGGCATTGGCCTCTGGTCTGGGGGTTCCCAGTCTTCCTGCCAGTGCCCATCCCCCCCCACAGCCCTGAGGGTATGTGAGAGGCCCCATCAGTCTGATGAGCTCAGCTCTGGACACCTTTATCCCACTCTTAAAGTGAGAAAGGGCCGACTAATAAGTGACCAACCTTTGGCTCCTGCGGTAGTGAATGCTTTAAGCTCGCTTTCACTGTCACCCATCTAGACCCCTGGGGCTCCCTGAGGAGCTTCAGGACCTAAGCAGGGTTGGCCTCGGGTTCTGCACATTCTATTCCCAATTAGACCATTAAAGATTTTTAAAGCATTTAGATCATTTAAAAATCATCTCACAGACGGAGAGGAGATAAAGGGGCAGAAAAATACTGGAAGAAATCATGGCTGAAAACTTCCCAAATCTGATGCAAAGATTTAAACAGTACATCTAAGCAGTTCAACAGACTTTAAGCAGGATAAACATAAAGAGATCCGAAAACAGATATAGCATTGCAAAACTGCTGAAAGCCAAAACAAGGAGCGACTTAACATTTCTGCATCTTACTAGAATTAAGTTATAAATCTGAGGCATTCTGGTAAGACATGATGTATAAGATAAGCCCTGGAGCAACCCTAAGAAAATACCTCAAAAACAGAGTGGAAAAAAATCGTTAAAGAAATTAAAATGTTACTTAGAAAATTAATGCAAAAAAGCAATTTGTTGTATTCTTCTTTAGAAGGAATAGAGAAATAAAAAAGACATGAGTAATTTAGAAAGCAAATGGCAGTAAAATGGCAGACTAATTCTAACTATATCAAAAATAGCATAAAATGTGAGTGGGTTAAACAATCCAATCAAAAGGCAAGGATTTTCAGATGGGATGACAAAAACGAAGATCCAATTACATGCTATCCACTGACGATGCACTTTAAATTCAAATATATGCATAGATTCAAAATAAAAGGGTGGGAAAATATCTGTCATATCATCAGCAACTATTAGAAAGCTAGGTATACTAATATCAGACAAAACATACTTTAAAACAAAAAAAAAAGTTACTAGAGATAAAGAAGAACATTTTATAATGATAAAAGGATTAATCCATCAAGAAGATACAATAACTATAAACATAGGTACACCTAATAACAGAACAGCCAAATGCATGAAGCAAAAACTGACAGAATTGAAGAAAGAAATAGACAAACAATAATTTCTGAAGACTTAAATAGCCCCCACTTAAAATCATAATAAAAGAACTAGGCAGAATATCAGCAAAGCAAAAGCAGATATAGACATCACTGTGAACCAGCGAGACCTAACAGACATCTATAAAACACTCCACCAAACAACAGCAGAATACATTTCTCTCAAGTGCACACAAAACATTCTCCAGAATAACTCATAACGCTAGGTTCTGAAACAAACCGCAGTACATTTAGAAGGATTAATATCATATAAAATATGTGCTATGATCACAATGGATTAAGGTCAGACATCATTAAAAGATATTTGGGAAACACACAAATATGTGAATATTAAACAACACACTCCTAAACAGCCAGTGAGTCAAAAAGGAAATCACAACGGAAATAAAAAAATACGCTGTGATAAATGAAAATAAGACACAATGTACCAAAACTTATGGGATACCAAAACTTATGGGATGGGGCTCAGAGGAAAATTCATAGCTGTAATCATCTACATTAAGAAACGGAGAAAGACCAAGGCGCAATGGCTCATGCCTGTAATCCCAGCGCTTGTGGAGGCTGAGGCGGGAGGATTGCTTGAGCCCAGGAGTTTGAGTCTTCAATGATTTCTGATCACATCACTGCACTCCAGCCTTGGTGACAGAGTGGGATCCTGTTTCCATAAAAAGAGGAAGGGAGGAAGGCAGGCAGGCAGGCAGGCAGGAAGGAAGGGATATAAAATCAGTAATGTAACCTTCCACCTTAAGAAACTAGAAAAAGAGCAAACTAAATCTAAGGCAAGCTGAAGGAAGGAAATAACAAAGATTGGAGTGAAGAATTGAAAGCAAGCAAAGACACTTATAAACCCATGATCACAGCAGCAATATTCGCAATAGCCAAAAGGTGGAAGGAATCCAGTTGTCCATTGATGGTGAACTGATGAAAAAATATGGTATGTACATACAATGGAATATTACTCAGCCTTAAAAAGGAACAAAACAGATACATGCTACAATGTGGATGAATCTTGAGGAAATTATGCTAAATGAACTAAGCCAGTCGCAAAAGGACAAATGCCATGTGATTCCACTTATATGAAGTACTTAGAGCAGTCAAATTCGTAGAGACAGAAAATAGAACGGAGTTGCTGGGGGCAGGGAGGGAGAATTATTATTTAATGGGGACAGCATTTCACTTTTGCAAGATGAAAAGAGTTCTGTGGCTGGAAGGTGGTGATGGTCATACAACAATGTGAATATTTAATACCACTGAACCATAAGCTAAAAATGATTAAGATGGTAAATTTTATATCATATGTATTTTACCATAATTTAAACATAAAGATTAAAGTGGAAAGTAATGAAATAAAGAATAGAAAAACAAGAAAAATCAAATAAACCAAAAGTTTGTCTTCAAAAAGTTCAAAATGATTGACAAAACTTTAGCCAGATTGACCAAGATAAAAGAGAGGACTCGAATGACAAGAAGCAGAAATGAAAGAAGGAACGTTATTAACAACCCGACAGAAACAGAAAGGATGCTGAGAGAATACAGTGCACACCTGTGGGGCAGTAAGTCAGACAAATTAGAGAAAACGCCCAGGAGGAAGCAAACTCTAGTAACTGAGTCAAAAAGAAAAAAAAAATCAGAATAGGTCTATAATGAGTAAAGAGCTAAAAGCGGTCATCAAAAGTCTACCCACGAATGAAAGCCTGGGCTCAGATAGCATCACAGGTAAATTCTCTCAAACATCTGAAAGAGGACTGGTCCTGATTCTTTACAAACTCTTCCAGAAAATACCACAAGAAGGAACATCTCCTAAATTATGGGAATCGATACCCATCATAACATGGGTGAACCTTGAAAATATTATGCAAAGTGAAAGAAGCCAGTCATAAAAGAACACACATTACATGATTCCAGTTATATGAAATGTCCAGAATGGGCAGATCTATGGAGAGACAAATTGATGAGTGATTATGGATTCGAGGGGATGGATGATAAAGAGGCAATACCTGGGCTGGGCACGGTGGCTCATGCCTGTAATCCCAGCACTTTGGGAGGCAGAGGCGGGTGGATCACTTGAGACCAGGAGTTCGAGACCAGCCTGGCCAACATGGTGAAACCCCATCTGTACTAAAAATAGAAAAATTAGCTAGGCATGGTGGCAGTGCCTGTAATCCCAGCTACTCAGGAGGCTGAGGCACGAGAATCACTTGAGCCCAGGAGGTTGCAGTGAGCCGAGATCATGCCACTGCACTCCAACCTGGGCGATAGAGCCAGACTCTTTCTCAATAACAACAACAAAAAAGAGGTGATACCTATGGAATATGAAGTCCCTTTCTTAAATGATGACAATGTTCTCTGATTAAGGTGACAGTTGCACAACTCTATGCATATACTAAAATCACTGAATTGTACACTTCAAATAGGGAAATTATATGGTAAGTGAATTATATCTCACAAAACTGTTCCCAAGAAAATCATTTTATTTTAAATATTATGTAAGTTAGATCCTAACACACTATGTCATTTGTGACACAGGTTTCCTTCCGCAGTTTATAAAAGCCCCATCAGCGCGCTCCTTCCTTCAGGGAGCTTTGCACTGAGCCCCGCTATGTGTGAGGTACCTTGGGCCGGAGTGGTCAGATGGTGACAGCACAGGTATGAATCCAGCCCAACACCTGCTCCTGGAGCTATGGCCAGGTGAGGCCTAGATTGCATCCAATTAGACTCCAGCCTGCCCAAAAACCTAGTGCCTGGCCAGGAGGGTGCGCTCTTCACAGTGACCCAAAGAAGAAGAAAATGCTAGCCAATATTTATTAAGTGCTTCCTGTGTGCCAGGCACCGTGGCAAGCACCTTCCATGCAGAGTTGCACTGTGCCCTCACAATACCCTGGGTGTCGGTGCTCTCTTTAGCCTCATGAGACAGGGGATGAGACTGAGGCTGTGAGCCTCTGTCTGTCCTCTTGACACTCATGAAGGGAGGAGAGAAGTCCAGGACAGAATCAAGTTTGAGATGGGGCCAGGAGAAGGCCTCAATTAGCTCAAGGGAGAAACTGCGGCCCCACAGAACATGCGGGTCTTAGCTTGGAGTGACATGGAGCTCAAGGAGGCAAAAAACGCGATCCCAAGACGGGTTCTCGTACACGTTCTGCCCTCTCCACCTCCCCAAGACTAAAATGAGGCCACTACTCCTCCTTCTGCCATAGAGTTAAGAGTCCTATACAAGAGACTGATGTGTATGAAGGAAGATCCCATGTTAGCACTGTGCTGAACAGTGCCAGGGACCCTCTGTCCCAGCATTTAGAAGCGATCTGGCCCTGTCAAGAGAGAGGACAGTGTATGCATGTGCACGCACGCACACACACACACACACACATACATATACACATACACACACATACACACATACAGCCACACACATACACACATACACACACACATACACACATACAGTCACACACATGCACACATACACACACACATACACACACCTGCCTCTGGCCCTGGCCTCTGGCTCACATTCATTGCCTTTGGAGACTGGTCACCCTGGGGAGGCCCTGCCACCCTTCTCCCAAGCCTTTCACCTGGTGACATTCTCAGGCTGCCAGCCCAGAGCGAATGCACTTCTTTGAGGCCCCAAAGCCCCTGTTGATGTCTGAGTGTCACCTGTCTGCCTGGATTAAAACCCCAGCTCTTCCACTGACAGCTCAGTTAACCTGTATGAGTCCCTTCCTCCCTTGAAGCATCTGTTTCACCATGGAAAATGAGGCAAATAGAGCACTTAACACAGAGTAGTTTCATGAAATGAAATACTGCTTGGGGAGCACTCAGCACGGTGCCTGTCTCCCTAAGGGAGCTCAGTCCGGCTCTGCCCACTTCCTAGGCTGTAGGCAGGGGAGGAGGGAGGGTTGTGTGGGTGGCTGTGTGCACATGAGCTGGGGGCCCCTGTGCTGGGGCTCAGCTGGACAGATTGCAACATGCTATAGGCTGGATGGACCATCAGCCTGCCCTTGAGGACCAACCAGATCCTCAGTTACCTGCTTGCCCTTCATTCTAACCAGAGAACCCCAGGGGGGCTGAGGGTGCTCACTCTCTGCTGGGAGCCACTCGTGCCAACAGCCTCCTGCTTACTGCATATATTGAGGGAGAAGACAGGACCCACTGGGGATGTGGGGTCTGGAGGAAAGTCGCCAGTGGATCAGCTCCCACTATGCGGAGTCTGGGATGGCGGCACACGAATCACCTGCTAAGACGCTGCTCTGGGCAGGCCTGAGACCCTGCATTTCTAATAGCTCCCTGGAGGCACTGATGCAGCTCTGCCAGGACCATACCCTCAGCGGCAAGGACCTGAAGCGTGGCATGGCAGCTGCTGAGCAGAGTTTGGGAATGTAATGAATGACAAGCACATCCTGGCCTCCCACTGGTCCTGCAAGGACCCAGCCCCACCCAACCACACGTAGGTTTCCAACATCTGGAGGGGAACACTACATGGATTTCCAGAGTTTCCAGGATTCCATTTCCATTACAAATGTAAAATAAAAGTAATGCCACATTATAAAAAAGTTGGAAAATAGGAAAAAAATATCGCTGATAATCTCATGCTGTATTTAAAATGACTGCTACCCTCTCTTCCCAGGATCCCAAAACCAGTCTACAGTGTGTCAGGGACCATCCTGTGGGTGGGCAGGCATGCTCTGTCATCCTGAAGCATCGGTGGGGTGGAGGCCTCCATCTGCCCACCCCTTCTCACTCCAAGAAAGAGATGCTCCGCCCTGCAGTGCCTGAAGCCTTCGCCCAGACCCATCCTGGGGGCACAGAGTGCGAGGCAGGGCCCCTCCCCTCCTCCCTCACAGGCTGAGGAGGCAGAGGTGGGGTCCGGGGGAGGGGGTGCACATCTGGATTCCTGGCCCAGAGCCTGCATTCTTTCCCCGTGAGTGTGATGAGATGGGGCCTCCAGGAAGCTGTGAGGAGGCTGTCCCCTCGGAACAGGCCCCGCCTTGCGAAAAAGACTGGTGGAGACCCAAAGGCACAGAACCTCCTTTGGGGGCCCAGTTTGGGTCCAAAAATTCCCCACCCAGATTGCTGACTAACCAGCGTGGGCCCAAGCTGGGCCTCTGTCCTGACCACACTAGCCAGCCTTGTCTCAGAAATCCCAGCAGGGACAAAAGGGTAGAGGCCAGAGGACCACGGGGCCACCCATTGGTGGAAAGGGCCCTGGGGAGGCCACTGCCCTGCCCTACCCAGGGGGGCCTGTCTGCAGGTCAGCAGGGGAGCCCCAGAGCACCCCCGGGGCCAGGGCTGCCTCACCTGGGGGCAGTCCTTGATGTAGTGTCCTTTGTTGAAGCACAGGTGGCACAGGTAGTTGGGTGGGGGCCGCTTGCTGGGCTTGCGGGCCTCGGAGGTGAGGGTCAGGTCTGAGAAGTGCTCCGTGAGGGAGCTGAGGCCGTCGGCGATGTTGTTGAGGGAGCCGTAGGGTGAGGCACCCTTGTACACACTGTTGCTCAGCGCCTGTGGGAGACAGAGGCACACACGCTGCAGCTGCGGCCCTGGGAGAGTTTCCACCCCCTCCCCCCCCACACACAAACACACGCATGGATTCACACTGAGCCTTCAGCTGCCCGAGGGCTCTGGCCGCCAGAAGCCTGAGTTCAAATCCTAACTAGTTTGTCTCCATCGACAAGCCAGTTAACTACCCTGGGCCTCGGTGGCCCTGTCTGTAAAATGGGCCCAGTAACAGCTCCTCCTAGGGTTTCAATGAGGCTAAAATGAGCAGTTTCTCTATGCCTGGCCCTTCAGAACCACTCAGTAAATGGCAATGATGATGATGGCTCTTATTATTATTTCCATTAGTTCTTAACATACCGCCACAAGGTAAGAACACAGAGTAGAAAGCAACTTGTCAGATTTGGGGCACTGCCACTAACTGGTGGGGTGACTTTAACCAGTCACTGCTGACTCAGTTTCCCCACCTCATAAGGAAGGGAAACGTCAGCTTGCGGCATTGCTCCCACTTTACACTAGAGAAGGCTGAGGCCCAGCCCTTTGCCAGGTGGCCTGCAGCCCGAGGCCTGTGCAGTCGGTGTGTGGGGAGCCCTCAGCCCGGCCAAGCCAGCTCTCTGGAAGCCCGAGGAGGGAAGTGGCCCACCTCTCGCACCTCCAGATGACAGGAACCAGACATCTTGCTTAGCTTCAAAGCAACAGGGCCCAGGATCCCTCCTGGTATAACAGCCTCTATTTATTGGAGTCACAGGCTCCAGGCTGCCTGGTACACTGGAATTTAGTGAAGGTGGGGCCTGTGGCGAGGCTGGCAGGGAGCAGCCAGGGGTCCTCCTTTCCTGGAGCAAGGCCAGGGCTAGAAAGAGGCGGCCTCCTCAGGAGGTTCAACAACAAATCTGGGCTTGGGTTATCTCCCGACCCTAGCTCAGGTGCCCAAGAGCTGCAGGAATAAGCTACAGACCTTGGGGACCCTTGTATCTGACGGGGAGATAGGAATTTGTTTTGGGGAGCCCCAGGCTGATGGGCTAGTAGGACCCCTGAAAGGAGGGCCTCAGGCTCCCTTCCAAAGATGGGGCAGACAGAGCCCAGGCTGGGGGCAGCCCTTTCTGTGTCCCCTGAGCATAGGAAAGGGAGCAGGGAGCTATGAGCTGGCCCAGGGCATAGAGCACTGCCTTGTCTCCCCCAGCCAAGACAGATCCCACCCGCACAAGTGTGCGTCGCAGCTCCCGACTGTTTCCATCTGCAAGCATCTGCCACTCCCCTCCTAGTGACATAGTCCTCAGCATCTGGGTGCCACTGCCGTTCTTGGTGTGACCACAGCCCTTTCCTTCTGGGCCTCTGTTCCCTCTCATGTGCATCTGGACCAGAACCTGGGATGTGGAAGGAAAGACACAGACACCACCTCTGGGGCAGGCCAGCCCAGCACCCAGTCGCCTAGAGTGCTAGAGTGGCTGGGAAGGATCTCAATGGGTCCTACTGACTGTATCTTCTCCATCACTGCTCCGCCCGACTGCCAAAGCCAGGACCAATGGAAGATTGCACACAGACATGCGTTCAGCCTGAGGGGCACTCCGGCTCTCAGACGAGCCCAAGATGGAGCAGTCCACCCTGAGAAGCAGAGGGTCCCCCATCCCTGGAGCTGTGGGAGCCAATGGAGGGCGGCCTTCCAGGGCGTGGGGAGGGCTCCCAGGAAAACCAGATCAGAGGATAACAGTGACATAGACCAAGCTCTTACTGTGACTCCGGCACTGGAAATTTTACACTTATTGAGATAGCTGATTCTCCCCACAACTCTCTGAGTCACTATCCCATTTAACAGATTACATGACTGTGCCCAAACTGGGCCCCATCTCAGACCTACCAAAGCAGCCACCTGGAATCGAGGACCCGAAATCTGTATTTTTAGGGGCGTGGCAAAATATACACAACACAATTTACTATTTTAGTGATGTTTGCGTGTACAGTTCAGTGGGATTAAGAGCATTCATCACCACCGTCCAGAGCTTTTTCATCTTCCCAAACTGAAACTCCGTCACCAAGAAACAACACCACCCTCCGCCCACCACAGCCCAATCAGTATTTTTCAAGCTCCCCCAGGCAATTCAGGTACCACCAGCCCTGCCCACCCAGCCATGGAGCACCTGGACTTCCCAGCCATCGGGGTGTCGCCTTATCTTGACTCTAAGACTCTGCCCAGACCAGCAGCCCCCCTCCCCCTCCAAATCCGCCCTAGCCTCCCAGAGAAAAGTTCATCCAAACAAGAAACTTGAAGCCCCAAATGGTGTGACTCACCCTCATGGCTGGGAAACACAATTTCACAAATAACAACCCTCTTATTTTTTTTTTCTTTTTCTTCCTTTCTTTTTTTTTTTTTTTAACCCCCCGGATAAGATTTAAGCAAGTCCACAGGAATCAGGCTGTTCTGGCAGCAAATTGTCAAGAGGAAGGGGAAGTTCAGTTGTGCCAGAAAGTGCACTAATCACACCCTGAAAAACCTCTCCCCCATCTTGTGGCCACGCTCTCCTGCCCACGGACGGCCCCACAGGCATCCCTGGGCAGCCAGAGGCCTCTGAGCGGGTGCCCTCTCCCTGGCAGCTGACACCCCACCCTCTGGAGGGCTGCAGCCTTGCCCCTGCCCCAGCAGCTCGAGGCCAGAGCTTCCCTCCTGATAGCCTTCCCACCTCTAGTGCCCTCCAGCCTGTCTCCAGGGAATTAGGCTCCTTCTCCCAGCCCCAATTCCACTACCTCAGAGCTGAAAGAGCAGAGATTGTCAGCTGACCCCACCTCATTCCCACATGACAGATGGGGAAACTGAGGCCCACAGGGGCACAGGGACACAGACCAGGGCACCCAGCCAGGCCCCAGGGCCAGAAGTCCTGCTTGGCGGGCCGGTGTGAAGGGTGGGTGGGGCAGTGAGTGGCTTCCTCTCCAAAGCCCTGTTTGAGCTTGGGCCAGGGAGGTGAAAGGCAAGTCAGCCTCCTGGCTGTTTTCACGGCCTGTGGGGATTAGATGGAACAGAGGCCAGGACACAGAGCTCTATCCCCTCCTGCTCTTGAGTTTCCCATCTGTACAGCGTAAAATGGAGCGGGAAAGGAGGGCGACCTGCTGATCCCTGAGGTCTGGCTTTCTCAGGATCCAGACACCCGGTCCTGAGAGATGCCCCTGGAGCCTGGAATGCAGAGGCCAACACTGGCACCATCTGTGCCATGGCCTTCCTTGTCTGGCTGGAGTGCAAGGCGGCCCCAGAAGGCCTCATCTGCCAGGGCTAACCCTGCTCCTCTCACCATGCCCCCCGAGCAGCTCTGCCTTTCTCCCGCCAGCCCGCCCTTGCTGCCTCACGTGGGAATGCCCTTCTCTATGTCCAACAAGAACCCCTCCAGGGCCTGGCTCCAGATTGGGCTGTAACTCCAGGGTTGTGGCCTTGACCCCATCCCTTCTGCTTACTCAGGCCTCAGGCTCCAAGGAAAAGTACGGAAAGCACAGATCCAGGTGCTTCTGAAGCCCCACTGCCCATAGAGGCCCTGTCCCCCACCAGAGGCCTCGCTGACCCCCACCCCACTGTAGCCCAGTCCAGTAATGCAGTTGGCAGGGTGAGGGGTAGGGACCACAGCGCAGCCCCACCTGAGCGACCGGTGGAGCTCTGAAGTCGCTCTCTAATCTCTCTGTGCATGAGGCCTCCTCATCTCTCCCACAAGGCCGGACATCCCTGAAGGTAAAGGTTCTGCAGCCCTCCGTTGCCCCACTGCCTGCCCTAGGTGCAGATGGTCAAGGCAGGGAAGGGTAATAGATGCCCTAGCGGTCCCCTCATTTCCATGGGCTGAGTGGAGGGGCACTCCCACCTTAGATGAGGCTGCTCCCGGCACTGGTGCAAGGCAGACCCACTTATGCAGTGAGTGGAAGCCTTGGGTCATCTAGGCCCAAATCAACAGCCTTAGGAAGATGCCACCTCTCTTTCCTCCCTGGGTCAGGGACCCCAGCAGCTAGCAGGAAGCATGTGACCCTCACACTGCATCTGGGGGGCCGTGCATCACACTCCTGCCTGCCCAGTTCTGGAACTTCTCCAAGGTTTTTGGTTGGCTGTTGGGGAAAGGTAGGTGGGAAGAGACTATAGTTTACTTTTTTTTGAGACAGGGTCCGCTGTTTTTACTTTGTCACCCAGGCTGGAGTGCAGTGGCGCAATCACGGCTTACTACGGCCTTGATTTCCTGCGCTCAGGTGATTCTCCCACCTCAGTCACTTGAGTAGCTAAGACTACCGGTGTGTGACACCACCCCTGGCTGACTTTTTGTATTTATTCTTTCTAGAGATGAGATTTCACCATGTTGCACAGGCAGGTCACAAACTCCTGGCTGAAAGCATCTGCCTGCCTCAGCCTCCCAAAATGCTGGGATTACAGGCTTGAGCCACTGTGCCCGGACTGTGGTTGACTCTGATTGTGCAGCATGTCATGTATCTGACTAGAACCTTTACCCTTCTTAGTTCCCTCATACCAGGCAAGAATACTATTCAAATAGGCATTATTGGCCCCATTTTATAGAGCTAGAAACTGAGGCTCAGAGAAGCTGAGCGATTTGCCCAAGGTAACACAGCCAGTGGTTGTTGCCCTACTATATTTCAGCCTCTACACGGCCTCCAAGGCTTGACTTCCCCTGTAGGAAGGGAGTCAGAGGAAAATGCCAGTTGCGGACCACTCTTCTTGGCACAGAGGCCCTGTGACATCATATGCTAGGCCCCTCAGCCCTGGCAAGATGAGGGACCAGAGTCTCTGGGCTGCGTGAGGGGTGTGGACCCTGGGGATGGTGGCTCTGCTGTGGAATGGGGGTGCAGATGCAGAGATTTCCAAGGCTGATGCCAGTTCTCCCTAGAGCAGGCCTGCCAAGCAGGACTTCTCTTTTCTTCCCTCCCTGCAGGAGAGTAGGTAGGCACAGTGGGAGAGGGGTAGCAGGAGTTAGGGCAGGGGGCAGGAGCTGCAGAGGACAACCCAGAGGGAGAAGAGAGGGCACAGAGACAGCACAAGAGACAGACAGGAGAGGCAGTGACAGCAGGCAGGATGGGGAGCAGCAGGCGCCGGGAAGGACATGGCCGCGGTGAGGCCATGGAGAAGGTAGCGTCTGGGCCAGGCCGCCAGGCAAGGCAGAAGCAACTGCTAAGTCCTGCTCCCCAGGCCTGCGAAGGCACCAGAGGAGGAGCTCTGATTCGAGTCCCCAGCCCTGTAGGGGCTCCTTTCATCAGTTGAACAATGGCTTTCTTATCCCAAAACCACCCCTATTCCACCCCACAGACACGCGTGCACACACATGCACCCACACTCCTCTGTTTGGGACAAGAGACCATTCATCTCGCAGATGAATCCACCCCTGCTCCCAAGGGGATCTGTACTTCCCCGACTCCAGGCCTCTACCTGGGGCTCCAGCTCCCCGGAATCAAACACATGCGTGTCCGATACACAGAGAGGTGGACACCAGCCCAGCTCAGAGAGAAGGAGACAGCCCGTGGGAAGTGGGCCAACGGGAAAAGATGGCCACACCTTGGCTGAGGGTTTGCCGCTGTGCTCAGCCCCTGGCTGTGCTTCTGTTTCCCAGGTCTCAAGCTGACCTGTGGGCCAGGACAGTGCTGGGCTGGCCAGGACAGGCATGGCAACCCCTCACCCAGGACCACAGAGGGCACCACTGCCTCCTGGAGGCCCTTTCACCCAGCAAATGTAAAACACAGTGCCCGGGACACAGTCAGTGCTTAGTAAAAGATTCTTATTTAAATCACCATTGCAGGTTATTTTTGGTGGGGGAGTGGGCAGAGAGAAATAGGGAAAGGCCCCAGGAATGGGGGAGCAGACAGTGGCAGCAGGACACACCAGAGAGGACCTGGGGAGATCCCTTTCCTCCTTGGTTCCAACAGCTCCAGCCCAGGGTCACCACTCACCTGACAGGTATTCACGATTCATAGCTATATGCCCTCTGCCCAGCTAGTGTGTAAGCACTGGGGACCGGGCTGCCTCTTACTGCTAGAGCACATTTGTTGAATGAAAGCAGACAGCAAGAATATGAGAATCCCAGGGCTGGAAAGGACCCGCATATTTAGCTAGACTGTTCTCAGTCTGGAGTACCGCTGAGGCTTGCAGCCTCTCTGGCAGGGGGCCTTGATCTGACATCCACTGTGAGCATGGTGTGCATGGTCCTCGTGAAATCACATGCAAACGTGTACGTGCATGTGCACACATGCTTACGTTCTGTGCATTGTGCTGGCAGCATTAACTCTAGCTGTCTTCAGATTGTCAAAGAGGTCCCTAACCAAGGAAGGTCAAGGACCATTCATCAGCCTCTGCTGAAACACTCGTAGGGGACAAGGTTTCACTGTCTCCCAAGTCAGCTCATTCCAATTAATCAAGCAATCCATCGATATTTTTTTCTGTGAGACAAAACAAAAGGCTAAGAGGCTCAGGAGAGTACTTACATGCTCACAAGTCTGGAGGTGGAAGGGAGGAGGGGAGGTTTCAATTCAAGACACCCACCCTGTAGCAAGCATTAACTGAGCAGCTAGCATGTCCTGGGCACTGACTAAGAACTAGATGCCAGGACTACTAAGTAGAAAAGACAAGATTCCTACTCTCAGGGTGCTGACAGTCTAACTACTGAGACAGACACACACATAGGTATTACAGGACAAGACCAATCATTGAGACATGCTTTACAAAAAATTCGCTGGGGGTGGTGGCGGGCGCCTGTAATCCCAGCTACGCGGGAGGCGGAGGCAGGAAAATCACTTGAACTCGGGAGGTGGAGGTTGCAGTGAGCAGAGATCGTGCCACCTCACTCCAGCCTGGGCGACAGAGCCAAACTCCATCTAACAACAACAATAATAAAAAAGACATGCTTTCCCGGAGCACCGACAACTCATCTGTCACAGGTTCACAGCGGCTGGAGGGAGGCCTGCTCCCAATGGCAGCCAAGTAAAACCTCAGAGAAGGGACGTCCATTTGTGTCATAAACAAGCCAGTTGGAATGTATCCATGTAGAAGCGCAGGGGATGGCATTTTAGGTAGGAGCAATACCAAGTGCAGGAGCTTGGAGGAGGGGGATTGCTTGATGTTTTCAGAAACCACAAGTAGACCAGTATGGCCAGAGGAGGGCTGAATAAAGAATCATATGCCAACACCACCACCACCACACACACACACACACACACACACACACACACACAAACACACACAGACACAGACACACACAGATACACAAACACAAACACACACACACAAACACACAGACACACACAAACACACACACAGACACACACAAACACACAGACACACGCAAACACATACAGACACACAGTCACACAAAAACACACAAACACACAGACACGCACAGACACACACAAAAACACACACACAAACACGCAAACACACACAGACACACACATACACACACACAGATACACAAACACACACACACAGACACACACACACAAACTCACACAAACACACACACACACACGCACAGACACACAGAACAGATCGAGAAACTGATACCTAGGCTGGAGTCCTGGTTCTGCCACTGATTCCCTGAATGCATCATCTTCCTTTAGAAAAGCCTTAGCTTCCCCATCCAGACGATGGGGATGCTGCACACAGGCGAGGGGATGGGTGCAGAAGCAGGAGGAGGGGCTCAGCCCCATCTTCTCTGCTTCTCCTAAACCAGGCAGCCTTGGACCCATGCCCCCATGCGGGGTTGGAACAGGGACATGACAGGAAATCTGGTACCCATGACCAGTACCCCGCAACTCCAGAAAGTTTGGGGATCAAGGACAAAATGTCGGAGGTGTTGAGGCTTGATAGGATGCCCCTGTCCAGATGGATTGCTGCCTGTCCTCATTGGGACCTGGAGGCTGATCCAGGGAAGGGCAAGCCTGGGGACCAACTGCAGGACGGGTCAAAGAGGCGACCCATAGCTAGAACACAGAGGAATTCTAGACCTAGCTCTCCCACTGACTGGCTGGGTGACCTGCCAGGCCTCTGTGCTCTCTTCTGAAACAAAATTAAGAAAAAAAAAAAAAAAAAAATGGGAGCTATGAGGAAAGAGACACCATGAATTGAGCACCACTCAAGACCCAGGAACTGTTCCATAAGGGCCATCTCTTCCTCAAGCCCTCCTCTGGATAGTGACAGCACCTGGCTCCCTGCCACTGCTACTTACTGATTACTAATGCCATTTGCTTTCCTCCCACCGACCTGACTCAGAAGGTCCACGAGGTGTGGTCTTCCCTCTGAGCCCATGCAAGAGGGATGGTCAGGCTGCCTCAGCCAACAGCTTCTCAAATGACGGTCTTCCTTGCCTGAGTCACACTTTAGCTTCCCAGGGGTGGGCAAGAGTGCTGGGAGCATCCTCCCAAACTCTGGGCTGGAATAGAATGACCATTTCTCCCAGGCCCAGGGGTGGCCCCCTAAACACACACAGACCACAAAGGCTGCTGAGAACACACTCGAGCTCCTTAAGTCCACTCTCGACCATAGGCACCTCCTATCTTTGGGCAGAAATGGGGCTTTGTTCCCCACATCCACACTGGTCAGGCAGCCCGTGGGCTCTTCCCCACCTGTTGAGGGCACAGGTGACACATCCAAACTCATGGAAAACTGTCAAGTCTGGGGCCTTTTAAAGCAGGACACTATAGTTACTCCTCTAAGGGAGTAACAGAAGGGCTGTGTCCGTAAAGAAGGGCTGTGGCCCAGGGAAAGGCCATCTGTTAAGCCTCATGACAAACCTCCAGTGGGTAGACCTGAGCAGCAAAGAGGAGGTTCATGGATGCAGAGGACAGTGCTCCAGGAAGAGCTTCCTAAATGTTGGAACTATCCCACAATGGAGAGGTCTCTCAGGAAGGAGCATCCCTGGGCCTGGAGATGTTTGAAAGAACACTGGCGGGTGTCCTGAGCCAAAAATGTTCTCTGCTCAACTAGGTGTGGGAACTGTCAGGCTGAAGACAGGTGAACAGGTTTTGCACTGCAGGACTTCTCAGAGCCTTTACTGTGATGGTGGGCATTGTGTGTCTCCAAGGGAAAGGCAGGACACTGTGTCTTCCAAATGTATTTGACCCCAAAGTCCTTCCCCCAACATTCACAAAGTAGGGGTCTCTTGACAGTAGCCACAGCTCCCAGCTACCTCTGTCCCTGGAGAAAGAGGGAAAGAGAACAGCTGCTCTAAGAATTCAACCTGAATGGAGTGAGACAGCCACATCTCCTCTGGGGTTGGGGAGCACAGGGACTACCTAGGAGGGGCTCTGGGCAGCCCTCCAAGGGGCCCAAGAGGTAATCTTCACAAAGAGGTAACTCAGCTTTTCCAGAGACGACGTTCACAGCCCCTTCACGGCTGTGAATTGAAATTTCAAACAAGACTTGGCAGAGAAGACCCCATGGATCCCAGCCCCCACTCCATCTCAGAACTGCCTTCCTTGGGTATCTGGAGAGAGAGAAGGGGCTCAGCTAAGGGCCTTAGGATTCCCTTTCCAAAAATGTATCATTGTTGCCATAGATCAGGTTTTTGAAACTGGGTTTCACAGGGCCTAGATTTTAGACCCAGAGGCCTTTTAAGAAACTGTGCCAGGTGCCTGTGACCGCTTTGGCCTGGCACCCTCACTACAAGCTGGGAAGTCCCCACAAGAATCCAAGTCACCTCCTGGTGCTTGCTCTTGCACCAGGAACTCTGGTGTGAACTCTGCCATCTCTCTCTCTGCTCTCAGGGCCAGTGTGCCACTCAGAACCGTTGGCTTATCTTCAGCTTCCAGAGCTGAGGTTCCAGGGGCACAATAGGCTTCTGTGCCCCCTTGTCCTCACCCCCCCCCCCCAAATCCCAGCTGCATTCATGCGGTTTTGCTATTGTGGTGGGAGCAGCCTGGGGGTGGTGCAGGAGGGGGTGGGCTCTTGGCACAGGGGCTGGCGTAGACAGGCCGTGGTCAGTGGTCAGCATGCAAGTCACATCCACAGGCAGTGCCACCGGGCCTGCCAGGCCTCGCACAGAATGGCGATGCTCCTGGGCCCCCTGGGTCCCTCCGAAGAGTCCCCTCCGGCCCACACACAACTTGCTTCCTCTCTGACCAGCCCCTTGGTGGCATTGAGGTGGGGGTTGTTTTTTCTTGCCTTCTCAGCCAGTTGCTATTTTGGAGCCATATTAGGTCACCAGCTAAGCCCTGGGTGCAGGAAAGGCCCGTCCCCAGGAACACAGCTGAGGCTTTGAGAGGGTTTAAGAGGCAAAGTGGGTGGGGGGTGAGGATGAGTGAGCCTGAAGCCAAGAGAGCCTTCTGGAAGTCAGCAGGCAGGCACAGGCCTCCATCACCTCCGAGGAAGCCACTGGCCTGTGAACATCAGAGAAGACCCTCTTGCCTCCCCCAGCCCTCTCTTGTTTGAACAGGTCTCGGACACTATAGATATACCATCCTGGGCATAGCAGAGACTAAATGTAACAGATGGGTAAGCTGAGGCCCAGAGAGAGACAGGGTTCCCTGAAGCCAGGTCATGAAAGACTCTGCCCCACCACTGCACGATACGGTATACCCTTTTCCTGCTCCGTCCACACTGCGTCCCTTCATGGGGAAACTGAGGTACATAGCAGTGAACAGAAGGCAGGTCTCATTGAGCTCCAGTTGGGATCCTGGATGCCAGAAATCTTCAAAAGCAGCACGATATCCTATTCCCATAGGGTACTCTCGATGGCCCCAAACTCCTGTCAGGGGAGACCACAGATGGGGAACAAGGCCACCATGGTGGGAGGAGCAGAGGGAGGCTGGACAAGGCTGATTAGGGGTCCACACTTGACCTGTGGGTCATGTTCACCCTTCTTCCAGGGTGAGAAGCTCCCTGGGGGCTCCCACAAGTGCCCCCATCAAATCACCCACCATTCACACCCTATATCACCTTGTCTGTTTACTCATCTGTAGTCCCCACTAGCCTGTGGCTATGAGTCGCCAGGGCCTGGCCAGAGCACAACAAATGTTTGGTAAGAGAACAAACAACTGAAAAGACGCATGCACTGAAGAAACGCCCCACAAATAGTCCTCCAAAGTCACTGGTCACCTGAAGCCAGTTCACTGAAGAGGCAGAAAAGTCTCTTACAAGAAAGAAAGAAAGATCTCCAGCCAAGAGCAATTCCTCATGTGGAGAGAATGCTTTACAGTTTACAAAGAGCTTTGGCATACAAATGCTTTTGCCTGGCACCAAGACTCATCTTCCTCCTCCTGCCCAGCACCCTCCCATGCCTGTTCTACCCACACAGGTCAATAGGTCAGCCTGGGTAGTGTTGGCCTTAGGCCAGCATTTTATATGTCCATGGTTGCCCCAGTAAATAATGTCAGAGTTGAATTCAAGGGTGACCCTCTGCCTCCCTCGCTCATCTCCAGCACACCCTTGCATACATCGGCTTTCTTCCCCAACCCATTCCGGACCCTGACTCTCCTCAAACTCACAGGTGTGCCCAGGTCTGGAAAGAAAGTGACCCCCATGTGTGTCCTCCCCATAACACACCTCTTGCATCTTTGCAGAGGAAGCCCCCACAAGGGGAAGGAGTGAAGGCCACAGATGGGTGTCTGAAATTCTCAAATGAGGCAGGAGTAAATGGAGGGAGGGGAGGAGTCCAGCCTACGGAGAGGAGTGGCATCTGGGCAGGCCCTGGAGACTCCTCAAAAGGGGCTGGGAGGTGGTGGCGATCTGTGTATTTATCTTGCTGGCAAAGAGGCGCTGCCCAGTCGACTTTGTAACTGAATCTACCAAACAGGCAGACTATGCAACACAGACGGCCCAGGTTTCTGCAGAAGGCACTGGGCAGCTGGAACCTCTCCCCGTTTCTAGCCCCCCTCTCCAGAGCTCAAGAGGATTTCCCTTTCATTTCCTTCCAGGCTGGGAGGGCTGGGGACAGCGCAGTCTGTGGGGTCAAGCCCTCAGAAACCACTTCCTATGTGGCTGAGGGAGGGCCAGCAGCTGGGGGACGTAACTGGGGTCCCCGTGTGAGAACAGCAGGAGAAGCCCTCTGGGCAGTCACTGCTTACCAGGGTGCCCTTCGGGTCGGGGACGACAGAGGTCGGAGGAGAGATTTTAGGCCCTTCCAGAGGAGCTCCGAACAGAATCTGCACTCTCGGTCCCAGCCCGCCGTGTCCAGAACGAGGACAGGGTTGGACGTAAGGACACTTGGAAGGGGCTCCCCGCCCAGGCCGCACCCCAGCTGTCTGGACAGAATCCGGAGACAAACCCTCCTCAACTCCCTCCCCCAACCCCTTGGAGAAGGGCTGCCCGGGCTGGGAGAGGGGGCGGGAGAGCCCCGCCCCGGCCTGCGCTGCTCCAGCCCAGGCTCAGCCGGGAGGTGACGCGCTCCCGGCACCCCGGGGACTTCGGGCGGCGAGTTTGGCAGAGTTGAGCGAAGCCAAGCCAAGCCGGGCCGGGCAATGCGGAGCCGGGCTGCGCCAGGCCAGGAAGTGCGGGTGCAACAGGGAACGGTCCGCCGCGGGGGGCGGTAGGCTGGGGCGCGCGGGGGCACCCACCTCTCCGCGCTGCAGCTGGAAGAAGCTGTTGAGATAGCTGGAGTGCAGGGGAGAGCCCAGCTGCTCCGGGCGGCCCTTGCCGAAGGCCAGCTCCGGGGGCGCGGCGCCGGCGGTCGGCTCGGGCCGGAAGGCATCGAAGGCGCTAGCCTGGTGCGTGTCCTGCAGCGACAGGTAGACCCAGTTGAGCAGCTGGGCGGGCTGGTACACCGAGGCGGCGCTCGTGTCGATGGCCGACAGCAGGCTCATTTTGCGGCGGCGGTGCCGGCCCCTCCCCGGCCGCCCGCTCGCGCCCCCCCTCCGCAGCGGAGGGGCGGGCACCGGGGAGCCTGCGCCCACTGCCCGCCTCCCGAGCCCCGACGGCGATCGCCCCGCGCCCTGCGCCCCGAGCGCTGCCCCCAGCCGCTGCCACCGCCGCCGCCTCCCCCCGACTGCAGCCCCGGCGCGCGCGGGCGGTGGAAGAAGGCAGCGAAAGTTGGGCAGGAAACTTTTGGCCCCGCCCCCTCCGCCCCGCCCATTGCGTCCCGCCCCGCCCGGCGATCCGCTATCTGCCTCGCTGCTGGCCCCTCCGGCGGAGGCTCCGGGGGTGGGGTCGACGATGCCCCGCCCACCCCCTGCCCCGCCTGGCACCGTCCTCGCCCCGGATTGGCTGTCTCGTTTAATAAAACCCGTCAGGGGCGGGGCGAGAGGGGACTGAGGCTTATCTGCATATGGACCGCCCCGCCCTAGCCCCGCCTCGCCCCGGCCCCGCCAACCCAGCTCCCTGAGCTGTAGCGAGCTCAGGGCGGCCCCGGCCTAATCAATCTCGTCTCCCTCTGCTGTCAGTTCTCTTCTGGCTTGTTCTGTCCAAATCCTCCGCAATTATTTAATTTTCACTCACTTTTCCTTTCCTGTTTTCCGTCCTTTCTATACTCCTTCTTTCTCTTTCTCTTAGACTAGTGTCTCTTGTGTCAGTCGTGGTTCTGTGCGGCGCGCTCCGTGTGTGTGTGTGTGTGTGTGTGTGTGCGCGTGTGTGTGTGTGTGTGTGTCCCCTTCTCTCTCTCTTTCTCTCACTCTTTCTCTCTCTTGTCTCCTCTCTTCTATTTCCGTCTGTCTGATGTTTCTCTCCGTCTCTCCCCCTCCTCTCTCGGACGCGCGGACACAGACACACATTTCTAACCCCCTCCTCTCGCTATCACCGTCAGACCCTCCCCTCCTACTTAATTCCTTCCATCTGCAGAATCACTCTGCGGGCCGGCTGCGCCGAGGGGGGCCCGGGTTCCTGCCCCAGGAAAGGCTCCCCGCCCCCTCCCCCTCTCCCTTCTCCTATTTCTGCTCTGGGCCCGCCTGGCTTCTCGCCCCTCTTCTCGCCCCGGCTGGAGCCGCCCGCCCTGGTGCCTTGGCGAGTCGCCAGGACCCCAGCCTGGGCCGGGGGAGCTCGGGAAAGCGGCTGTCACCCATCTCCCTGGGACAACTCAGCTAGTCCAAGACTGCCTGGAGGGACCCCCGCCTCCGTCTCCGCCGGACGCCCCAAGAAGCTCCGAGGCCTTTACCGTCTCCTTCTCGGGGTGCTTCGCTGCGCAGCGCCCGGGACCTGGCCCAGAGGAGCTCACCACCTGGCTGGGACTGAGTCACCTCTCCCACCTTCAGTCTGGCTCTGGAGCCATTCCGCCCAGAGTTGAGTGACAGCTCGGCCACCGTCCAGCGGAGTGACCTGTGCGTGATGCCTAACCTCTGCGAGCAAGCCTGCTTTCTCCTCTGTAAAATGGGAGCAGTCACCCCCCCGCCGC
This sequence comes from Sapajus apella, assembly GCF_009761245.1. Lineage (NCBI taxonomy): Eukaryota > Metazoa > Chordata > Mammalia > Primates > Cebidae > Sapajus > Sapajus apella. Next base: position 2,303,788 of record NW_022437047.1, read on the forward strand.
CGGAGACGTTTGTGTGCTTCCCAGCTTGGGCTTGGTAAACGGAAGACACTCCATAAAGGACAGCTCTTCCTGCCACCCACTCACCGAGTTACTCCGGTCACCTGCAGGGCACCTTTGCACATCTATGGACGCTCGCACCAGAAAGGCCTCAGTGATGACCGAATGCTGCCCTTTCTCACCAACCTCAAGAGCCCCTTGGATCTCCGATCTCCATCTTGTCTATCAATTTGCAGTTATTAATACAAAGGACAGCACATATATCAATCACATCTTAATATTTTCATTCATCAAGAACACATCCATACAGTAGCCTTTATATATTTAAACAGTATTAAATCTATTTGTTCGAAGAGTAGGTATACGGTTGTGGCAAATACATGTGATAACCATTTTATTCTTAGAAATATTTGGAGCTGGGTATGGTGGCTCACCTGTAATCCCAGCACCTTGGGAGGCCAAAGCGGACAGATTGCTTGAGCCCAGGAGTTCCAGACCAGCCTTGAGAACATGGCAAAACCTCATCTCTACAAAAAATACAAAAATTAGCTGGGCATGGTGGCGCATGCCTGTGGTCCCAGTTACTCAGGAGGCAGAGATGGGAGGATCACTTGAGCCCAGGAGCCCATGATCTCAGGCTGTAGTCAGCTGAAGATATATATATATATATATAAAGAAAACTGCTGTTCAGGGAGGGGACATAACTAGGAATCCGACACCTGCTTAGAGAAACCTCTGGCCCTTTCCTGTGTCCTTCAGAGTGATTTGATGCCAAGAGGGTGTTTATCACACCCGGTGACCACACTGATGGCCTCTGCCTCTTTCTCTCAGACACAGTTTCTACCCAGAGCCTGGAGCATGGATAGTGGATAATCAGGAAATTGTTGCTGGGTTGATGATTGGATGAATGGGTGGAGAGATGGATGGATGGATGGATGGATGGATGGAGAGATGGAGAGATGGATGGATGGATGGATGGATGGATGGATGGATGGAGAGATGGAGAGATGGATGGATGGATGGATGGATGGATGCTCAGATTTTGCTCCTCTTTGAAGTCTGAATGGCTTCGTTGGTTTTGTACTTTTCTCCCTCTCCTTGCCCACCGGACACCTGCTCAACATGTGGGCTCTGTACCTAGCAGGTGATTAATAAATATGAGCACCCTATGGGCAGTTTGCCTGGATGGCAACTGATTGACATAAGGTCAGCCCTCAGCCAGCTGCTGGGAATGCATGCTCCAGGATCCCCTGGGACAACACGTACTGTGGGAGAGGGTAATAGGTGTGAGTGGCCAGATGGGTATCAGAGGCCCAGGTACCAGGCCAGAAGACTGGGCCATGGCCAAACTCTGCACCTCCTCACCCTAACATGTGCACACTAAGGAGCCCTGCATTTAAAATGTCAGAGGTTCCAAGCCCTCACTTTACAGAGGAGGAGGTACCATGGCCCAGAGAAGGGAAGAACCATCCCAGGGTCATTCAGTAAACCTGGGTGCTCAGTCACCTTCTCCTAACCCACTGCTACCTCCTAGTTCTCTCTTCATTTATCCCAATGTGGCAGCATCCAGGTGTGGCAGCTCTGGCCCCATGTACTGTCCTCAGACCAGAAAGAAGGAGGGAATGCCCAGGTGAGGCCCATATCTGTGTCCCCTTCCTATCTGGTGGCTCCAGCCACCAGAATGGGTCTCTAGAATGGGTCAGTGGGGTGAATACAGGATTTGGAGGAAAGAAACCTGGCCCAGTGTCCTTGGCTAGGCCTGCCCTCTCTATAAACCTCAATTTTTCCAGGTATCAAGTGGGAATGTTGATCCCATCCTTACCAACTTCTACAGTGACTGACAGAATCCAGGGAGGATGCAAACAGGAAGGAGCTTTGCTGTTCTTTGAGTGAGGAGGCAGTCATGCAGGAGTGGAGGGTGACATTGATTATTTCAATAGCAGTCATATTCAGTTTATCTGGAGAAATGCGGGCAGGAGGGGACAAGTAAGAAAAAGTCTGCTCCTAAAGTTACTCAGGTAACAGGTCTGATAAGATTTGGTGGAGCTTCAAACCAAGAGCTCTGAGCTCAGAGAAGCCAGAGAAACCTGGGCAGGAAGCGGAAGCAGTTGATCTTTATGAGGGAGTCAGCCTTCAAATTGGGTCCAGGAGGCAAGAAGAGATGAGCAGGGGATGAAGATGGAGCATCACAATCCTGTGCATATCGATGCTTCTTATTTCTGTAAAAAAACACCCCATGGTGATTTATCCTGCGAAGGAACCCCAAATCCTCTTCAACTCTCCCACACTCCATGTGCCAGGAATAAACAGCAAAGCACACACTGGCAAAGCTAAGATTTGCCTCTCCTCTAGGCCAGGGCTGGGCACTGGGTTCCTTTGGACTGTGTGTTGACACAGAAGGTGTCAGTTTACAGCAGAGATGGCAAAATGGCAAACACTCCCCTTACAGGCACCACCGTCCCATCCTCCACCCAGGACAGACCTTGCTGAGTGCAGATCCCCTTCCCAGGCAAGATTTCAGGTTCCTGCTCAATACAGCACCCCATGTCACCACTAATGAGACGCTGGAATTGGCCCTGCAGATGCAAATTATTTGCCATGCTGACTTTATAAATCCACCCTTCCAGGCCACTCTCTAATCCTTATGGTGACTGCGTAGAATTATTAGGTTGGTGCAAAAGTAATTGCTGCTTTTGCCATAGTAATTGTTGCCATTTCAGCCCAGTGGGCTGAAATCTGTGTTTCAAGGCACCTTTACGTACACACACACACACACACACACACACACACTACGTTCTCCTTCCATGGATGCAGCCCTGCTGTTTACACTAACCAGATTTCAGCCCCCGATAGCCCCCTACATCTCTGTGCAATGCACAGATGGTAAAACCATGAGGGCAGCCTGACCACTCCAGGCCCCACCCTCAGGCTCCTGAGCAGCCTTTAAGATTATCTTGAGCAGCAGAGGGTGGGTAGGTCCTTGAATCTTAAACTCAGCCTACGGCTCTTTGCAGGTTCTGAGTTGTGGAAAGTGCCTGGAGCTTTGGAGGCTGTCACTTCCTGGGCTGCGTGACACTGGCAAGTTGAGTCTCCTCCTCTGGACCATTTGCTAGTGTATTAAATCTTCCCACTGCCGCTGGAATCCCAGATGACACAGGGAGGCAGGAGATGCTTTGAGGGCTCTGGCCTCTGGAAGCCCTAAGGGAGTGCTTGCTTGGTTTCATGGCTGGACAGTATGATGTGGGTGTGAGGGGTCCCAGCCTGGGTGTCAGGGGCCTAGGGTTTGTGTGTGGCCTGGGAAAACGAGCAGAACACACTGGACCTCTGGTTCCTAGAAGTTACTGGGCTTCCTGCTTCCAGAGGAACTGTCCTTAGAAAAGTGGTGTCTAGTGTCACATAGGAGCTATGGGCAGCAATCACACAGTAGTCCCCTGTTATCCATGGGAGATACATTCCAAGGCCCCCAGTGGATGCCTGAAATTGCAGGTAGCTCTGAAACACACACACACACACACACACACACACACACACACACGCACACACACACACACACACATACACATTTTTGGCCTATACCTACATACATGCCCACGATAAAGTTGAAATGATAAGCTAGATACATTAAGAGATTAACAGGTGGGATGTGGTGGCTCATAACTGTAATCTCAGCACTTTGGGAGGCTGAGGCAGGAAGACCGCTTGAGGCCAGGAGTTCAAGAACAGCCTGGCAACATGGTGAAACCACCGTCTCTGCAAAAAATACAAAAAAGTAGTCAGGCATGGTGGTGTGCATCTGTTGTCCCAGCTACTCAGAAGGCTGAGGTGGAAGGACCTCTCGAGCCTGGGAGCAGGAGGTTGCAGTGAGTTGAGATTGCACCACTGTACTCTGGCCTAGGTGACAGAATGAGACTCCATCTAAAAAAAAGTGGGGGCAGAGATTAACAATAATAAAATAGAACAATTATAGTAATATACTGTAATAAAAGTTATGTGAACGTGTTCTCTCTTTCTCTAAAGGTCTTATTGTACTGTGTCACCCTTCTTGTGCTGCTGTGAGATGTTGAAACGCCTGCATGATGAGGTGAAGTGAGGGGAGCGATGGGCATTAGGACATTGCATCAGGCTGCTCTTGACCTTCTGACTACATTTCGGAAGGAGGCTTATCTGCTTCTGGTGACCCTGGAGCATTGAGCGCTGTTGAGGTCAACGTCTACAAGCAGGCAGCGTCCATCACTGGACGTGGTGGATCACTGGACAAAGGGATGATTCACATCCCAGGTGGAATGGCACAAGGTTTCATCACACTGCTCAGAATGGCGCACAATTTCAAACTCATGAATTGTATATTTCTGGAATTTTCCATTTCATATTTTTGGACCACAGTTGACTGTAGGGAACTGAAACCACGAAAAGCAAAACTACAGACAAGGGGGAACTACTGTACGTTTTATCAGTGGCCTCTGACCAAACTTCAACCTGCAGAGAGACCCCAGGCCTCCAGGGGTAACTGGTCACTCCACGTGAGGCCTAGTGAGTCACAGCCAGTGATCACAATGTGAGCTTGTCCTCTTGTGGGTGACGAGGAGAAGGGCTCTGGAATTTCTATGTATTTAGGTTAGTGGAACATCTGTTTGGGAGATGGGGATCAAGACACTCGCTGTGAAGTTGAGTGTCTACGTTATTCTGAGAAAAGCATTGTTTACGTCAAACAATGGAAGGGAAGTTGGCTAATGGAGACTTTAGGAGGGGCTGAAGCTGCCACTCCAGCCACCCCTTGGCCTTCCTTGCCTACTTGGAACCTTTCCATGGTAGCCCACTGAATAAAATTCAAACACCTACTGCTGGGTACGACATTCGTGGCCTTTCCGCATCTGACTCCTGATCACCCCTCTACCCTAATGGCTGGTACGGCCTCCCCCCCAATCCTTACACCATGTCTACCCCATCTGTGGCAAAATGCGATAACTGGCCTTTCCCCAGCATGCAAGGCCTTCCTTGCCTCCATGCCTTTGCACGTGCTGTTCCCCTACTGAGAAGACCCCCCTCTTTTAGTCTTTCTGGCGGTCTCCTCTCACCCTTAGACACCCAGCTGAAAAACTGACTTTCTCAAAGAAGCCTTTTGTGATCACAACCTCCTCCCCATCACACACGCTCATTAGATATTCTGTCTTATATCTTTGACTATGGGGAGTTCACACAATAGGATGACATTTGTAAAATGCTCAGTCTTCCCTTTCCCTCCATTCCTATCAGCACGTACCCCCGAACTATGAGCTCCTTAAGAAGTGATAGCTCCTTGGCCTAACCCAGTGCTGGATCAGAGTAGGCCTTCTGTTTACTTAAGGAAAGAATGAATAAACTCAGAAAGCGTTTGTGGTTTGTAGACTCAGAAACAGGAGATTGTCGACTCTGGGCTGGAACATCCCGGAGACTCTGAGGATTACAGACATGCAGGGAGCTTGTGCAGGGAGGGTCAGTGTTCCCTGATCAGGCATGTCCTCCTCCCTTCTCACTCAGCTTCCCTTGCAGTGGGGTGAGGGCCGTGTTTTCTCAGCAGGAAGGTGAGTAGGAGAAGTGTGTCTCTTGGGCATCAGCAAGAGTGGGTGTGGGCTCTCCACGATTTCTCTCTCCCATCCATAAGGTGAAAACCTCTAAGAGAGAAGAGGCCAGACCCCTAAATGAGTGTTGTAGGTGAGCTGACCAGGGTGGCCTCCCAGACTGTGATGTGTTCAGCCCCTGAGATAGGGAGGCTTATCTGTTGCTGCAGCAGAGCCTGCTCTATCTCAGCTAATAGAGGAGCACAAAGATGATCTGATCCCCAAACCTGATTTTGCTGATGTGAAAACTGAGGGCTGGAGGGGGAAGCACATGACTTCTGGTTCTCTGATTTTCAAAGTTTTCCCCCCAAAACCAGATAGTGGCAGCAACCAAGTCTTCTATTCTCAATGCCAACCTTCTTCTTCGCCACTGCCCAGGGGCACAGAAGGGAGTTTACCATAATCCTTCCTTCATAATATTATCTTTTATTTAATTGTTTGCCTATAGTCCCTGTACAAACCAGCCACCATAAAAATGAGAACGCTGACAGTAACTTATATCTACGTATGAGATCTATCCCTAGCCTATCTCCTAGGTTCTCCCAACCTGACATAGTCACCATATCGACTCACTCTCCTGCTTTCATATTTATTTAATTGCATCTAATCTGAATGTATTCTAAAAATAGATACTTTCGATTTGTTATTTAACTTTCTTCAAAGAGTATCATGCTGCATAAAATCTTTATGACTTACTTATTTCACTTAATGTTATATTGCTATTTTTTTTTTTAAATTAGAGACAGGATCTTGCCCAGGCTGGAGTGCAGTGGCTATTCACAAGTACAATCACAGTGCACTACCGTCGTGGCTTCAAGCAATCTCACCTGTTTCCTGAGTAGCTGGGACTATAGGTATGTACCCCCATGACTGGCCATGCTACTAAATTGTAGTCATATTGAGGCATGCCACTGTAATTCATTCGTTCATTCATTTAGATTTAGCTTTCTGTACTCCATCCACTGTGTGACTCAGCCACTGTTTTTTCAACTACTCTCCTGTTGATGGTTCTTGCAACTGTGAATGGTGCTGCTATAACTCTTATTACCCTACGGTTTGCAAGAACAGCTGTTCAGGGTAGGTGCAACATTGTAGAATTCACCTTTCTAAGATATTGCTAATGTTCTCCAGTAACACACAAGAAATCCTATAGGTCCACACCCTCTGCAACACCTGATCTCCCACTTTTTAATTTTATGAAATGTGTGTGCACTTGGTTCTTTTGCCACTTTAACAGGCTCCCTGACCTCCCTGGACCTCAGTTTCCAAATCTGCTGATGGAGGATGATGTTTTCAGTGCCTACACAGCTCCCAAAGTGAAGATGATATGGAGACTGGGTGATGTCCAGGCTGGTCACACAGAGCTAAGGAGCAGAAATGTTTACCCTGCTTCTGCCAGTCTTCATAGTGAGAGACAGGCAGCTATGCCCCTGAATTCTCCGGGATCTGCCAAGTTGGGCCATTTGAGAGAGGAGAAGCTGAGCTTGGAGTTATGTAATCAGCGTACTAGAACACAGAAAGCAGAGCCAGGCAGAAGGCAAGAGCTCAGAGCTGGGAAAGGAATCCTGGCCCACCCAGACTGGCCAAGCCATCACAGACCCATGTTTCTGGGGTTTTCCTGTTGGCTTGCACAGTGATATCAAGTCAGGGATATTGTTTTCCCTGGTCTCTGCCATTGATAAGACAGAGATAAACAGCTCCCATGATAACATTGACGCTGCCAGCCCTTCCTGCCACTCGCCTTCCTGGTTGAAGTCCTCTCCTATGCTCCTTCCTCTCTCTCCTTCCGGACTGAGATTCAAGCCGAGATGCCTTGTGGGGCCAGGAAGCTGGGGGTGAGGTTCCCTCCTTCAGTTGCCTCAGCACGCACATGGCTCCTTCTGATCTTGGACGAAGCCCAAAGGGCTCCGAGGCTGTTGTGTGCTAGAGCAGACTCATACTGACTCACTAGAGCCAATTGCTAAATTTCAGGGAATTTTGTAAGCCAATTGTTAAACCCAGTCATTATTAAAAATTAGATGATATGATATTGCAACTAAATAATTTATGTTTTTAAAAAGGTAAAAAACACTCCCAACTCATCGTGTCCTATTTCCTTTATTGCATTTTACTGTTAACTATCCTTGGGAGGAATTTACATGTTGTATTTACATGGTGGAAATACCATATACTTGTGTACTGTTCATCTTTTCTCAATTTGCGTTTGAAACTGTTAGGAGTTTTTATGCTGTAGAAATCTCAAGGATGTTTTCTTTTTTGGAGAGCTGGTGGTTAAACATTTACCAAGACATCACTGCTGCACGTACTTTCCCTGAGATCCCCCTCTGAGGATCCTGTGGTCCCAAGGCCACACAGTGATCTGCAGATAAGGAGTACCAGGATGACAGCCCACATCCTCGGAGGCCTCCACCACAATGCACACTTGTCCTCTGAGGCACTTTCTTATCATGAGTCTGTGTCACATACAGGCTAGATATGCAGAACACTGTTTCCATTTCTTCCTCTATCTTAAAAGAAATTATTTTACAATGGCTATATATGATCACTGTCAAACATTTAAACTACCCGTAATCCCATCAGTGAGTGAGAACCCAAGTTAACTTTGTAATATATATAATTCCCATCTTTTATCTATGCATAGACATATTTTTAACTTTTACTGTAAAAACAGAGCAGAAGCTGCATGTACTGTTTCTGATTTGAATCTGGCTTTTGTGTTTCAATTCTGCAATATAATGTGAACATCTTTCCACGTTAAAATTCATAAGAAAAGATTCATCTTACTCCAAGAGATTGAGTACCTCTTTCTCTGACAGAGCAATATCATTTTGTCATCAGGAAGACTTGGTTCACGTCTCAGCTCATGTATTTGCTGAGTGACTGAAGACAAGGAAAATAACCTTTCTGTGCTTCTTCTGTAAAACATAGACAACAATAGCACCTATTTCATTGCATTATCCTGAGAATTAAATGAAATGTGTAATGCGTTTAACGCTGCCTGGTACATAGTAAGCCCTGAGTGGATGTTAACTAAGTTTTCTGTTCTCCTTTACATTTCACTGAGAGGCTTTTCTCTACCTGCTATATACTTTCTCCAGCTGACTCTAAGATTAGAGCAGAAACAATTAAAATGGATGAACTTGCACTGAAATTGACACAGCCCAAACAGAACTCTCAATTACCTGCAAATCTACTCCTTTCCTCAGGCTAACCCACTTCAGTAATCAGCACTGCTGTTCCCCCCAGCAACCCAAAACAAAAACGAAGTCATCACTAATTCCTCCTTCTTGCTTCCCTTACATATGATTCATTCACAAATCCTGTATATTCTGCTTCTAAAATACACAGTGCCCACTGGCCTCTGCCCTCACCACCAATATCCTGCTCCAATCCACTATCCGCTTGTGCCCGAGTTTGTGCAATGTCCTCCTCATTGAGCTTCATGCCTCTTCTTTCTACTGCCCCCACGTCCCCCACAATGTATTTTATACCCAACAGCCAGAATAATATCTTTAAAGCAGTACCATCTGTAGGTTATGACTGATTGGTGGATTGTGAAATCAACTTAATGGGTCATGATCCGATTTTTATTTGAATGAAGTAGAAGAATTGAATCTATCAGAATACATCATGCAAAGTATTGTTTTGTGATACTTTTGTGTCATTTTAAAAAATATTCACTTGTATGCATATTTAGTATGTCTGATCATAATATAAGATGTATTTCTTAAGCCAGAGGCCCCAGCCCCCAAACCATGGACCAGTACCGATCAGTGGCCTGTTAGAAACGGGGCCACGCAGCAAGAGGGGAGTGGCAGGAGAGCAAGTGAAGCTTGATTTGTATTTGCAGCAGCTCCCCATCACTCTCACTACCAAGGAGAAGGCCAATCTTGCTGATCCCGTGCCAGGGCTCAGTCTTGGCACCATGCTCCATGGGGCCTGCTGGGTGGGCTCCAGGGTTTGCACCTTCACCCACCATGCATGAACAGGTGTCCTTCCATAAGGCTCCTTCCTTGGTAGGCTCTGACTCTAGAAGTTCAACAAATCGCTCCCGGATCTTTTGGGTACAGGGGTCTATGCTATGCCTACTTCCCAGGGCTTAATGAGTATCTAATTAAAATAGAGGATGTGGACTTTCGTTGTTGGCTGTAAGGCTCTATCTGCCCACCTGCAAGTGCACATGGCCATGAGCAGAAAGCCGTGCTAGGGGGCATGGAGATGGTTAATTGGTACAAAATTATAATTAGAATGAATAAAATCTAGTATTTGACAACTCAACAGAGTGACCACAGTCAATAATCCTTTATTGTACATTTAAAAATAACTAAAAGAGCGTAATTGGAAGGTTTGTAACACGAAGACATGATAAATGCTTGAGGGGATGGATACCCTATTTACCCTGATGTGATAATTATGCACTGTGTGCCTATAGCGAAGTATCTCATGTACCTGGCAAATATATACGTCAACTATGGACTCATAAAAAGAAAACATAAAAAATAATAAAATAAAGAAAGCCATTCAAGGCTTCTCTCAGCTGTGCTCAGACCTGGCCCTGCCCTCCTAGCCTCCTAGGCCACTAAGAAGGCACTCTGATTTATTCAGCCACTCTGACCTGTCCCCTTTCTTTTTGGATTGTCAGATTTAGCAAAGCAACAACAAATCAAAAAGCAAAAACCAAAGATGCCCAGCTAACTGTGAGTTTCAGATCAACAACGGACAACCGTTTTGGTATAAGCATGTCCCATGCAATATACTCTTATACAAAAAAAAGTTATTTGTTGTTGATCTGAAATTACATTTTAACGGGCTGTCCCGTATTTGGTCTCGCAGCCCTACTTCTGAAGTTTCCTCAGTTTGCCTTGGTCATCACCTAAACCATCCTCAGCCTTAATTTCAGTTTCTGAAAACAAGAAGCACAGTAGATAATGCTCAAGAAAGTTAGGAGGCTAAAAAAAAGTGCTTGGGAAAGTAGGAAAAAATGTGATACACGCATGAGGTTGGGCAACTCTCATTCTGCAGTTTAACAACCCCCAAGAGATGTGGAGATGGGACCTGTGTCCTCCACCCTCCCCAGCAAAGCTGCCACCTAAGCTCCTCTGTCCTCCTGAAGAACCCCTGCTTGGCCAGCCTCTTGCCATTGGCCACACCACTTTCATACACCCTGCACTCAACTGCCTGCAAGCCCTGTCAGTCTCTTATGGTTCTGCACAAGGGCACTGTTGTGTTTTCCACCTTGAGGCTTGCAATCAGCCTGAATGGCTAAGCATTAGGATGACCGTGTTTAGGACAGTCCAGACTCATGCCTGTTATTCTGGGGTGGATGATAAATTAATAATGCCTGCTTTCACTTTCAAAAGTGGACAATAAATTATATGATGACCTATCGCCACTTTGCCCTCTTAGTTCCTTAACTACCTCATCTCTAGGGACTGTTACTTCCACTGTACTCCAGTCCTCAAACTGTCCCTGGCCTCGCAGAGAACTGCCCCACCTCTGACACTGAAAAATGCAAACATCTCTCTTTGATCATAACTCCTCTCCTTCCAACTCCTCTTATTTCCGTTTAAAAATTGTTTTCACATTTATCTTACGTGTCTTGGTACATTTTGTCAATTACTTTTCTCAGCATCTCATTAATCCCATTGGCCTGGCTTAGAAGAGCACCCCGCTTGCTTAGAAAACATCCAGTGTAGACTTATCCATTCTCTGCCTTCTCCACACTGGTCTTGACTGTCAAGGGATGCTGGAGAACCTCGCCCAATCATGCAGGCTGGGGCCATTAAATTATTGGTCTCCAGCTTCCACTGGCTCTCAGCAGAGTTAAGCAAGCCTCCAGCTCTCTCTTCATGCTTCTCAAAGGCGATTTCAAACCTTTTTCACTTCTTTTAAAACAATTTTCTATCCCACTATCTTTTCATCCAACTGGGCAGGTGACCTTGTCTTTCATATCAGCGACTAAAGAGAAGTCATTGAGTGGATGGTTTCTCAACATTCTGCCACAAACCTTTCCACTCACCTGTGTCAGGCTCCATTCTAGGGGACCTCCTCTTGCATTTGGGAGTGCTTACTTCCCTTTACTTCCTTGTCAATCATCCCATATCTTCAACCCTCCTATCTTCCCTGTCCCCTCGTAAGCAGTGAAACATGCCCGGGTCTCAAACAGCTAAGGAAAATCCTTCCACTTCTCTAGCACTCTTTCTGTCACTTCACAACCAAACTTATACGAGTTTTCTATACTTGCTGTTTTCCCATCTCAGCCACTCACTCATCCCCAGATCTTCTGGACCTCACTCCTACTCCCACCACTCCACTGAGGATGCTTTGATGAAAGTCAGGATTGCCCTCTCTGATGTTGAATTTCCCAGTTCGCTGGCCACACCAGCTCCGACCAGAGCAGCATTTGACACCGCTGTTCACTCAGCCTGGAACTGCCTTGGCCTCTGATACAGTTTGAATGTTTGTCCCCTCCAAATTGCATGTGGAAATATAATCCCTGATGTTGGAGGCAGAGCCTCCTTTGGACCAAGGGGGCGAATCCCTCCTGAATGGCTGTGTCCCATCTTTGTGCTAATGAGTGAGTTCTCATTCAGTTGGTTTACATGAGATCTGGTGGTTTCAAAAAGCCCAGCACCTTCCCTACTCTCTTGCTCCCTCCCCTTCTCTCTCTTCCCATGTGACACACTGTCTCCCATTTGCCTTCCGCCATAATTTTGAGCTTCCTGAGGCCCCACCAGAAGCAGATGCTGGCTTTGCGCTTCTTGTACAGCCTGCAGAACTGTGAGCCAAATAAACCTCTTTTATTCACAAATGACCCAGTCCCTAGTGTTACTTTATAGCAACGCAAACAGACTAACACAGTTGCCTCCTCTCTGACCACTGCCTGGCAATATCGTTTGCAGGCCCTGTTCTTCCCAGCCTTAAATGATGGTTCTCCAGGATGCTGAAGTCTCTCAGAGGTGCCTCATCCACTTTCATTGTCCCAATGACCTTTGTGTTGGTGAATCCTGTATTGGTGTTCTGCAGCTGCTATAATAAATGGAAACCAAGGTGTTGGCAGGGCTGCCCAGCAGAAGCTCCAGAGGAGAATCCATTCCTTGTCCCTTCTAGATTCTTGGTGGCCATTGACATTACTTGACGTGCGGCCTCGTGACCTCATCAGTCTGCCTCTGTAGCCACGTCACCTCTTCCTCTGTATGTCTGTTCTCCTTTATGTGTCTTTTAAAAGGACATTTGTTATTGGATTTAGGGCCCACCCAGATAATCCAGGATGATCTCATCTTAAGAGCCTGAACTTAATTATATCTACAAAGAACCTTTCCAGGGATTTGATGGCAGCCAGAAAGGTTCCAGGGATTTTATGTGGATATCTTTTGAAGGGGCCTACTATAACTCCCCTGTCAATTATAAATAGGTCCATTTGCAAGTAGGAGAAAACCTTAAACTAATTATATCTTAAACAACATAGAAGGTTTTTTTTTTTTTTTTTTTT
>NW_022437047.1:2316973-2317524 GCF_009761245.1 Sapajus apella
CTTTCTTTCTTTCTTTCTTTCTTTTCTTTCTTTTTTCTTTCTTTCTTCTTTCTTTCTTTCTCTTTCTTTCTCTTCCTTCCTTCCTTTTCTTTCTTTCCTTCCTTCCTTCCTTCCTTCCTTCCTTCCTTTCTTTCTTTCTTTCTTTCTTTCTTTCTTTCTTTCTTTTTCTTTCTTTCTTTCTTCTCTTTCTTTCTCTTTCTCTTCCTTCCTTTTCTTTCTCTCCTTCCTTCCTTCCTTTCTTTCTTTCTTTCTCTTTCTTTCTTTCTTTCTCTTTCTTTCTTTCTTTCTTTCTTTTCTTTCTTTCTCTCTCTCTTTCTCTTTCTTTCTTTCTTTCTTTTCTTTCTTTCTCTCTCTCTTTCTCTTTCTTTCTTTCTTTCTTCTTTCTTTCTTCTCTTTCTTTCTCTTTCTCTTCCTTTTCTTTCTCTCCTTCCTTCCTTCCTTCCTTTCTTTCTTTCTCTTTCTTTCTTTCTTTCTTTCTTTTCTTTCTTTCTCTCTCTCTTTCTCTTTCTTTCTTTCTTTCTTTCTTTCTTTCTTTCTTTCTTTCTTTTCTT
>NW_022437047.1:2317624-2364242 GCF_009761245.1 Sapajus apella
TCTTTCTTTCTTTCTTTCTTTTCTTTCTTTCTCTCTCTCTTTCTCTTTCTTTCTTTCTTTCTTTCTTTCTTTCTTTCTTTCTTTCTTTCTCTTTCTTTCCTTGCTTTCCTTGCTTTCTCTCTTTCTTCTTTCTTTCTGAAAAGGTCTCACTCTGTCACCAAGTCTGGAGTACAGTGATACAGTCACGGCTCACTGCAGCCTGGACTTCCTGGGCTCAGGTGATTCTCCCACCTCAGCCTCCCAAATAGCTGGGACTATGGGCATGTGCCACTGTCTAATTTTGTGTATTATTTGTAGAGATAGATTTTGCCATGTTGCTCAGGCTGGTCTGAAACTCCTGGGCTCGAAAGATTCACCTGCCTCAGCCACCAAAAGTGCTGGGATTAGAGGTGTGAACCACCATACCCGCCCTAAGTTCCGATCTTTCTGCTCCATATCTTATGCACCAGTTTTGTCCTTAAAGTCACCTCACAGTCCAAGATGGCCTGTTGGAGCTCTAGCCATTATGTCCATGATAACTTGGAGGCCAGAACATAGCAACATGGCCATACCTAATTGCAAGGGACTTTGGGAGATGTAGACTTTTGTTCCAGATCGAATGTATCCAACTAACAACCAGAGTCCTTATTCTAATAGGAAAGAAGAATATTGTTGAGATTGATAATGAACAGCTTCTGAGTTCAAAGCTTGTGCTGCTAACTGTGATCTGTGGGAAAGTAGAAGGTGACAAGATTTAGAGGGGGAATGGGGGCACATGTGGAGCCTTGTGGGCCACCGTAAAGATTGTAGCTTTTATTGAGAGTGAGAGGAAGAGGCATTGGAGGATTCAGAGTAGAGTGACAGGGTCCGACTCACACTAGCAGCAAGCAAGTGTGAAAGTGTGGATGCTGCTTGGAAGCTATGTGTGGTCCAGACAAGAGATGATGGTGGCCGAGAACACAGTGAGGTGGGGAGAAATGGCTGGATTCGGGATATGTTCTAGAAGTACAGCTGACAGGGTTTCCTGACAGATTTCTCCTAGAGCATGAGAGATGTCACCAATGTTTTTTTAAAGCTAAGCATTTGGAAGAATAAGCTTGTCATTAACTGAAGTGGCGAAGACGGACTGCCAGAGAGCAAGTTTGCTGGGAAGATTAGGAGCTTGCTCTTGGATACAGCTCCTTTGAGATACTCTTAGACATCCTAACTGAGATATCAGTAGGCAAATAGATACAAAAATTCAAAAGAGAGAGGTCTGGACTAGAGCTAGGAATCATTAACACATAGACAGTCTGTAAATTCCCAGAACAGGATGAGATCACTCGTGGAGTGAGCATAGGTAGAAAATAGATGGTAAGTACTGAGTAGTGGGGAATGCCAGCATTTAGGACTTACAGAGATGAGAGCGAACCAGCAAAAGAGCCTGAAAAGAAACAGCTTGAGGACTTCAAGAGAGACCGGGCAAAGGAAGCATCCTGGAGACTAAGGGATGAGGGTATCTCAGGAGGAGGGAGGCATCCACTGTGACAAACGCTGTTGAAGGGTTAGGAAAGATGAGGACCAGGAATAGACCCTTGGATTCAGCATCATGGATCTCACAAGGGACCTTGAAGAAAAGTCTGGGGGAAGCGAGGGAGGCATAACCCTGACTGGAGTTGGCACAAGAGATCAAAGGAGCTCCGATACGGGCCGGTGCTGTGAATGAGCCACAGGAGCAGAGAGGGAAGGGCAGAATCAGGAGATGTTAAAGAGGGTCTGACTGAATGGAT
The DNA here is from genome assembly GCF_009761245.1 of Sapajus apella. NCBI lineage: Eukaryota > Metazoa > Chordata > Mammalia > Primates > Cebidae > Sapajus > Sapajus apella. The sequence continues at coordinate 2,319,373 of NW_022437047.1, forward strand.
ATGGGGAATTCATGAGAGCAAAGCTCTAGGATATCAGCCAGCTTTCTGGCTTGGGTCACTCGCTGGAGGGCGGGGCCGTACTGAGACAGCAAACGTGGGAAGAGAAGCAAGTTTTCCTGGGCAAATGAGTTCACTGTGGGTGTGCTGACTTTGGGATGTCTGGAGACTTCTGGTTCATGTGTCTGGGACCAATCAGGTCATCAAATCTTCAGGAGAAAGATCTGGGCAGACAGGTGCCAATTTAGGAGATTAAAGAAGAGATTCAGAAAGACACCAGGTAAAGGAAGATCAGGGCTGAAAATTGGTTCTGTGGTTAATGATGACAATATTTTCCATTTGTCAGCTCATTCTGTCAGTTCTGCATGACATTAGACCCTTATACACTGTGATGGTTAATTTTAGGTATCAACCTGGCTGGGTTAAACAATGCCCAGATAGCTGGTAAAACATTATGTCTGTATTTCCTTGGTGTTTCTGGAAGAGATTAGCATTGGAATCAGTAGACTGAGTTAGGAAGATGGTCCACATCCGTGTGGGCGTCATCTAATCCACTGAGGGCCCAACAGGACAAAAAGGTGGAGGAAAGGGGAATTCAGTCTCTCTTCTGCAGCTGGGACATCCGTCTTCCTCTCCTCTCAGACATTAGAGCTCCAGGTTCTCGGGCCTTCAGACCCAGGACTTAAACCAGCACCTCCTGCAGATTCGCAGGCCTCCAGCCTCAGACTGAGAGTTACTCTGTCAGCTTCCCTCGCTCTCCAGCTTGCAGTGGCATGGCACGGGGCTTCTTGGCTTTCATAATCACGTGAGCCAATTCTCATCACAAGCCCCCTCTTATGTATCGGTGTCGGTATATTCTATCGGCTCAATTTCTCTAACTAATGCGTATCCCTCACCTCATTTGTTCTTACAGCCACCCTGTGTCACCAGACACCTCATTTTCCCAGATGTGGGAGAGACATTCAGAGGTGTCAAGTGACTTGCCCCAAATCACACCTGGATTAAATGGTCATCCAGCATGCAAAGCCCACACTCTTTCCATGGCTAGGAGGTTACCAGGGATGTTGGACTGGGGAGTTACCAACCCAGACACCCAGAGTATGCCAGACCTGGTGCTGAGCCCCAGGGCAGAGGGCGCTGTGGAGCTGGACACAGGCTCACGGGGGAGCTCTTGTACCAATGACCTGTCTGAATGTGCTTGTGGGTTCAGCAAAAGCCCATGGGTGTGGGCAGCCTTGTATCTGAGGCTGGTCAGCTGTGGTCCCTGACTCCTGGCAGAAGATGTGCTTGGTTCGGGCTTGGCTTGCCCTGCTTTGGCCTGGGAATATCCCCAGAGACAACTTCCCACAGGGGTCAGCTCCAAGTCAGCTGACCAGCAAGCACTGCAGCCCACAGAGTGTCCCCGGAGACTAGGAGCAGAGCAGCTGCCTTACCCAGCTCTCTGTTTTCTGCCTGCCCTGCCTTTGTTACTATCTTAGCCTGACCTGATAGTGACAGGGACTTGATCCTGGCCAGGGACTGTACATTTTCTCCCTTGGAGTGAGAGAGGCCATGCCAGCCCTCAGCCACCACCGTTGCCTTAGCACAAAGTGCCACCCTTGCTTGGTGGGAAGCCAGGCTTCGTGGACTGTCTTGCTACTGGTGGTCTTGTTCCAAGCATGGCAGCCAGTCTTGACTTCCTGCATTATGCTAGGGTCTTACCTTCCTCTGGGGCCTTCACATCAAAGTTCACCTCAGAACCTGTACAGAGAGAATGAACTTATTCTGCAATATGAGGTTACACCCAAGGGAGGACTTATTGACCACTGGGTCATTATTGTGTTCATCCTTAAAAGTTCTGATTAATTGTACATGGGCTTGTTTTGTTTTTTTTTTTTTTTTCTCAAAGTTGATCATTACCCCTGGGAAAACCTGTAGTCTGAGACAGATAGACTTGTTCAAGATGCAAGTGGTAGAAAAGACATTTGCAAACATCAGGCAGACTCCAGAACTCAGCATATGGAAAGAATCTGAACTTAAGGAAAAGACATATGTCTTAGATATGACACCAAAACCTCAAGCAACAACAACAAAGTAGATAAATGGAACTTCATAAAAATTAAAATGTTTTGTGCTTCAAAGGATACTACCAAAGAGGTGAAAGGGCAACCCACAGAATGGAAGAAAATATTTGCAAATCATATAATTGATAAGGGACCTTATCAGATATACACAAAAAATACATTAAAATACTATCACAACTCATTGATTAAAAATACATAAAAAACTATTACAACTCATTGATAAAAAATACATTAAAAAGCTATACGCAAAAACTATACACAAAAAATACATTAAAATCCTATCACAACTCATTGATAAAAACGAAAAAAATAGGCTGGATTTCGTGGCTCATGCCTATAATCCCAGTACTTTTGGGAGGTCAAGGCTAGAGGATTGCTTGAGCCCAGGGGTTTTAGACAAGCCTGGACAACCTAGGGTGACCCTTTCCCTATAAAAAAAATTTTTTTTTTATTTATCTGGGTATGGTGGTAGGTACCTGCGGTCTCAGCGACTTGGGAGGCTGAGGTGGGAGGATCACTGGAGCCTGGGAGGTCAAGGCTGCAGTGAGCTGTAATCGGGCTACTGCATTCTACCCTGGGTGACAGAGTGAAATCCTGTGTCAAAAACAAAGAAGGCCGGGCATGGTGGCTGAGGCCTGTAATCCCAGCACTTTCGGAGGACAAGGCTTGGGCCCAGGAGTCTGAGACTAGCCTGGGAAACATGATGAAACCCCATCTCTACCAAAAATACCAAAATAAGCAAATCTCATAACTCAGTCTCAAAATAAATAAAAAAAAGTTTAAAAATTAAAAAACAAATCAAAGAACCTAATTTTTTTTTAATGGGTAAAGATCTGAAAAAACATGTCTTCAAAGAAGATATACAAATGGCCAATGGGTGCATGAGAAAATACTCAATATCATTAGTAAGCTGAGAATGCAAATCAAAACCTCAGTGAGATACCACTTCACAGCCACTAGGATAGGCAAAGATGTGGAGAAACCGGAACCCTCAAACATTGATGGGACAAATGTAAAATGTTGCAGCCACTATAGAAAGCAGTTTGGGGGCCAGGCGTGGTGGCTCTCCCCTGTAATCCCAGTACTTTGGGAGGCCAAGGCAGGCAGATGGCTTGAGGTCAGGAATTCAAGACTAGCGTGGCCAACCTGGTAAAACCCCATGTCCACTAAAAAATACAAAAAAATAGCCAGACGTGGTGGCAGGTACCTGTAACCCCAGCTACTCAGGAGGCTGAGGCAGGAGAATCACTTGAACCCAGGAAGTGGAGGTTGCAGTGAGCTGAGATTGTACCACTGCACTTCAGCCTGGGGAACAAAGCAAGCTTCTGTCTCAAAAAAAAATTTTTTTTAATTGAAAAAAAAGAAAACAGCGTGGTGGCTCCGCGATGAATTCAGCGCAGAATCAGCACATGACTCGGCAATCCCACTGACAGATCTGTATCCCAAAGGATTGAAAACAGGTACTGAAACAGTTGTACACAAATGCTCACAGAAGCACTACTCACAATAGACAAAAAGTAGGGGCCTAAGGGAGGGACAGTGGGGGATAGGGGACGAGGGGAGGGATAGCATTAGGAGAAATACCTAATGTAGATGACAAGGTGATGGATTCAGCAAACCACCATGGCACGTGTATACCTATGTAACAAACCTGCATGTTCTGCACATGCACCCCAGAACTTAAAGCATAATAATAAAAAAAGTGGAAACAACCCAGATGTCCATCGACTGATGAATGGATACACAAAATGTGAACATTATTCAGCCATTAAAAAAAGTAAAGTGCGGATGCATGCTACAACATAGGTAAACCTTGAAAACATGATGGTAAGTGAAAAAAGCCATGCTTAAAAGGTCAAATTTTGTAAGATTCTATTTCTATGAATGCCCAGAACAGGCGAATCTGTAGACACAGAGAGCAGTTTATTGGGTGACAGGGGCTGGGAAGGGTGGTGGTGGGGAGATTAGCAAGTGACCGCTAGTGAGTATGGGGTTTCATTTTGAGGTGATGAAAATGTTCTGGAATTTGGTAATGGTTGCACAACTCTGTGAATGCACTAGAAAACACTAAATGATGTATTTTAAAAGGGTGAGTGATATGTGAATCATATCTCAACTGAACAAAAGAAGGCTGTAGGCTGGGCATGGTGGCTCACGCCTATTATCCCAGCACTTTGGGAGGCTGAGGCAGGTGGATCACTTGAGGTCAGGAGTTCAACGCCAGGCTGGCCGACATGGTGAAACGCTGTCTTTACTAGAAATACAAAAATTAGTCTGCCGTGGTGGTGCGTACCTGTAATCCCAGCTATTTGGGAGGCTGAAGCAGGAGAATCGCTTGAACAGGGAGGAGGATGTTGCAGTGAGTTGAGATGAGGGGACTGCACTCCAGTCCTGGTGACAGAGCAAGACTCTGTCCAAAAAAAAAAAAAAAAAAAAAGAAAGAAAGAAAAGGAAAAAAAGGCCTGGTGCGGTGGCTCATGCCTGTAATCCTAGCACTTTGGGAGGCGGAGGCAGGTGGATTGCCTGAATTCAGGAGTTCGAGACCAGCCTGGCAAACATAGCGAAACCCAGTCTCTACTAAAAATACAGAAAATTAGCCAGGCGTGTTAGTGGGCGCCTGTAATTCCAGCTACTCCGGAGGCTGAGGCAGGAGAATCACTTGAACCTGGGAAGCAGAGATTGCAGTGAGCCAAAACCCTGCCATTTCACTCCAGCCTGGGCGACAAGAGTGAAATTCTGTCTCAAAAAAAAAAAAAAAAAGCTGTAAACTCCCCGTCAATTGTAGGAACTTTTCTCCAGCGCCCCCTATGGGGGATCACAGACTTTTTGTTGCCTCCATGTTCGGCCATATTGAAGGACAGGATAGCCAGGGGCATGTAACAGAAGCGTGACAAAGAAGCTTGAGTGAAAGGGAAGATTTGCCAGATAGACGCAGAAATATCTGACGGTGCCTGAGAGCAGCCAGGGCGGGACTTCCAAGGGGGTGAAGACACAGAGGGGGAAGCTGGCTTCCCTTGTTCTGAGGTGTACAAGCTGAGATTGAATGTCACCTTGGAGGACAGATGAGGAAGGAATCACAGCATCACAAGTGAATTAAACTATGAGACTTTCAAAGTCTTCTCCCAGGCCAGGCCCAGTGGCTCACGCCTGCAATCCCAGCACTGTGGGAGGCAGAGACCAGAGGATCACTGAGCCCAGGTAGCCCCTCTCCCAGCCTTCCTTCTGTCTCGGCTCCGACCTCCTCAGGCTCTAGGTACCTTTCTTTTTCTGTTACGGAAGAATCCTCAGGACCGGTCTGAAGGCTCTGTCTACTTACCTCACCAGTGCAGCACTGGAAACACGGGACCCTGGCACTCTGGGTTCCAGCTCTAGGAGAGAGTGCACCTGCCTGGCTTCTGGATTAATTCCTACTGGTCAAACGTCCACTCAAAGTCCAATCAGCTGGACCTCAGAAGAGGCTGGAAATGGGCTGCTCCTCTTGGATCCTAAGGATGGTTTGTATCACTAAGCAGGGGACATACAGGGCTGAAGAACACAGGCACCAGGAACTCAAATACGTCGTGTCTCTTGTCTCTGCTTACTCCCTGTCAGCTCTGCCCCCCGTGCCGCATACTGGCAGCAGCTCTGGACCTGCACACCCTGGAGGAGGAAGGACTGGGATTCTCCCACTTCTGATAGAACAAATCCGAGGGAAGAACTCTGCCTAATCCAGCTGGGGTCCTGAGGTCAACGGAGCCCCAGGGGAAGGGTGACAATACTCCAAGGGCCCCCTCTATAGACACGTGAATGGGGTGGAACAGATCCCAAGAAGAGGAGGGGAAGGAGCAACTACAGTCATCTACAGGGTCTATGAAAGGTCAGGAGAGGGAGTGAGGAGAGCATAGGACCACTAGCTTGTCTGATCAGCATGTGAAACTTTCCAGGAGGAAGGCAGGATTTCAGGAGTGTTTCCATGGTTGAAACGTTACTATTTGCCATCAACATTGCAAGACTGCTAGAAAGTGGGATTTAAAACTGTCTCAATGGATTCTGATAATCAGGGAAGCACGAAGGCAAGACCTCACCAATAAGACACCGTAATATACACGCTGGTAGCTGTTAGGAAGCTACCATGTGCTCGGTACTTCCCATCTTCTCAAATGAGTTCCTTTCCCTGTTTTTCAGATAAGGGAAACTGAGGCTCTGAAAGGCCTACTTATCTGAGCAGAGCAGGATCCCTAGAGGGCTCCGACTCCAGCCCAGACCCCTTCCATCACAGTGTACTGCCTTGCCCTTTGCAGACCTCTGGGGGGGTCAGGTGGTGGGGGGTCAGGCCTGGGACTAAGTAGGAGGACTGGATTGCATGGTCAGATGGGAGCAGCCTAGACCTCAGGAACTGAAGCTGCAGGGCACGTGGCTTCCCTAGGCGCTGCAGAGCTCCTGTGGGAACTGATGGGCTGGGAGGAGGCAGTGTTTGTATGTGTGGGAGATCAGATCCTTCCAACAAACACATGCATGAGGGGCCTGGGGCTCCTCCCTGTGACTGACGTCATTTGTTTCTAAGCAGTAAACTGTGACTGACCTGGAGACCGACCAGTGCTTCCAGGGAAGACGCTCATGGGATGCCCACCAGCTCCAAGATGCCTTCCCCGAGGGCCTCCTCAGCTCCCCACTTCAGGTGTTGGCGCCCTTCTGTGATCACCACCTTTGGGGTAACAGGCCTGGGAGTGGTCAGTTTGTTCCAGAGAAGTCTTTGAGAAATGCAATCACTGTTTACACATTCCTGTTGGACTCAAATTTAGGACAGATGAAGCAGATGTGTCCTGGATATCCCAGAGGGCAGGGCTGGGCCCACAGGAGAAGACACGGGAGGGCACGTTCTGACTCAATATGAAAAGAGATTTCTAGAAGTAACAGATGTCTCTAGAATGAATGTGTGTTACTCCTCCAGAGTAACCCTTTGTTCTGAGGTGTACAAGCTGAGATTGAATGTCACCTTGGAGGACAGATGAGGAAGGAATCACAGCAGCACAAGTGAATTAAACTATGAGAGATTCAAAGTCCTCTCCCAGGCCAGGCCCAGTGGCTCACGCCTGCAATCCCAGCACTGTGGGAGGCAGAGACCAGAGGATCACTGGAGCTCAGGAGTTCGATCCCAGCTGGGCAGCATAGAAAATTTTAAATCTTCTACAAAAAAATTAAAAATTAGCTGGATGTGGTGGTGCACGCCTGAAGTCCCAGCTACTCAGGAGGCTGAGGTAGGAGGATCGCTTGAGCGAGGAAGTTGAGGCTGCTGCGATGTCACTGTACACCAGTCTGGATGACAGAGCAAGACCCTATATCCAAAAAATAAAAGGAAAAGAAAACAGTCTTCTTCCAGCCCTGAATTTTCAGGTTTCTATGCTCTCCCTCTCACAAGCTTTATTTCCACTCTACTATCGCCTTTTGGTTTAGGGAAACAAATTATGTAATTTCTGGCTTCTCAGCGTCCTTCCTCCCCTCCCTGCGTTCAGGAACAGCTGCCATACACTTCCAGGAGGGGGGGACTGGTCTCACCCGCAGCACTAGAGGACGCCCTGATTTGCCTCAGCCAATCAGCACAGCCCCATCTCTTGCCACAGTGGCTGGTGAGTGGGCAGTAACTGAAGACCAAGCCAGTCTATGCAGAGTATTTGCTGGGACATGGGTTTTGGCTCCGGTGTAGGACAGAGCTCAGCAGGGCAAAGCAGAGTGAGGCCCAGGACTTCTGTGTGATGGCAGTGGAAGGGAGTGTCCCCTGTCACTGGGCTGACTGAGGAATCAGACCCCCCTGGTGCGACAGATGTGCTCATGCCCTTGCTCATATTCTCCTGTCTTATATTATCAGCTTTTGCTTTTTTTTCTTTTTTGAAACAGGGCCACCCAGGCTGGAGTACAATGGCGTGATCATGGCTCCCTACAGTCTCGACCTCCTAGGCTCAGGTCATCCTCTCGCCTCAGCCTCCAGAGTAGTTGACTACAGGCATGCACCACCACGCCCGGCTAATATTTGTATTTTTTTGTGGAGACAGGGTTTTGCCATGTTGCCCAGGCTGGTCTTGAACTCCTGAACTCAAGTGATCCTCCCATCTCAGCCTCCCAAAGTGCTGGGAGTACAGGCATGAGCCACCACACCTACCCTAGTTTTTGCTTTTCTTTTTTTCCTGGCTGCTGGAGCCTACTCACCTGCTGCAAGGCAGGCCGAAAAGGCCAGGTCCACTTAGTGGGACAGCTCTGACTCATGGTTTTATGCTGGTCCCTGAAATCCCTCAGTAGGATTGTACTCTAGTTTTTCAGAGGTAATTTTCCAGATAACCCTTTATGGGCTGTTTTCTTTCCCTGCCTCAGTTTCCCATGTTCACACTGGTGTTTCTGGGATCACTTCCCAAATAAACTCCTTATTCTCGTATCCTTATCTCAGGATCTGGGGAGACTTTAATGTGAGACGCATGGACTGCTGCTGATGGCTGCCCTAAGCTATAAGGAGAGGCAGCCTTAGGGTGGGATCAGAACTATGGAAGAAGGTAGGGCTGAAAGAACAGGAAAAGTGGCTCCCTGGGACATGGAGAAGCCCTTGGGCCCACCTTCCTTGAAGTTTGCTTGTGCCCTAGCTATTTAATTATTGCAAACATTGAATACCCTTTCCCGTATGAGCCAGCTTGAGTTGCATTGAGTTTTCTGTTACTTGGAAAGAAAAGCATTGTAAGTGATATAATTTATAGCACGGAGAGGCCTAAGCATAGCCTTGCAGCCTGAGGTGGTGAACAGTACATGTTTGATGGTAAGACAAGGAGGGGCCAGGCACGGTGGGTCACACCTGTAATTCCAGCACTTTGGGAGGCTGAGATGGGAGGATCGCTTGAGCCCAAGTGTTTGAGACCAGCCCGGGCAACATGACAAAACCCCATGTCTACAAAAAATGCAAAAAGTAGCTGGGCGTGGTGGTGCATGCCTGTAGTCCCAGCTACTAGGGAGGCTGAGGTGGGAGGAGCAATTGAGCCCGGGAGTTCAAGGCTGCAATGAGCCAGGATTGCACCAGGGCACTTCAGTCTGGGCAGCAGAGTGAGACCCTATCTCAAAAATAAAATAAAATATAAAATAAAATGCAATGACAAGGAGAGACAGCTGGCTGAGGAAGGCAGGTCAGGCCAGAGGGACATAATTCAACTCTCAGTTCTGCCACTTAGCAATTAAGTGACTTGTCACATGACTACTCCTTTCTTACTTATAAAACAGGAGCAGTGCTTCCAGCCTTTTGGAGTTATCGTGAAGATTTTGAAAATCACTTTTGAAAAGTAGCGAGTATGTAGCAAGTGTTCAATAAATGGTAGCTCTTCTGGATAATAGAAAAAGGAAAAGAAGGAGGAAAGAGGAAGAGAAGCAGTTCGAGGAAGATTTCATCTGTGCCCTTGATGATCTATTTAGCCAACAGAAGTTTTAGAGTTGGAGAGGGGAGCGGTCAGTTCTGACTGGAAGGAGGGTCTGTGTTGGGCTGTGAGGGAGGTAGGGTTAGTGGCTAACAATTACTGAGCAATTTTCAAGCACCAGGCACTGTTCTGAGTCTTTTTCACTTATAATTCATTTAGTCTTCCTGAAGACTCTTTGAGGTACATACTACTATTACTCATCATTTGTCCATTTACAGAGAAAAAAACAGGCACAGAGAGGTTAAGTAACTTGCCCAAGGTCTCACAGAAAGTATATGGCAGAGCCAGATGAGAACCCAGGTGGTCTGGCTGCGGATCCCACACTCCTGACACCTACTGACTCTTTGCAGCCCGTGATAAGGTTAACATCACAGACGTTGGATGGCATGAATTACAGGACAAGACATATGGGCTCTGTCCCGTAGATGGTAAAAGTTTACTGGTGCAGGGCTGGGGACAGTGAGAACGTTGCGTAATCCCCTGGTAGTTGGTTACATAGCTGTGGAGTCATCCTTGGAACCAGGTTTTTACCCCGTTGTTCCCATGGGAACAAATCCTCCCATGTATTTTCCGAAGAGGAAACCAGAGAGTTGGGAGGCTGCTGCTGAGCCCCAGGAGAGACGAGCCAATGACGTAGGAGGAAGAACAAAGGTTGAGATAAACACTAAGAGAAACTTCCGAGGGCCTGTAAGACCCTACACCATGCTCTGGTGAGGCGCTGGGAATCATCCTTCTCCAAAGAAGGGATTTTCATTCATCTGAAGGTGGTTTAGGGGTTGACGAAATACCATGAGGCCCTTCAAAAATGAACTGTAGGAAACAAGAAGAAATTAAAGCTCTTTCACTTTCAAGTCATATAGCCATCTTGTCTGCCCCCCAAGACCTAAAAGAATTACAGCAAGGATATTGACTTTGTATTGATTCCAATCTCTTGAGTTATTCTCAAGGGAGACATACAGAGACAGACTTTTACAATATAAGGAAGCAAGTATTACAACAGACACTGCCACGGGGTCCTGCTACTACAAGAGCTCACAGGAAGGATGCCAAGGTCTCAATGGGCGTTAGGGTCAGGCAAAGCCTTGCAGAGAGACACCCGAGGATGTGTGGGAGTGAACCAGGCAAAGAAGAGGGGCAGGACATTCCAGGCTAAAGCATGGAACAACTAGGGAACTACAAGCGGTACCACCAGACTGGGGCAGGGAATGCAGCAGAGACAAGCCCCAAGGCCCAGATCATGAAGTAGTTTGTTTGTTTAGACGAAGTCTCACACTGTCACCGAGGCTGGAGAGCAGTGGAGTGATCTCCACTTATGCAATTTTTGCCTCCTCGGTTCCAGCAATTCTCCTGCCTCAGCCTCCCAAGTAGCTGGGATTATAGGTTCCCGCCACCACGCCCAGCTAATTTTTGTATTTTTAGTAGAGACAGGGTTTCGCCATGTTGGTCAGACTGGTATCAAATGCCTGACCTCATGATCCAGCCCCCTCGGCTTCCCTAAGTGCTAAGATTACATGTGTTAGCCACAGGGCCCAGCCATGAAGTAGTTTTAAGAGACTAAGGGGTTAGGCCGGACACGGTGGTTCACACCCATAATCCCAGCACTTCAGGAGGCTGAGGTGGGTGGATTACTTGAAGCCAGGGGTTCAAGACCAGCCTGGCAAAAAGTGAAACCCTGTGTCTGTCTACTAAAAAATACTAAAGGAAACCTCAAAGGTAGATTTGTTTTTGAAAATGTATTGAGGTGTTTGGTTTATGAGATGTATGAAAGAATTAAGTTCAGACTTGAAAATCCATACTTTTATGCTAGTATGGTATAAAGTTGCCAAGAAAAGGGTTATTTCTTTTTTTATAAACAGAACTCTAATTAGTTAATTAATTTTCTTATTGTTTTTAAAAAATAGAATCTCGCTCGGTTGCCCAGGCTGGAGTGCAGTAGTGTAATCATTCCTCACTATAGCCTCAACCTCCTAGGCTCAATCGATCCTCCTGCCTCAGCCTCCCAAGTAGCTGGGACTTCAGGAATGCAGCACCACAGACGGCTGGTTTTTGAAGTTGTTTTAGAGATGAGTTCTCACTCTGTTGCCCAGGCTGGTCTCAAACTCCTAACTCCCAGTCATCCTCCCACCTTGACCCCCTGCCCAGAGTGCTGGGATTACAGGACTGAGCCACCATGCCTGGCCCCAGAACTCTCATTAATGTCTTCTTTTATCCCCTTTTAAATTTAGGATTGAATTAAATTTATTCATTTATGATTTTTTTTTAAAAGAAATGCCTCAATATTTTCTACTACCTGGATTCTTTTTTCCTATTTAAAGTCCTTTAATTATTATCTTCAAAACTATTTCTAATTTTGATTCTATTTTGATGTTAGCTCCTGATGTGCTGTAATAACCAAATAAAGAGATCACAAAGCACTGTCACTTTCACTGCTGTTACAATAGCAATGAGACATGGAGGTCCACTCTTCATAGCATGGGCTTCCAAGCCACAGAAGATAATGAAAAGCTACCATGTAAATACATATGGTTCTCAGAAATAAAAAGATCTATAAGCCAGCCAGAAACTTTGAGGATTCCTTCAGAAGCCCGAGACAGATGGGGTGTGATCTGAAGAGGGAAGGAGTGTCACAGGACGCATGTGGTACAGCCAGGGCAAGCCACCTCTGCTCAGCCACCTCTGTTCATGCAGGGCACTGGGGCTGGAAGAAGCACCTGGAGTGTCCTTAGGATACAGGCTGTAAGCGAGGCTGCTGAGTAGTGAAGCCACCTGGGAGAAGGCGCCCTGGAGAGTGAACAGAGAGAAAAGATAAAGGCTGAGGCCGTAAGGGGTGGGCAGAGGGAGAGGATTCCATTTAACGATGAATCATTTATTTCTGTACTCTATCTCACCCTAAACTTCATCACCTCTGCTGTTTCCTCCAGAAGGTTTGCTGCGAGGCACTATTTGTTAGGGAAATGAGGGTGGAGCTGACAAACAGGGACTGAAGCATTTAGTTTCAAGTATATTCTTGGGGTTCCTGCCAACTTTGCCCCTTTTCCCTGCCCCTCCATCAGCGTCCTTTCTCCAGGCTGAGCCATATCCAGACACAACCATGCTCTAAGGCCTCCAGTTCAGAATGCTGAGCCAATTCCCCTCCCTTCTCAATAGGCTTGGGCCTTCAAAGCCCTGAGGGAAGAGGGTTGGGACCTAGCCCTTACTGGGACAGGTGCAGGGAGAGAGATTTGGAGTCACAGCTGCCATGACTTTACTGATGCTGGCTCTGCCAACCTCAACCTGCGGGAGCTCAAATCTGAGCCTCTAAGAAAGGAAAGGGGGAGGCCGGTTGCAGTGGCTCATGCCTGTAATCCTAGCACCTTGGGATGCTGAGGTGGGGGATCACCAGTTCAGGAGTTCAAGACCAGCCTGGCCAAGATGGTGAAACCCTGTGTCTACTAAAAACTATAAAAATTAGCCAGGTGCGGTAGCAGGCGCCTGTAATTCTAGCTACTTGGGAGGCTGAGGCAGGAGAATCGCTTGAACCTGAGTGGCAGGGGTTGCAGTGAGCCGAGATTACGCCACTGCCACCAACCTGGGTGACAGAGTGAGACTCTGTCTCAAAAAATAAAAAGGAAAGAAAGAAAAAAAGAAACGGGGGATACCACCAGCGGAAATTGGTGAATTGAGCATTGGCATTAGCTTTTATTCCATCCCTCTAAAATGACAGACAAAGGGACAAGAAGAGGTGTAAACCCACACAATAGTGAGACTAGCAAAGGGAATTATGCAACTTAATTTTTCAGCCTGGAAAGATGACAGAAGAGTGTAGCTGACTCAGCAGACCAAGAAAGCTGAACCACAATTGAGCAGGTGAAAAGCCATGAAGCAAGTTCATTTATATTGCAGAACCTCCAAAAAGCTTGGGAACAGGCAGTATCCCTGTCCTCTGGAAGTGGGTGTGAAGATGGCCCGTATGAAAAAAAAAAAAAGAGAGAGGAATCATTGGTCAAAAGTCAGTTTAATTACCCAACTGATTTGCAAACGTATGCCCTCACAAAAACCTGCATGCAAATGTTTATAGCTGCTTTATTCCTAATTACTCCAAACTGGTAGCATCCAAGATGTCCTTCCGTAGGCAAATGGATAAATTGTGGCATACTTATACAATCAAATATTCTTCAATGTCAAAAATAAATGAGCTACCAAGCTTGAAAACACACGAGTGAATCTTAAATATATATTGCTAAGTGAAAGAATCAATTTTGAAAAGGCTGTGCACTATTTGATTCCCAATATGGGATATTCTTGAAAAGACAGAACTATAGAGAATATAAAAAGATCATTGATTGTCAGTGAGTGGGGAAGGGTTGAGTAAAGCACAAGTTATTTTTAGGGGTGTGAAACTATTTTGTACGATACTGTAATGGTGGGATTGTCAAAATCTATAGAACTTTACAGCACAAAGAATGAACCTTAATATAGGCAAAATTAAAAAAAAATATTTAGGAGATCAGCAGATCCCAGAGTGGAATGAAGAACGTGACAAAATAATTTAACTGTGTTATAAATGTAGGAACCAAGCTGACTGAAGAAGATGAGGGGAAAAGGTGCTGACCCAAGTAACTTCGGAAATTAGTGGAGTCTGTGACACTAAATTAGGAAAAAAACTGAACAGAATTACTGTGCTGTAGTTATTATGTAGTTATTTCCCATGAAGCGCAGGCTAGCAACTTGGACACTGCGATATGTGTATACCAGAACTGAACAATTAGGTAAATGGATGGAGCCTGGTTTCTCACTGTTGGGGTGGGAGGTTACAGATCAGTAAGGGGAAGAGGCTGGAATAATCCATTTATTAATGGTTTAGAGTGGGAGTGAACCATGTGAACTCATGCTTAGCTTAATACAGATACCATATCAATGGTTACATATAGAAACATTTATGTTTTTATGTTTTGTGTTTCGAGGGTTACTATGCACACATATATTTCTTGCTCTGTCCAAAGGGCAGGCTTAGAAGCAATGACATCTCAATATCAATGAGCACCTCTATCGCCCAGATCTTGATTTCTAATATCATTTTCCAGTAAAAGGAATCAAAGGTCCTTGGAGAAATGGTTGATTCTAGAACTGGGGCCAGAAATATACCAGATAAGCCTGAAGCATCTTGTAGTACCAGAAAGTAAATAAGTGCTCAGTCAAACAACACACACATGCACATGCACACACACACACACAATGCACATGTCAAGCTGTCATACTGGAAGAACTCCTAATAGCCAAAGCTGGAACAATTTAAGCAACTAAATAAAGTAGTATTGGATGATAGCCCAAAGTACAAAATAAATATCTGTGAGGTCACACAGATATAAATAACGATTTAATAAATAAACAGAGGAGAATAGTCAAGTCTTCTGTTCAGAAAAATTCCAAATAATTTGTGAAGATCCTCTTCCCTCAAGGATGTAGAACATAGCTCCCCAGTCCTTACACATGCGCTGTGCATAGGGCCTTCCTTGTGATGAATACAGTGTGGGCAGTGGTGGAGTGGGGGTGGGAGGAATGACTTCACAGTGGAGAAACCTGACAAACACGATCGCGGCCAGGTGAGCAAAGTTACACATCAGTGATAAGTCACGTCGATAGTATGTAACCTTGATATAATGTGACAAGGACAGCAGTACATCTCTGTGGTCTTTCAAGAATGCACAAGCCTGGTCCAACCACAAGAAACACATCAGACAAATCCCAATTGAAGGACATTCTACAAAATACCTAAGAAGCAATTAAACCCCACATCTGTTCACCTCACCACAGGTGAGGAAAATCCGCACTCCACCTCAGTCAAATCCTGAAGGCTTAAAATAGTCAAAGTCATCAAAAACAAGGCAAGCATGGGAAACTGTCACAGCCAAGAGGAGGCTAAGGAGACATGGCTACTAAATACAAAGTTTACTTTCAAAAAATCCATTGTAACAATAAATGCTGAATAATGCTAGCTAAAACTTGGAATGCTCTGAACAAGCTACTCCACTAAAATATATAGAAATATTTTCTGGGCTGGGTGCAGTGGCTCATGCCTGTAATCCCAGCACTTTGGGAAGCCGAGGTAGGCGGGTCACCTGAGGTCAAGAGTTCAAGACCAGCATGACCAACATGACAAAGCCCCGTCTCTACTAAAAATTAGCCAGGCCTGGTGGAGCACATCTGTAATCCTAGCTACTCAGGAGGCTGAGACAGGAGAATTGCTTGAACCCAGGAGGCAGAGGCTGCCGTAAGCCAAGATCATGTCACTACACTGCAGCTTGGGCAACAGAGAGAGGCTCCGATAGGAGTGTTGCGTTCAAATGTATTAAGTACAGATTGAGGGTAATAAACCTGGATCTCGAAATAAATAGAACCAGAAAGAATAAATGTTACTAAAACTTATCTTAGGATGACATAAAATTATTCCATTCTGTTTTTGAAAGTAGATTATTAGAAATTAGTGTAAAATGCATATGTATACAGTATCCCTACTTCTCATTTTAAAACTTAAGTCCACAAATAAACTGAAAAGACATTAGATGTCATTCTTATAGAATATTAAAACACCAAGGGAAGATGAAAATTCCCCCTTGGAATAAACTTAATATATTATACCCCCAAAAGTCTAAGAAGCAGTTAAACCTCAGATCTGTCCACCTCACCACACAGGTAAGGAACGATCTGAGCTCCAGCTTCCAAATCCTCAAGGCCCATTATCTAGAGAAGGTAACGCTGGGGTGCACAGACAGAAAGACACTAAGCATAGAGGGGTGTGGGGTATTAAAAATAGGTATCAAAAGAAGTTTACGGCCAGGCGAGATGACTCACGTCTGTAATTCCAGTCACCCTGGCCAACATGATGAAACCTCGTTTCTACTAAAAATACAAAAAATTTAGCCAGGTGTGGTCGTGGACACCTGTAATTCCAGCTACATGGGAGGCTAAGGCACGAGAATAACTTGAACCCTGGAGGTGGAGGTTGCAGTAAGCCAAGATCGCACCACTGCACTCCAGCCTGGGCAAAAAGAACTAAACTCCATCTCAAAAAACAAACAAACAGAAAAAGAAGTTTACTTACTACTCCAGGAATTATAGGAAACAGCTGTGGAGGTTCCTCAAAAAAAAAAAAAAAAAAGGAGAGCTACTATGTGATGCAGCAACCTCATTTCTGGGTATATATCCAAAATAAATAAAAGCATACGTCAAAGAGATTTCTGAACTCCTATGGTCACTGAAGCTTTATTTACAATAGCAAAGATATGGAAGCAATCTAAGCATCCACCAACAGATGAGTGGATTTTTTTAAAAAGTGGCACATATACACCATGGAGTACTATTCAGCCTTGAAAATGAACGGAATGCTGCTATTTGCAACAATATGGATGGACCTGAGGGCATTACATTAGGTGATGTGAGCCTGGCACAGAAAGACAGATAACGCATAATCTCACTTACATGTGGAATCTAAAAGAGTAGAACTCATAAAAGCAGGGTAGAATGGTGTTTACCAGGGACTAGGGGTTGGCAGGATTCGGTTATTGATCATAGAATACAAAATTTGAGTTAGGAAGAGTCTATTCAAGAGATCTATTGTATAACATGATGGCTATAGCTAATAGCAATGTGTTGTATACCTGAAAATTTTTAAGGTAGTAGGTTTTAAATGTTCTCACCACAAAAAAACCTGACAAGTATGGGAGGTAAAACCTCTGTTAATTAGCTTGTTTTAGCCATTTCGCAATGTATACATAATCAAAGCATCATGCTGTGAGCCATACATATATACAGTTTTGTCAAGTAAAAAGTAATAAAAAATTTAAAAATAATGGGGCCAGGCCAGGTATGGTGGCTCACGCCTGCAATCCTAGCACTTTGGGAGGCTGAGGCAGGCAGATTGCTTAAGCTCAGGCATTTGAGACCAGCCTGGGCAACATGGTGAAACTCTGTCTCTACTAAAAAATACAAAAAATTAGCCAGGCATGACAGTGTGCACCTGTAGTCTCAGCTATTCGAGAGGCTGAGGCAGGAGAACGGATTGAACCAGGAAGGTGGAAGTTGTAGTGAGCCAGAATCGCACCATTGCACTCCAGCTTGGTCGCCAGAGTGAGACTCTGTCTCCAATAATAATAATAAGAAGAAGAAGAAGAAGAAGAAGAAGGTCATGTACAGTGGCTCGTGCCTGCTACTTTTTGGAGGCTAAGGTGGAAGGATGGCTTGAGGCCAGGAGTTTTTGGTCTAAACAACATAACAGACACTGTCTCTACAGAAACTAAACTAAACTAAACTAAACTTTTTTAAAAATTAGCAGGGCATGGGGGCACATACCTGTAGTCTCAGCTTCCCAGAAGGCTAATGCAGGAGGACTGCTTGTTCAGGAGTCTGGAGGCTAAAGTGAGCTGTGATCACACCACTGCACTCCAGCTTAGGCAACACAGCAAGCAAGACCTGGTCTCTAAAAATTTTTTTTAATTAAGAAAAAAATAGACATTTACTTACTAGATGTTGAGACCTCCAGTCTTGTTTCCCCACTCAAATCCCAAACTATGAGCAGCCAGGCTTATAAGGTCGGGGCAAAGACTGTACAGGCAGCCTCCCTGATAATACCCCCAGCCTGATTACCCTAGAGAGGAGCCCTCAGTCACCAAGCACCCCCAACCCAAAACACATGCACATGCACGTGCACACACACACACACACACACACACACACACACACACAATCCAGTCAGATTTTTTGGTGTCTTCCTCAGATAAGAGGACAGTCAATTATCACCTGTCATTTGAGGAAAGCTCCTATTAGAAAGAAAAGCAACTTAGGGCCGGGCGCGGTGGCTCACGCCTGTAATCCCAGTACTTCGGGAGGCCGAGGCGGGTGGATCACGAGGTCAAGAGATCGAGACCATCCTGGTCAACATGGTGAAACCCCTTCTCTACTAAAAATACAAAAAATCAGCTGGGCATGGTGGTGCGTGCCTGTAATCCCAGCTACTCAGGAGGCTGAGGCAGGAGAATTGCCTGAACCCAGGACGCGGAGGTTGCGGTGAGCCGAGATTGCGCCATTGCACTCCAGCCTGGGTAACAAGAGTGAAACTCCGTCTCAAGAAACAAAACAAAACAAAACAAAAACAAACAAACAAACAGACAAAAAAAGAAAAGCAATTTAGAAGAAATAGAGGCTTTTCAGGGATAAGGAAACTTCAAGAAAAACTGTCATCAACATCCTCAGAGAGATGAGAGAAACTGTTGCATACCTGAAACAAAAAGAAATGTAAACATGAATATTCAGAGAAAAAATAGGCTTAAAAATAAACATACAATGAGAATAAAAACTCACTAGATTAAGAGAATAAAAAGATACACCAAAGACTGGGAGAAAATATCTGCAAACATACATCCTATAAAGGACTTGTATTCAAAATACTCAAAGAACCCTTACAACTCAATAATAAAAGAAACCAAATAGCCCAATTTAAAAATGAAGAGAATACCTGAAGAGTTACCTTTTCAAAGAAGATACACAGATGGTAAATCAGCAAGTGAAAAGTATCTCAGCATCACATGTCATCAGAGAACTTCAAATTAAAACAGCAATGAGATATCACTTCATACCTATTAGAATGGCTAAATCCAAACACCACAACCTGAAATGCTGGTGAGCACTGGGGGAACAGAAACTCTCATTCATTGCTTCTGGGAATGGAAATGGCATAGCCATTGTGGAGGACAGTCTGGACGTTTCTTACAAAGCTGAACGTATGCTGACCACATGATTTAGCTCCTTGGTATTACCCAAATGAGTTGAAAATTGACGTCCACACAAAAACTTTTTTATGAATGTTTATAGCAACTTTATTCATAATTCCAAAAACTGGAAGCAGCTGTGATATCCTTCAAAAGGTGAATTGATAAACTGTGGTATATCCATATAATGGAATATTATTCAGTGATAAAAAGAAACGATTGTCAAGCCGTGGGAAAAACATGGATGAACCGTAAATGTATATTACTAACTTAAAGAAGCCAATGTGAAAAGGCTGCATACGGTATAATTCCAACTACATGGCATTCTGGAAAAGACAAAACTATAGAGATGCTAATAATTCCAACTGTCTGCAGTTTGGGGTTCAGAGGAAGGAAGGGATGAACAGGTAGAACACATTTTTTCAGGGGGGTGAAAAGATAATATTCTGTATGAAGTATGTAATGGTTGATACATGGCATGTATTTGTCACAACTCATTGAATGTACAATACAAAGAGTGAGCCCTTATGTAAACTAGAGACTCTAGTTGATAATAATACAGCAGTACTGGCTCAACAGGTGTGACTGATGTACCACATGAACGAAGATGTTAATTGGGGAAGTTGTGTGTGGAGGAAGAGGCACTTCGTGGCTCTGTGCTCTAGATTTTTCGTTCAATTATTCTGGAAACCTGAAACTGCTCTAGAAATAATATCTGTTACATTTTCAAACAAGGATGTATAATTTTAGGAAAGAAAAAGATTCATTAGAAAGGAAAATGAAATTGAGAAACTCAAAGTAGAGAAAAAAAATACGGACATTGAAATCACGAAAGAAAAGATGAGAAAATCAATGGACCAGTTCAAGGTCCAACATCTGACCAACAGAAGCATCGGAAACAGAGCAGAGAGCATGCTGGGGAGGAAAAGCATCAAAACCTGACTCAGGAAATGTTGCTAGAACCGAAAGACATCCATTCCCAGATCAAAAACACTCATCAAGTGTCCCTCACAATGGATGAAAATAGATCCCCACCGAGAAGACAAGATAATGAAACGATGGAACACTTGGAGGAAGGAGAAGATGCTTAAAGATGACAGAGATACAGCCAGGTTACATACGAAGAATCAGTTATTGCAGAGCATTAGACTTTGCACTGCACATAGTAGCTAGAAGGCAGTGCAGGAATTCCTTCAAAATTTTAAGGGCAAATTATTTCCAAATGCCAATTCTGTGCCCAGCCAAATTATCAATGAAGTGTGAGGGTAGAAGAACATTTTCAGGTATTTGCCTCAACAGCTCCCCCTTGCAGGAGCCGCTAGAGGAAGCGCCCCACCCAGAATGAGGCTGTAAACCAAGAAAGAGAAAGACTTGGCACCCAGAAACCAGATGTAACACGAGACAGACAAAGAACAAAAGCGAAAGAAGATCCCTGTGGCCAACTGTGCAGTGAGCCCAGAGACAGCCAGCCAGAGAGGAGCTGGTCAGAGGGCCCAGGAGGGATTTTTCCAAAAAGATGGAAATGCTGGATTCTCAAATATGACTGAACACACGGAGAGGAGATTTACACAGTTGAATTAGTATGTTGCTAGTTAAAATGAAGTCTACAAAACATTTTAAAAAAACAGTAGAACAAAATGCTAATGATTAATTCCAGAGGAGAAAATACCGTTCAGAAGAGAAAAAGTCACTGTGATAGATTTATGTCTCAGCTGTGGACGGTGTTTACGCTATAATAAATGTGAATCCTGAAAATGGCTCTAACCAAAATTACAACCAAATCAGAATGGGAAGATGGGGACAGAACAGGAAGAGTGTGAGTGTGTGTGTGTGTGTGTGTGTGTGTGTGTGTGTGTGTGTGTAGGGAGAGGGGTGGTGATGAGGATGGAAGAAGTGTATGTCAGAGAGACCAGACCCTTATTTTTCATAGTAGAAAGTCCACTGGCAAGGCTTAAAATGGAAAACACAAAAAGTATCAACACAAACAAGTTATTTCAAAATAGGGAAGTAAATACCAAAATAGTTACTGTGAAAAGAGTTGTGAGTGATTGCCTCTGGGGAAAAAGAACAGTGGGAAAAGGGTAGGAAGCTTGTTCTTGTTGTAACAAAAGAATAATTTGTCTTTTAAACTATGTCCACAGATAATTACGACAAAAGCAAAAACAAAAATAGAGAAAAAGCACAAGAGAGGAAAGAAGGCTCCCATGCAGACTGTGCACTCACTCTCAGGTAGCTCTGTTCCCAACACCTCCTCAAGCCTTGACTCATTTAATCCCCATGTGGCACAGAGCCTACTATGCAGGTGAGAAAAGACACCTAGAGACTCTGAAAACCTGCATGGGGCACACAACTAGCAAGAGACTTGCTCATTTCATCGTCTCCCGGCTCCCCTGACTTTGGGCAACACTTACCAACACATTGTTTTTCTTCTGAGTTAGTTCCTCTAAGGAGGAAAGGTCTGGTCTTTTCCCAAAGCCTTCCTGGAGCTCCTGCTGACTTGGGGACATAACTGTCAGGGATTTAATTCAATCCAGATGAGAGCCTCCACTTGGCTCTTAAAACATGCCTTTTGGGAGTGCTGAGATTTGCAGATAAGCCTTGGGATGAGGGAGGAAGAAAAGGAAGCCAGAGGGTGGCAGAATATGAAGGCTGGGGGTGGGAGAGTCATTTAGAGATGAACCTGATGGAAGAGCCTCCTCCACAGCTGTCAGGCCTGCGGCCAGGGTTTGGGGACTCGGGCCACCAGCCCAGAATCTTAGGGTCAGAAACACATGCACTACCCCCATTCACAAATTCTCCAGACACTTTTGAATGCCCAGTGGCAGACACTGGAGTGGGACTTATGATGCAGGGTT
Organism: Sapajus apella; assembly: GCF_009761245.1. Classification (NCBI taxonomy): domain Eukaryota; kingdom Metazoa; phylum Chordata; class Mammalia; order Primates; family Cebidae; genus Sapajus; species Sapajus apella. Next base: position 2,341,455 of record NW_022437047.1, read on the forward strand.
GAACAAAATACAAAATACTGCCTTGAGGACTTCTCAGTCCAGCAAATGAGACAGCAAAATGGACGAGTGGATAGATCCTGCGAGATCATCAATATTTGGAACAGAGTACAGAGGGAGGACAAAAGAGGGTCACAGTCATGGAGGAATGGACAGTGGACTGGACGTGAAAAATCCACAGGCAAATGCCAGGGAACAAAGTTGGGAGGGAGACACCAGGCAGAGAAAAGAGCAGGTGCAAAGACATGGTGGCCTGCTGGACAGCAAATCATGGCAGCCGGGTGTGAAGGAGCTCTCCAGTTTCCTAGGTGCTGCCCTACACAGCTCAGGGGAGGTGGTATCAGCAGATAGGGGGCCCACTCCTGGTCCCTCCTCTTCTGAGCATTGTGACCTCAATGGAGGCGCTTCATCTTTCTGAGCATGAGATTTTTAAATCTGTTTATGGAGAAGGTGGTTTTTAAATTAAAAATCAACAGGAAAATAATATATCACATTGTATTGAGGGGGTTGCTTTGGTTCCTTTAGACACAGAGTCTTGCTCTGTCACCCAGTCTGGTGTGCAGTGGTGCAAACACAGCTCACTGCAGCCTCACTCTCCTGGACGATCCTCCTACCTCAGCCTCCCGGGTAGCTGGGACTACAGGCATGCACCACCACACTCAGCTTGTATTTTTTTAAAAAAACCAAGGATGTTGCATACATGTTTGTAATGAAGAACAGGCTTTTTGGTCCAACACTCTCTACCCATGATTCACTTCCCCAAGGCAGTGTCTTTTAACCATTTTTACTTTTATTTATTTAGATGGTTAGCCTCTGTAACTCTACATTAAATGCTTATGGATCTGTTTCTTAATTGACCAACATTAGGTAATAAAAAGCGATCATTTGGTTCACATAAACTCCTTTTTCTCCTCTTCTTTATTTGATTCATCTATCTATCTATCTATCTATCTATCTATCTATCTATCTATCTATCTAATCTGTTTTCCACTGGTTATATTTGAACATGTAAACAATTATTTATATATCTATTTCTTTTTTTAATTGACTCTATTTAATATCTTGACAACCCTGTATAAGGGTAAGACTATTAACTCCTCCTTCTTCTTACATTTCCCTCTATTAATGGAGCATCCCATTGGCTACACATTTATTTTTATATTGTTAAGACAGTTGGCAGGGGGGGCAGTGGCTCACTCACTCTTGTAACATAGAAAATAATGGCAACGATATCTTCCTTTCATTTAAAATGCTGGGCCTTCATATTAACTGAAACGTGTACTGAAAGCCTAGAACTGCCCCTCTGCTTTGGTGCTGCAATCACTATACAGTCCCCGGCTCGGACCTACACTCGGAGCAGGTGCACAAGTCTGCTTGCTTCCCAGGCCCTGGATCAAGGACATGAGCTGCTTTGTAGTGAGGTTTTTATCTGTTTACACAAAATAGAAAAGTTGAGGACCATATAGTGAATGTTCCATAAAATTGTTGATTAATTTGGGGCATTTTTATTTATTCCAAAACTCTGTTGCTGTTGTTGTTTTACTTATTTTGGTATTAAAATAAAAACGTTATTTTTATTTTATATTATAATAAAAATTTAAATGTATATTAAGGGACCAGCACAGTAGCTCCCGCCTGTAACCCCACCACTTTGAAAGGCTGATACAGGAGGATCACTTGAGCCCAGGAGTTTGAGACCAGCCTGAGCAACACAGCGAGGTCCTGTCTCTAGAAAAAATAAAAAATTAGCCAGGCATGGTGGTGACATGACACCTACTTGGAAGGCTGAGGTGGGAGGACTGCCTGAGCCCAGGAGTCAAGGATGCAGTGAGCTCCGATTACATCACTGCACTCCAACCTGGGCAACAGTGAGATCCTGTCTCCAGAAAAACTTTTAGATTAAAATTATTTTGTGAAATGATGGATGATTCTTATTCAAAGACTCCAAAACTGAAATGCAGAACAGATAATATTTTAATGTACTCCTTGGCCAGATAAAAAGCTAGGACCCTTGTTTGACCCTCCACATGGGCAGGGGATGCAGTGTGCGTACAGGTCCTTGAAATGCATACGTTTAGGAACCACTGAGCTGAATGGATGGAGAACGGAAATCCAGGTGGTTGTTGACTTTAGCTGCAATGACTTTGTCTTTGAGACAAGGTCTCACTCTGTCACCCAGGCTGAAGTGCAGTGGCGCAGTTGTAGATCACGCAGGCTCAAATTTTTAGGTTCCAGTGATCCTCAAGCCTCAGCCTCCCAAAGTGCCGGGAGTACAGATGTGAGCCCCTGCGCCTGGCCTGCAATGAGCTTTTGTCCCCTCTGAGCACGCGATCTGGAGGTCAGCTTAGGGCGGTACTGAGTGAGTGAGTGGTCTGCGTTAGGCAGGGTTGATGAATGAGATGGTGACCTGGGAGGGACCAGGGCTGACTGCTGGGGCTCAGCCTACAAGTGGGCTGGTCTTGGGGGGGATTGGAATGAGTCTTGTCTTTTCCTCCCTTGGAGATGTTGTCCAGGAGAGCCTGTGGCTTTGCTTTTCTTTGAGAATGAAGGAAGGAAAGGGGTTTTGTTATACTGAGATGGCTGGAACTGGAGCATCCAGTGAATGTCTAAAAATAACAGAGAAGGGAGGTTATTTGAGGCGGAACCCCAAGAAACCCCAGGCCGGTTGTGCTACAGAGCTCTGGTAAGCCTTCCTGCCGGAGGGAGCAGATGGGTTAGACATGGCAAAGGGCATGGTATTTGAGGGGACTGTGGAGGGAACCGTCAGGTCAGGCCTGAGGTGGCCTTTTACTTATGGTGTGATGTAAGCAGGTGTTGAACAGTGGGAAAGGGGGTTCCCTGTCAAATAATTTGGGGAAATGCCAGGTTTAACAAAGTCATACAGGTTTCTTTACTACAGGGCTTGTCCAGGGTAGTGTAAACAGTGAATCTCCAGGAATCAACTATGTGTTTCTCCAAATTACAGACCCTTTCCCTGGAAACTGCCACGGACAGTAGGAAAGAAAAGGGTGGAGGGGTTTGAGGGGCTGAGGTCATGGCGATTCTTGATCTAGAGGCCTCGGTCCATCCTGTGTGTGAGAAATACAGACAGAGAATTAAACATGCAGAGTCCTGGGCCCCATCCCTAACAGGAGGCTTGGGGCAGGGCCCAGGAATCTGTGTGTTTGGCTGATTCCCGTGCCAGGGGTCCCGGGACCACACTTTGAGAAACAAGCAATGCAGATGAGACATCACCAATGAATACAAGGCCTGGAAGCCACAGCTGTGGACCACACTCAAGGATTCGAGCCTCCATGGGGGTGGAGGGCTGAGAGCTAAGAGCCTAGATCCACCGCCCCATCAAGGGATTTGGGTGGCGAGAGCTGAGCCGCCCTTGGTCTGGCTGTGCAGCTGGCCCCAGCGAAGCCACTTGCCTTCCCCCTGGTGTCTGAAGTCAGGTACTGCAGTTCAGGGCTCACAGACCTCCCAGAGCGGGTTGGCCAGCAACTGCTCTCAGAGAAGTGAGAGGAGGAGGCCCAGCTGAACCCCGCCTCTTCCAGAAAGCCTCACTTCCCTAGCTCCTCTGTGCTCCTGCAACACCCTTTTCTGAAACACACCACCTCACTTTGCCACACCTCCTCCTGATGTCTCTAAAACGGTCATTTTAGAGCTTATAGGAAAGACAGGGGCACTGATAGCTTTATCTCTCAAAGTAGGGAGCCCAGGGACACTGTCTATAGCTGAAAACAGAAGTCTCCTACTTAGACTTACAAAGATAACAAGCAAGGAGGGAATGCCAGTGGATGGGGGAAGGAGGAGAGGAGATCCCCCGACTGATACGGCCAAATGTCTACAGAGCAGATAGATCAAGACAGCCGAAAGACGTTGTACTGTATGGCTCCATTTATAGGACATGGTGGAGAAGGCAAGATCGGAGAGATAGAAATCAGACCCATGGTCAGTTGGGGGGAAATAGGGGAGGGAGGGTGGGGGGTGGGAAGCTGGGGAGAGATAGCAAGGGGAGAAATGCCAGATGTAGGTGATGGGGAGGAAGGCAGCAAATCACACTGCCATGTGTGTTCCTATGCAACAATTCTGCATGTTCTTCACATGTACCCCAAAACCTAAAATGCAATAAAATAAACAAATGGGAAAAAAAAAAAAAAAAGAAATCAGACCCATGGCTGTCAGGGAGCATTTGGGGATGAGCTGAAGAAGGAAATGGCTTTGCGGTCTGGCTGGGAAACAGGAGGAGGAGGAAGCCTGTTGGGGAGCAGGGTGGGTTAGGGAGAGTAACCTACCCCAGCAGACCGGAGGACACCAGTGGGAAGGATCATCCTGCTTGGCCCAGTGCACAGAGCTTTCCCAACCCTGCCCTGGCTGCTGACTAATGTCTTAGGGATGTGAGAGGCGGGGGGAGGGATGTGGCCCAGGATTCCAGGAGGGGCAGTCACAGGATCTTGGGGAGGAATGAGAACAACAGCAAGAGCAACTGACTTGATCAGAGCTTCCCAAGTGCCAGCCATGGTGTGCTATGGGCTTACTTAATCCTCACACAATTCTATGGACCCCTTATTACCCCTACGTTATAGAGGAGGAGAATGGAGCCAGAGATATTAGGTAATCGGCACAAAGTAACACAACTAATAAAAGAGAGAGGGATTTGAATGCAGGCGCCTATGGCTCCAGCACCCTTGCCTTCAATGGCCACTGCTCTGTATTGCCACACAGGCCATGACGCCAGTGATGGTGGAGAATCTTCTGCCCCCTTCCTGCAATGCGTCTATCCCATCATGGCTTGCACACTTCTGTTGATGGGTACCTACGATCTTCCTGGGGAGGCCATGCTAAAATAGACTCAAAGTCAACTTCCTTATATATTCATCCACAGCTCCGGTTACCCCTTTAATCCTGGAGATAGTCATGAGTGCTGCCAGTCAGTCATCCCTATCTGCTCCTGCGCTCCAGGTGTGATTGCCCTTCCTGGCCCCATGAAGTTAAGTTACATGTTGCCATGTGACTTCCTTTGGCCAATGAAATGGGAGCAGAAGCCTAAAAAGCCAGTGTGTGGTTTTCCTCTTTCCTATGCCATCGCTATAGTGTCTGGGAGAGCTCACGCGGGCATGAAGCCTGACTTGCCCTGAATCCCTGAGCAACTAGGGTGAGCAGAGCTCCATGCTGACCTGTGTTGAACCCGTAATGTGAGCAAGAAATAAACCTTAGTTGTGTGAGCCACTGAGATTTGGGGATTGTATGTTATCATAGCAAAGCCTAACCTATCCTGGCTGAGTCTGGTCCCACAGAACAAGTGTCCACTCAGGGCCAACAGCAGTCCAGCCTCTTCTACGTCTCCTCTAAGCTGGATAGCCCCCAGTTTTTCCAGCTGAGCCTTCAGTTTGCTGACCTCTCATCTGATCTCTTCTTCCAGACACACTGCAGTGTGGAAAGGGAACACCATCACCCAGGAGCGATCTGTAAAGGCGGTTGCCCCTCCCCCTTTCTCAGGATTCTTTCCACCTCAGTGATGCAGCCAGTGATCCCACTGAGCCTTCAGCAGACAAACAAGGCTAACCCCATCCCTGGGTTCCATTCTGACCTGCCTGGTTCTAATTCTTTGGGCTCTGGATAAAATGAGATTCCAATATGTAGAGCTAGATTGACCTGGATCTGGGCTTCTTTCTATCTTGACACTACTACTTACTTCCTGTGTCACCATGGGCAAGTTACCTAACTTCTCTGAGCCTGTCTTCTTGAATGAAGGCTAGAAGTAATAAGACCAACTCTGAGAAGGCTGTGTCAGGTACAGCACCCAGCACTTCCCTGGTGCCTGGTGGGCCTGCACAGATGTTATTTCCCTTGGTTTTTCCCTGACCCCCATCTCTTTCAGGCTCACAAGATGGAGAAAGGGGAAGGCATTTCTGGAATGAGGCCCCAGTCGGCTCCTGCACCATTGCTCTGTCCCAAACCCTGAGTCTTAGGCCAGCCAGAGGTCCTTCCTAACTCCCTTTCCAGGTCACAGCTGTCTGTTCCCCATTCCCCTGTCACAGGGGGCTTCCCCATGGGGCTGGGAGAGAGGGAAGCAGACTCCAGGCTGCAGATGTCCAGGGCTCAGAGAAGGCTGCAGAGCTAATCCTGGGGCTGCTGGCGAGGCCAGGCCAGGGCCTCAGAAGTGGCTTTCAAGAGGCCCTCTCCTGCCTGCCGGCAGCCCGTGGTTCAGCTCGAATTTCCGAGGCCCCCAACTAAGGAACAGCTGCGTGGCTTCCCCTCTCCTCCCTCTGTGTTCCCTCCTCTCTTTTGCAGACATGAGTCAAAGAGACAGTCAAGCAGGGCTAGCCAGGGGTCTGGACAGATTCCAGAAGGCTCCAGCCACTCAACCCGGGTCTCTCTGAAGCCACGGGAGCTCAGACACCTGGGGTTTCTTGGGCCTTTCAACTCCAGACATATTCCTGCTGCTCTTCATTTGGCCAGAAACCTTGGGCCCAGCTTTGATGTTTGGCTTGTCGTCCACCCCTTGGTTCCCTGGCTAGCCAGGCTTCCTGGGACACCTTCTACCCCGTGTGGTGGGGCGGGACCTGCCTTGGGGTGGAGGCCTCCTGGTTTGGCACTACCCCCACCCACAAGCCTTCCCAGCCTCCTCTTCCCCCAGGTCCCTAAATACCCCCCCTTCCAGCTGCCTCCCAGAGCAATGACCTCTGACTTTCTGTGTCCCTATCAATATCACCACACCCACCCCAGGGAGAGGAGTGTATGTATGTGTGTGTGTACTTGTGTGTGTGTGTACTTGTGTTTGTGTGTGTGCACTTACTAGTATTTCCTGAACACTCGTTTGATTTTATCCTTAACTATCTTTTTTTTGACAAATAAGGAAATGAGAGCCAGAGAGGGTTGGAAATTTGACTAGTTTGCAGAAAGAGGAAATGGAAAAGCTAGGATTTAAACCCAGTTGTGATGATTCTGAGTCCAAGCTTTTTTTTCACCCCACCACGTGGCCTGGAAAAGACCTGCCACACACCTGCCCAGGAACACTCCGGAAGCGAGTGATTCACCTCCCTGATACGAGCGGCCCATGACCGGGACTCAGGCCACTTCAGCAGGACACGCTTGGCCCAGAGCAACACTGAGGAGACAATGATTTGGCTAGTGCAGCAGACCCCCACACTAGTTCCTCTTGATGAGGGGTCTCCAGGGTGAAGCATGAATCTGCCCCAGCTGGGCCTCCAGTCTCCCTCACAGTACAACTTCCTTTCGGTGCTGGGAGTGACCCTGAGGGAACAGATGGGTGCTGCATGAGCATATATGATCCTGAAGCATGAGCCAGCTATTTCTTCTGGTGTTCACCAAAGAAACGAAGATCTGAGCCATGCTGCAAGGAAAATCTGTCCTTATGAGTTTACTGAGGGACAGTAGGGGAAATTCTACCAGGGGCTCGTAAGAAACTTTTTTTTTTTTGAGACAAGGTCTCTCTCTGTCACCCAGACTTGAGTGCAGTGGTGTGATCTCAGGTCTCTGTGACCTCGAACTACTGGGCTCAAGCAATCTACCCATCTCAGCCTCCTGAGTAGCTGGGACTACAGGTGCACACCACCATGAAGGCTAATTTTTGTATTTTTTGTAGAGATGGGTTTTCAACATGTCGCCCAGGATGGTCTTGAACTCCTGAGCTCAAGCGTCCTGCCCACCTCGGCCTCCCACAGTGCTGGGGTGACAGGCCTGAGCACCTGGCCGTAACATACTTTCAAGGGGAATTTAGACTCTGCACAGTGCCAACCTTGTGATGATAAACTAGCCCCAAACATGGAGTAGTGGGTGGCCCCTTACTCCCAGCAAGTCCTTCTCTAATGGTGGAATTCCAGGACCTGGCCTTCTGGGACCTCAGTCTCACACCACCGGGTCCCGGGGTTCCCTGTTGTTTCTTACCAATCTAGGTTTCCAGCGTGGCGCAGTGAAGGAGCGTGTGACAGGGAATGAGACCCAGTCCCCAGCCACACTCTGCAATGGGACCATGGGCAAGTCTCTTAAACCCACTCCAGGCCCCAGTCTCCTCATCTGTCAGCTGAGGCTACTGGACAAATGACCGGATGAAGTTCCAGAGACCTCGAGGACTCCGTCTAGGCTGGAGATGTCTCAAGACCCTGTCCAGGAAGCAGAATTGCCTCTAGTGCAGCCTACATCTGGCCTGAGGCCACTGGCTTGTGGTTCGGGACTGGTTACCAGATCTGCTTCCACAGATGGTGTCATCATCTCATTTTATAGGTGAGAAAAACGCCGCTGTAGCCCAAGGGGGCTGTGAAGCCTTCCCTGCCTCTCTGGCTCCTGCTACCTCCACCCTCTGTCTGTCCCTGTGCTCTGAAGCTCCCGTGTTGCAACCTTGTCCTACTCAGGCCTGTTCTCCTCCGAGGCCGCGGGCTCAGCGCCCTGCAGTCGTCTTCATCACCTCCTAGGGGCCCCAGCCCTCAAACAACTGCCCATTTCCTTTTCCTGCTTCAGAACTGCATGTTTTGGCCTGAAATAGTCATGGGCCCAATGGACCTTTAGCACCAGCTGGCTGACATCGAACAGGTCACTTGAGCCCTGAGACTTAGCCTGGACACGTATGAAACCAGGACTGCAATAATCACAGTGATTGGAGCCGCTGTCTTGCACTGGGTGCTTACTGAGACAGTAAGCACGAGCCCGTGAAATGCGAGCCATATCTCTCCCATGATGAGCTTGAGAATGCGCCCACCTGGCAGAGGTGTGGGACTGCTCATAAGGGCCTGGTGTACAGTAGGTGCTCAGTAAATGGGGACAATTGTGTTAAACTTTGTGGAACCCCAGGGGGAGTGGCTCAGCATCGGGTGGTTTAAAAACCCTCTGCCACGTCAGGGTTGGTCTGGAATTGAAGGAGGACAGCAGAGGAGGGTGTTGGTGAGCCCTGCAGAGGGCAGCTGGAGGCAGGCGAGGCTGGGGAGGTGGGCGGTACAGGTACCCTGCACCTCCTGCCTCAGCCCCATTTTAAAATGTTAAAATCTTGTTACATAAAATTAGCCATTTGTGAGTGTTACTTAGTATGTTCATGCTGCTGTGCAACCTCTCTTTAATTCCAAAACATTTTCACCACCCAAAAAGAAAACCCCAGAGACATTAAGCAGTCACAATCCATTGTCCCCTCCCCACAGCCCCTGGCCATTGTTAACTCTCTTTTTTGTCTCTGGATTTACCTGTTCTGGGTGTTTCATTCACGTGGAATCACACACTACATGTCTTCTCGCATCCGGCTTCTCTCATGCGGTGTTGCGTTTTCAAGGTTGCTCCTTGTAGCACGGGTCACTACTTCATTCCTTTTTAAGGCTGAATGACATGCTATTGTATAGACGGACCACATCTTGTTTGTCCATTCATCCTTGATGGACATTTGGCCATTTCAATCACTGGCCCCTTTGAGAAGTGAAAGTCATTGAAAGCCTGGAGTGAGTCCCGCTATCAATACTCAGCCCTTGGGAGTAGGCATGGCCCCATCCTGAGTCCTCTTCCCACAAAGTGTCCTCTCCTGGTAGCTGCTATGGCCGCCATGGTGTTCACTGGGGCAGCTGCTGGACAGGGGGCTGTGGAGAGCACTTCCCAGTTGCTTTGCTTTTATTCAGATCTCATGGGCTAAAACAGAAGAAGAGGATAGGAAGAGAAAGGGAAGCCGAAGGGAGAGGAAAGGGGTGAGGTTGAGCTCCCACAAAAGCTTCTGGAAGCTCCTGGGTAGTGACTGGAGTCCAGCAGGGCACAAAGCCTAGTTGTGCTCAGGTCTTACTGAAGCCCACCTGAACTTCATCAACTGGACAGGCTTGGCTTGTACAGATGGGGAAACTGAGTCCCAGGGAACAGCAGGGGCTTGCCCAAACGGTGGCCGAGTGCGTGATCCACCTGGGACATGTTGGTGCTCAGTGCAGGTTTGTTCTGCCTGCCTGACAACAGCACAGGGTGTGGTGTAGGCTTAGAGGGGTCACCCAGCCTCCCCAGTGGGCCCAGTCCCAGCTGGGGAAGTGCACAAGTCTCAGCCCCTCCCATGAAATGGGTGAGCGAGCCAGCAAGGGATCTGGAGCCCTGGGTTCCAGCCGCCACCCACTGCTCCTGCAAACAACCTCTGCCCTCGCAGCCTCCTTCCCCTCACCCATAAACACTTGTGTTCCCCGATAGGTGGCTGTGGGGCCCAAATACGACCATACCTGCAAAAGGGGTTGGTAGGTTGTAAAGTCAGACTGTTAACTCTTTTGGCTCATCATGGCCCAGGCAGGCAAGGTCCAGCGGTCTTCTTTCCCTAGAGGGAGGATTGCTCTGACCAAAAGGGGTGTTTTCCTTATCCCTTTCGGGGCCTGTTTTCAGGCCCCTTTGGTCAGTAACACTCTTGAACCAAACCCTTGCTCCCAGCCCGCCAGCCCCAGAGAAAGCACTGCACCCGATCAGCATTAACCTGCCCCTGTCTCGCCAGACTCATGCTCAGTTAAGTCCATCCTGGGCCAGTAGCTCTGTCCCCATAAAATGAACGCATTATTCTCCCCTGTTCCCTCTCACCCAGAGCTGTGCCTTCCCATCAGGCTGGGTGCTGAGCCATTGACTGGGCCTCCCATCCTCAGCCACCAGAGGCTGCTCCCCCATCTTAGCCACCCCCAGGTAATAAGTGAGAGGTCCAGGGTCCACACACCTGGACCACAGCCCTAGGCCCTTGTGTGGAATGTCGGTGATAGGGCCCTTCCTCACTCCCTTCCTTGCACACGTGGTTTTTTTTTTTTTTTTTTTTTTTTTTTTGAGACAGAGTTTCACTCATGTTACCCAGGCTGGAGTGCAATGGCGCGATCTCGGCTCACCGCAACCTCCGCCTCCTGGGTTCAGGCAATTCTCTTACCTCAGCCTCCTGAGTAGCTGGGATTACAGGCACGTGCCACCATGCCCAGCTAACTTTTTTTGTATTTTTAGTAGAGACGGGGTTTCACCATGTTGACCAGGATGGTCTCGATCTCTTGACCTCGTGATCCACCCGCCTCGGCCTCCCAAAGTGCTGGGATTACAGGCTTGAGCCACTGCGCCCGGCCACACGTGGTTTTTTATACTACCGAACGTTGTGCACTGTTTTAGGCACGTGGAGAAATAAAAGTCCCTGCCCTCCTGGAGCTTACATTCTAGTGAGGGGAGACAAATATGAAACTTATACAGGAAGGAAATTGTACAGAATGTTAGAAGGTGATAAGTACTATTTACAGACAAAGAGAAACGGCACTGCAGTAAGGGGGTCAGGAGTGTGGCGGGGGCGGAGGGGAAGCGGCAGCAGTGCCGTCTGGAAGAGGGAGATCTGGACAGGTGTTCCTGAGAGGGCAACAGCTGAGGCAGCCACCAGACGTCCCCTACCAGAGGACTGATGTTTTTAGGGTGCCGGTGTTGGGCACTAGTTTTCACTTTTTCCAGGGTCAGGAAGACACAGGGTTATGGGTGAAGCTATTCTGGGTGATGCTGGGAGGTGTCTTTCTCCCCCATGAGCTGTCCTGCTGGAGCTCAGGGAGGCTGTGTGGCCTAAAAGGGGACTGCAGTCAGGGACTGGGGCAAAGTGAAGTCACGGTCTGATCCAAGCATGGGAGCTTTGTCTATAAAGGCAAGCCAGTGGACCGATTGAAACCGGTCTTGGCTGGGCGTGCTGACCTTGCCAGGCAGTGATGCTGTGAAGGGCTCCTGGGGAGCTATGAGCCACCCCTGGGGAAGGGGGCGTGAGTTTCATGGAGGAGCCTAGGACACGTGTGCTGTCAGAGACATGGATTTCCTCTCCCAGCTCTCTCTGTCCCCTGCCTGCCCTCTCCACACACACACTCTACACAATACTGCACATACTCACACAGCTCACACATCCACCCACCCACACAAAAACACACCACCACATGCTCCACTCAGAAAGACCCACCAAGCACACTCTCCCACACCTAAGCACACACCCCACACCGGCACACACAACACACCATAGACTCATGCACACTCACACATACCACAAACACAAGACACACACACACACTAAACCATGTATGTGCACATGACACACCTATCCACCATACCCTCAACTGGACACACACACACACACACACACACACACACACTCTCTCTCTCTCTCTCTCTATTGTGAAGCGGGCCTGCAGCATCTAGACAGGCTCTTCCAAACCCTCTGTCCCTTCATGGAGCTAGGTGGGTTCCAATTTCCTGAGCTGATTCTTTGGAGTGTGAGTGTCCTTTATCTCTGTCCCAGGGCAGGAGGACAGAAAGGTCAGAATTTCTAATCTTTCATAAAATGTCCACTATGAAAAGGAAGTTTTTTCTTAACTATACAGAGCTTACCTAGAAAAGGAAAAGACCCTCCGAGATAAATCGTAGAAGCTGGGTTTCAGTCCTAGCCCAATTGGTTGCCAGTTATATGCCACTGCGTAAGTTGCTTTACCCCTTCAAAACCTCTGTTTTTCTTCATTGCAAATGGGAATGGAAAGCTTCTTTTTCCAAACTTCTCCAGGTGAGTAAAACTCTACGTGAGATTACTTTGTAACCTAAAAAAAAAAACAAAAAAACTCTGTAAAACAGATTATCTATAAATTGTATATGCCTCGCTGTGTGAGCCACGCAGGCAACTTGGAAGGCGGAGGCAGGAATGAGGGGCATGTCTTCTCCTCTGTTGTCTTTCTCCCCCACTTCCTGCTGGTCAGGGCATCCCACGCTCCACGCTCCATAGGATGTGAAGTGATCGAGCAGGGACCCTGCTGCCTCCAGGGGAGGGCTTAATGGAGTCACACAGGAAGTAAGATGCTGATTACAGGGGCCAGCTCTTATTATCTTGGGGTCCAGCAGGAAGTGATTCTTACCAGGAACTGCCCTCCCTTGAACTGTCCAGGGACGAGGAGATGCAGCCAGTGAGGGGGAGAACGGTAACGCAAGACAGAGAGCCCACCTTGAAGAGAGGCAGAGAGCTGCAGAGTTATCCAGCTCTACCCTGCCCTGCTCAGTGCTAACATCAGCATTTTGCAGAGGGCACTGGAAGGAAATCCGTACCAGGTGAGAACTTCTCTGAGCAAGGTTAGAGCTGCTCTGGACAATCTCAGGGCTGGGAGTCCTATGCAAGAAGGGGCCTAGCCCACTTCTGGCCACTGTAAAACCATGCAGTGAGCACTTTAAGCCTCTTTAAAGATGGAGACTCTGCAATATCAAAATAGTAACTCTAGAGTGTGCAGGTTGACAGCAGTCTGGGGCTTGGCAGTAGGCCTGAGGCTTTGGGGACCTGAACCTCATCTTTATGGTCTAAAATGGCTCACAGTGTGCCTGCATCCAGGCAGCAGGATACTGTGGAGCAACCCACAATCTCTGTCATGGGGCAAGGAAAGGAGCCCCTACACTGGTCATTCTGTTTTTCACTCCCTGGCCCCCAATACTTCTTTGCCTTTCTCTCTGCCATGTGCCCTGGGAGGCTCACTCCTGCAGGCTGAGTCTCTCTGACTCTTTGCCTCTGGTTTTTGGTTAACCAATGGGCGGCACCACGGGACTCTGGATGGTGGAAGGAGAGAAGGTGTTTCCATCCTGCATCTGCAGCTGCATGATCTCCCGGGTTGCTGTTCTCTTGGGTGACTCCTCTATCATGGCTCCAGCTCTTATAAAGTCCAGCACATTTTCTCTCCTAACCCCTTCAGCCTAGGGGTGCTAAAGTCTTCCCATTGTTGCTAGTTTCTGGGAGGCTCTCCATTCCCCATCTAGCCCCATAACCTGCCACCTCTCTCAGTATTGCTTTATAGTATCTTTATGGAAGCCATCTGGAGTCAATTCTGTTTCTGCAGAGACCCAGATGGGTGCATCCCCCAAAAGGAAATTATGTACACACATCTGGTTCAGATGGAATAGTCCTGACTCTCGGAGTCTATGTTCTGAATCATCATCATCAACCTTTCCCTTCTCTCTTTGCAAAATTCTGTTCTCTACAACTATTTTTTCCTCTAGATGTGCTGTGCATCACCAAAGCCTTGGCCTGAGCATAGAGCTGCAATTTAACATCTTCCACCAAATGCAAAAGGACTATCTCAGTGACTGAATGAATTTGCTGAGAGTGGAGGACCTGAAGGGATGAAGCTGCCTTTCTGACCATCAGTCGAAAGCTTAGGAGCCAGATGGCTAGGTGCAGTGTCTCACGCCTGTAATCCTAGCACTTTGAGAGGCAAAGGCAGGTGACTGCTTGAGATCAGCTGTTCAAGACCAGCCTGGGCAATATGATAAAACCCCATCTCTAAAAAAGAAGGAAAGAGAAAAGGAAAGAAAGAAAGAGAGAGAGAGGGAGGGAGGGAGAGAGAGAGAGAAAGAGAAAGAAAGAAAAAGAAAGAAAGAAAGAGAAAGAAAGAGGAAGGAAGGCAAGGAGGAGAAGAAAGGAAAGAAAGAAAAAGAAAATTGGCTGGGCATGGTGGCATGCACCTGTAGTCCTGGCTACTCAGGAGGCTGAAATGATATGGATAGCTTGAGCCCAGGAGGTCATGGCTGCAGTGAGCCAAGATTGCGTTACTGCACTCCAGCCTGGGCAACAGAGCAAGACCCTGTCTCGAAACAAAGAAACAAGAGAAACAAAACAACTTAGGGACCTTAGAGCCACCTGTTGATATCCCTCATGTAGGAATCATGTACGTGAATAGCCTCTCTGGCAGACAGGCAGCCAGTTATTGCTTGCGTACTTCCAGTAATGAGAGCTCGGTACATCTTGAAGCAGTTCATTCTGTTACTCAATGCTTTGCTCTAATTATACGTTACAGTCAAAATCTATCTTCCTCTAATTTCTACTCATAGGGCACAGTTGTGGACTTCACACAAGTCTGCCTCTTCTTCCACACAACAGTCCTTCAAAGACTCAGTGATTGTGTCCTCCTGGGTCATCTTTTTCTCCAGGCATCTCATGTCTAGCCCCCTCTCCATGTGGCTTCCAGGTGGCCTCCTTTTCTTCTTCCCTTCTAATCTTGGTAGAAACCCACTACAGCAGGGGGTCCCCAAATCCCAACCAAAGACTGTCCCTGGCCTGTTAGGAATGGGGCTGCACAGCAGGAGGTGAGTAGCAGGCCAGCGAGGGGAGCTTCATCTGTGTTTACAGCCGCTCCTCATCCCTCGCATTACCGCCTGAGCTCCGCCTCCTGTCAGATCAGTGGAGCATTAGATTCTCACGGGAGCAGGAACCCTCTGTGAACTGCACACATTCAAGGGATCTGGGTTGCCGGGTTCTTATGATGAGGATCTAACTAATGCCTAATGATCTGAGGTGGAACAGTTTCATCCCCAAACCACCCCTAAATCCCACCTGATCATGGGTTATTATCTTTTTGATTCATTGTTAGATTCAGCTTGGTAGTATTTCGTTGAAAATTTTTTCATCTATGTTCATTAGGAACACTGGCCTGTAGTTTTCTTTGTTTGTGTATCCTTGCCTTGTTTGAGTATCAGGGTAATGCTGGCCTTACAGACTGAGTTAGGAAGAATTCTCTCCTCTTCAATTTTTGGGAATAGTTTGAGAAGAATAGGTATTTGTTCTTTTTTGTTGTTGCTTGTTTTCTTTTTTGGCATTTGCAGCACATTAATTGCCAAGATTATAAAAGAATACATCCAGATAAAAGAAAAATAGGCAAACAAATAGAAACATTATGAGAATCTCTGAGGTTCTATTAAGATGTGAGAACTTCTTAACCTCTCAATCATCAGGGAAATGGATATTACAACCACAGCAAAGCCACAAGTCATTGGATGGGCAAACATTAGAAAGCTTCGCAATCCTAAACGTTGGGGAAGATGCTGACCATCAGAAGCACTGGGAAAAGCGCTTTACAAAGCTCTCAAGCAGCATCCACTAATGACAAAGATCCAAGTGAGCAGTGACTCCAGTCCCAGCAAAGAAATGCTCAGGCTCAATTCAAATGAGAGGCAAGCACATTCACAGCAGAGCCAGCTGTGATGGTGCACAGCAAAGACAGCAAATGGCCACCTGCAGCAGGGTGGGTAAAGGGTGGTGCATTTTTGGGATCTGTAGGACTTTGCAGGCACAGGCCCCTTATAAATCCAGTAATCACCTGGGGTCTGAATGGTTTTCATTCACAGAGGCATCCTTCTCTTGATACTGAAACCCTGAGCCTTTTTTGTCCATAGAGCCATCTTCTTCTTAGGACTGAGACATCATGGTGGAGACTGGAGATCCCACCAAGGGGTTTAGAGGTGGGAGTAGCTCTGTGAAGTGAGGGAATAACTGAGTGTCTGGCAAGAAGTGGAAGACATATGGGCTCTGAGCCCACAGGGGCCTGGGGCTGGGGCTGGGGCTGGGGCTGGGAGTGATCCTGAGCCTGGGGCTGGGGTTGGGGCTGGGGCTGGGAGTGATCCTGGGCCTGGGGCTGGGGTTGGGGCTGGGGCTGGGGCTGGGGCTGGGAGTGATCCTGGGCCTGGGGCTGGGGCTGGGGCTGGAGCTGGGAGTGAGCCCAGGCTTGGCATCCGGCCAGGGCTTAAGATGGGACCTGGGCCTGGGAGTCTGCCTGGGCCTGGGATCTGGGTAGGGCTGGGGATTGGGCCTGGGATTGGGCCTGTGATTGGGCCTGGGGTCTGTACTGGGGCTGGGGATTGGGCCTGAGAGTGGGCCTGGGATCTGGGCTGGGCCTGGGATCGAGGCCCGGGATTGAGCCAGCGCCCGGATGCAGGGCAGCTGGGATTCCCTTCTGGGCTCCGCACCTAGGACCACACCAGGCCTCGTCGAGGCTGCAGATTGTGGGTTCTGTCACTGGGAGGATTCCCGAGGGTCCCGGCTGAGGGGAGGAGGCAGCGGCTGCAGGGATGGGGGGCGCAGCGCGGGCTCCGCGGCCTCTCCGCCCCACCCCGGGGACTTGCTGGAGCTGCCGCTGGAGCCTCCGCTCGGAAGCTAGTTTGGCAGGACGATTCTTCAACCACACCTGCAGCTGGTGCTCCCCGAGGTTGAGGTTCTCCGCCAGCTTCTGTCCGCTTGTCCCGGTTCAGGTACCGCTCCTCCCTGAGTAAGTTTCTAGCGCTTCCTTCTGCCTGCGAGTGTAGACCCTGCGCTCCTACTCCTGTCTCCTTGGAGGGTTCGGGGACAGGGGAGGGCCTTGGGAATGACTAGGGTCTTGCATCCGGAGTCCTGCTCTGTTCCCAAACAAGAGTTGTTTGTTCTTCCTTATAAGTTTGGTAGAACTCAGCAGAAAGGCCATCGGGAGCAGGACTTCTTGTTGTTGGAAGACTTTTTATTATCGATTCAAACTCACCCTTCATTGCTGTTCTGTTCAGGTTTTCTGTTTCTTCCAGGTTTAATCATGGTAGGTTGTATACGTCCAGGAATTGATTCGTCTCCTCTGGGTTTTCCCATTGATTCGCGGACAGCTGTTCGTCAGAGCGTCTCACGACCCTGTGTATTACTTTGGGAACAGCTGTGATGTCTCCTTTTTCATTTCTGATTTTACTGGTTTGGGTCTCCTTTCTTTTCTTCTTTGTTAGCCTCACTAGTGGCTTACCCATTTGGTTTGTCTTTGCAAGAAACCACCTTTTTAACTTGTTGATCCTTGGTATTTCTTTTTTGTCTTGATCTCATTCATTTCTGCTCTGACTCTTACTGTTTTCTTCTACTAATTTGGGGTTGCTTTGTTCTTGCTTTTTGAGTTGCTTGAAGTGCGTCATTCGGTTGTTTACGTGAAATCCTTCCACTTATCTGGTGTAGGCGTTGATTGCCATAGACTTTCCTCATGGTGCTGTTCTGCTGTATCCCATCAGTTTTTTGTGCTCCCATTTTTATTTGTTCAAAGAAATTCTGAAATTTCCATCTTGATTTCTTCATTCACTCAGTGGTCATTCAGGAACATGTTTAATGTCTGTGTATTTGCACAGTTTTCAAATTTTCTCTTGATATTGATTTCCAGTTTCATTCCACTGTGGTCTAAGAAGATACCTGATATGATTTTAATTTCTTTAAGTTTGTTGAGCCCCATTTTGTGCCCTAACACGGAGAATGTTCCATGTGTTAATGAGAAGAGCGTGTATTCTGCAGTTGCTGGATGAAATGTTCTGTAAATATTTATTAGGTCCATTTGGTCTAAAGTGCAGTTTAAATCCAATGTTTCTTTGTTGATTTATGTCTAGATGATCTGCCCAGTGCTGAGAGTGGGATATTAAAGTCCTCCACTGATACCGTTTTGCAGTCAATTTCTTCCTTTAGATTTAATGGTATTTTCTGTGTATGTCTGGATCCTCTGGTGTTGATTGCATATATATATATATATATACACATATATATATGTATACATATGTATATATATGTATATATATGTGTGTATATATATATATATAGAGAGAGAGAGAGAGAGAGAGAGAGACAATTGTTTTATTCTATTGCTGAATTAATCCCCTTATCATTATATAATGACCTACTTTGTCTCTTTTTAGTTTCTGATTTAAAGTTTGTTGTCTCTGGTGTAAGTGTAGCTACTCCTGATTACTCTTGATTTCTGTTCATGTGGTATTACCTTTTTCTATCTCTTTACATTCAGTCACTAAGTGTCTTGACAAGGGAAGTGAGTTTCTTGTGGCCAGAATATTGTTAGGTCATGCTTTATCCGTTACGCCAGTCTGTATCTTTTAGGTGGGTAATTTCACCCATTTATATTCAAGGTTAGAGTTGATGGGTGAGGACTTATTTCTGTCCTTTTGTCCACTGTTTTCTGGTTGTTTTGTACACCCTTTATTCTTTTTTTCTCTCATCACTTATTGGTGCAGTTTGGTGGTTTTCTTGAGTGGTAACATTTGAATCCTTTCCCATTTGCGTCTGCTCTATCACACAGTGTTATACTTTTGTGTGTTTTCATCACGGCAGACATTGTTCTTTTGCTTCACTATGTAGGATTCCCTTAAGCATTTTTTTGTAGGGCTAGTTACAGGGCAATGAATGTTTTCAGGTTTTGCTTTTCTGGTAAAGATTTCTTCTTCTTCATGTTGTTTCAAAGAAATAGAGTCTCACTCTGTCACACAGGCTAGAGTACAGTGGCATGATCATAGCTCACTGCAGCCTTGAACTCCTGGAATCAAAGGATTCCCCCACCTCAGCCGCCTGAGTCTCTGGAATTGCAGATGTGAGCCACGGAGCCAGGCACCTTCATTTTTGAATGATAGTTTGCTGAATGTAGTATTCTGGGCTGGCAGGTGTTTTTTTTTTTTTTTTTCTGTTGTTGTTGTTTTTGGCATTCTGTTTTCTCCTTGCCTGTAATGTTTCTGCTGAGAAATCCACTGTCAGTCTGAAGGAGATTCCCTTATAAGGGACTTGGTGCTTTCCTGTTGCTGTTATTTGAATTTCTCTCTGTTTTTCAGCAGTTTGACTATAATGCACCTTGGCGCAGACCTTTTTGGGTTCTTATCTATTTGGGGATCTTTGAGTGTCATATATCTGGATCTATATCTCTGGCAAGACTTGAGAAGTTTTCAGTTAGTATTTTATCAAATAGGTTTTCTACATCTTTGCTGATTTCTTCTCTGTCTGGAATTCCCAAAACATTAGAATTTGGTCACTTATGTGTCCCATTTGTAATGGAGGTTTGCTTCATGTATTTATTTATGTGGTCTGAGTTATTTTAAAAGACCTGTCTTGAAGTTCAGAAATTCTTTCTTTGGCTTGATCTACTTATTGTTTGGGTGAAATTGATATGTCAAAGGGCTTATGCATGCTTCAGATCGCCTCTCCTAAGATAAACAGCTGTATGTGTTTACCTTTTCTATCAAAGTCTGC
The DNA here is from genome assembly GCF_009761245.1 of Sapajus apella. Lineage (NCBI taxonomy): Eukaryota > Metazoa > Chordata > Mammalia > Primates > Cebidae > Sapajus > Sapajus apella. Next base: position 2,361,202 of record NW_022437047.1, read on the forward strand.
TCTTGGCCAGGTGTGATGGCTCAGGCCTGTAATCCCTGCACTTTGGGAAGCCAAGGTAGGTGGATCACCTGAGGTCAGGAGTTCAAGACCAGCCTGGCCAACATGGGGAAACTCTGTCTCTACTAAAAATACAAAAACTTAGCTGGGCATGGTGGCAGCTGTCTATAATTCCAGCTACTTGGGAGGCTGAGGCAGGAGAACTGCTTAAACCTGGGAGGAGGAGGTTGCAGTGAGCTAAGAATGGACCACTACATTCCAGGCTGTGCAACAGAGCAAGACTCCATCTCAAAAAAAAAAAACACCTCAGTTCTTGTTCCATGCATGTTTTTTCAATAGACCGTTTGGCATTTTTCATTTTTGAACTCCAGATATTTATGAGGTCAGCCCTTTTCCTGAGATCTGAGTTACAAATATTTGTCCAGTTTGCATTGTCTTTTGATGTTTCTTATGGTGCTTTATGCCATGTAGAGTTTTTTGAATTTGTGTAGCCAACTGTATTAATCAATTTATTTTATGGTTTTTGGATAGAGTCATGGTTAGAGGGACTCCAATCACCCCACTCACTTCAAGGTTAGAATGGAATTCTTTCACATATTCTTCCAACACTTTTATGTTTTCTAACCAACTTTCACAAGGTATAATTTCCATATAACAAAAGGCATCTGTTTAAAGGATACAATTTGATGAGGCTGACACATGTACATCCTTATGACAGCATATGATTTTTCTTTAAATCTTAAATCACAGTGCATTTTGGAATTTATATCACTGTCTACTTTGAGGAAAGAACTAAATTTTATTCTTTTTATTTTTTGAAATGGACTTTTGCTCCTGTCACAGGCTGGAGTGCAATGGCATGTTCTCAGCTCACTGCAACCTGAGACTTTTGGGTGATTCTTCTGACTCGGCCTCCCAAGTAGCTGGGATTACAGGGGCCCAGCACCACGTCTGGCTTAATTTTTATGTTTTTAATAGAGATGGGGTTTCACTGTGTTGGCCCAGCTGGTCTCAAACTCCTGACTGCAGATGATCTACCCACCGTGGCCTCTCAAAATGATGGGATTACAGGCGTGAGTCACGGTGTCCGACCAACTTTATTCTTTTAGTTTTCAGGTGATTGGCCAGGTGTATGAACACTCTGCATTGAGATGCTTCCTTTGTCCCATTCTCTATTCCCGTATGGATTTCTGTCACTTCTGGACGTGCTCTTCTATTACATGTATCTGTCTGTCCATACGCACACATTTACTGCACTGTTTTAATAACTGAAGCTTCGTAACCGAATTGCCTTTTCTAAATGATACCAGCTTCAATACCGATTAGAGCAGAAAGCGTGGCCCCTGATAGGTATTGAGAGCAAGATGGATGTTCTCAGTGCTCAAGCTGGAGGGTTCTTCCCTGTGCCAGGCCGCCCCCTGACTCTTAGAGAAAGGTACTCCCCATTTTATAAATACGGAAAGTGAGGTGAAGTCAAGGACGGTCAGTCACCATCTGCGCCAGATCTGAATTTGCAGGGTTTAGGAACACCCAGCCTCACATGCCCATCATGTGGATAGGAACACTGGGCCGAGATAGAGACATGTGGAGACAGATCTGACGATGCATTATCACTCAGTCACTCACTCATTCACCACTTTGCCCCAGCGTGGACTGACCATGTGCTGAGGCCGAGCCCTGCACTGGGGCACAGAGGGGCTGCCCCTTCCCCTGGGATCTCACAGGGGGCTGGAGGGAAAGGTGAGGAAGCACCGAGGGACAGGAGGATGTAACTGTGGTGGAAGTAGAGGGAGGAACGGGCGGTGGGCACCCACAGCGGGGCCTCTTGGTCTTAGCCTGGGCCCCCTCCAATGCTGAAAGTAGGGCCTGTGCCCAGGACTTTGCAGCAGGAGGATTATTTGGAAAAGTGAATCCTGGGAGCAGAGTGAAGGTCTGGGAAAGTGAAGGAGAGAGAAGCTAAGCGTATACTGTAGAGATGGCCACACCGAGGGCAACTGAGGCTTCACCCAGTGTGATCTCTAGGATGCATCTAGAAAGTGAATCGTGGCTGGGCGCTGGGCATGCTGGCTCACACCTGTAATCCCAGCACTTTGGGAAGCTGAGGCAGGCAGTTCACCTGAGGTCAGGAGTTTGAGAGCAGCCTAACCAATATGGTGAAACCCTGTCTCTCCTAAAACTGCAAAAATTAGCCAGGTGTGGCAGCAGGCGCTTGTAATCCCAGCTACTCAGGAGGTTGAGGTGGGAGAATCGCTTGAACCCAGGAGGTGGAGGTGACAGTGAGCTGAGATCAGGCCACTGCACTCCAGCCTGGGCGACAGAGCAAGACACTGTCTTAAAACTAAAAATAAAAATAAAAGATTTGCATCAACGTGTGCATCTCTGTCTCTCAGTGAAAAGGGGAAAAGCATTTAACCCGACGTTCCTGTCTCCACTGGCTGAGGGCTGCCCTGTGGGAATGGGGCAGGAGTCCTCTAGGGATGCGTGGATCGGGTGATAGCCAGCATGCGTGGACTGTTTGCCAGAGCTGTGGCTGCAATCTGCAGCCAGGTGAGAACAGATGAGGCTGGGGACAAGAGGTCCCAGCCTGGTTCCCAGGTATGGGACTTGATGGTCACCTAGCTGGCCAGGATGGGAAATGCAGCAGGGACCAGGGCAATGAGGGAGGCTCTGGGTCCCCACCCCACAAAGGAGGCAAACCTGAGGCAGGGCAGCCCTCTCCCCTGGAAGTCCCTGCTTCAGCTGCTTCAGGGACAGACCCAGAGCCTCCATGCAGCAACCCAGCCACAAGGGAGGCCTGTGTGTCCCCATGTGATGGGCTTTCATGGAGCTGGGCCCCAAGGAGGTCACAGCCATGGAGTGCAAGAACTCCTCTCGGCTGCTGAGACCCAGGACTACCTGTCTTTTCTGTCCTCTCACCTGGGCCATCCGCCCCCTCCCCCTCCACGGGCTCACCCCTTTGCTCCCTGCGTTCTCTTTCTCTGCCCGCCTCTTTGTCCCGCCTTTCTCTGTCTCTCTCTGTGACCCTGTCCTCAACAACTCTTTCC
>NW_022437047.1:2394242-2468836 GCF_009761245.1 Sapajus apella
TTGTGGACATGATAAATCTGAGTTTTTGAGGGGTATCCTGGTGAAGGTACTAGTAGGCCGGTATTTATTGATACATCTGTCATTCTAGTACCACCCTCCTATTACAGAAAATTCAAACAACCCAAAGGAATGCAGGGAAAGAGAAAAAGAAACAACAAGAAAACATATTGTATATGATATTCAAAACATTAAGCCACTGGTATGGCCTCCCTGTCACAGGGAGACCCTCTAGGACCTTTTCTGAAGAAAATCCCGAGATTCAGAAAAGGTCCTAGAGGGTCACCCTGTGACAGGGCATTGCCCCTTTTTTGCCAGATCAGGGGAAGGTCAGGGGTGGAGGTACCGTGGGGTCTCAGGGGAGCAGCTGTTTACCAGGAAGGATGGGAGAATGCCAATTTGTAATAATTTATAGGGTTTTACTGACGTGTTCTAGAGCCTGCTGCTGGTTATGTGGCCACATGGCTGAAGCTGGAGTCCCAGCTCTGGCAGAGGAGGAGCCCTGGGTGAGGTTTGCAGGAGGCTGAGTCCCTCTAGCTCAGGCTGTGTAGGGCGCACAAATTCAGTTTTTTATATTTATATTAATACTTATGATTTTTATACTAACACTGTCCCCTGGATAACCAAGCATTTTCAGAGTTGTTTCAGATGGGTATTTATTTGAAGCTGGAGCCTTTATTTGCTCATAGTCACTGACTCCTAATAAATAACACTCTAACACCCACCTAACAGGTCCTCTGAATTTAGTAGACTGAAAACATCAGTAACATACCACATGGTTTCCGAAGACCCTACCTACAGCTGGGAATCTGACAGCTGCGTGATATGGACCCCCACAGGGTTCACAGGTCAAGGAACACGTGCTCCCCAGCAGCAGAAGGCAGGCATTGGACCGGCGCATGTGGAGTGCAGCACTGTAGCCTTGTAGGCATGGGACATTTCAGCATGGGTCAAGGGCTCCCCGTACCAGTCCCTCTGCCAGGGCTTGGATCACCCTAATTTATTGTCTTTTCAGCTCAGTGAGGTAGATACTGTTGGCACCTCCAGTTTACAGACCAGAATCTGAGGCTCCAAGAGGCTTATGGACACGCCCGATGGCCTGTCCATGCTGGAGTCCCTCCGTCTTCTCCAGAGCCTGCCCTTGCCCCCTGCACTGCAGCCCCATGTCCTTGTCTGTGTCAGAGTCTTCTGTCCCCTCCTCACTGCGTACTTCCCACCCCCAGGCTGGCACAAGGTAGGTAGGTACTTGGGAAATACTGGCAAAAGCTGGAACAAGTAAATGAATGAAGGGATGAAGTCTACATGGTCGAGGAGGTTGGGTGGCACAGGCTCAGGCCATATTTTGAAATGGAAATGACAGCACCGATTGAGCCTTCTTGAATCCAATGTCTGCCCCTGCTTGACTGTTTCACACAATTCCTTAAATTGTGACTAGAGTGAATAAAAGAGATGGCCCTTCCTTAGGTGATGATTTCCCTTACTAGCCCCTTGAGATATGACCCCGAAGGCTCAGCCAGAGCTGCAGGGAGATGCCGACTGCACTGCTCACTGCCACCCTGTGGGCTCAGATGGGTGTTGGCAGATAAGGAACCTCCCGGCCCAGGAGTCAGGCTTTCCACTGAAAGCAGCCTGGGAAGCTTGCGGTCAGCTGAAAGTTTCTCCTGACACAGTGTATGTGGCAGATGCGTTTCCTAACTTCCTGACTTTGGGGCAGCCCATCTGGCTTCTGATCTGGGGAGGCAGCTGGAGGCAGAACCCCAGATGCTAGCCTTTCCCATCCCTGCTGTCTGCCTCTCCTATGCCCCTGCCTCAGCACAGCTTTGCCTGGAGAACCTGAGCCCTGGTGGGGCTTCATGTATGTGGCTCCAAAGGTGTCTGGAGCCCACCGCCCCAGAGAAAGAGATAGTTAGACACCATGAGAAGCTTCTCTGCCCAATTCACCATTCCTGCTTTGACAGACACTCACACCCCGGAAGGCTGGTCAGAGGCATGCCAGCCACACTCGGTCCTTTCCTTTGCTCTGGCCCTTTTGTCTCACCTTGCCATCCTCCCTATTCATTCATGGAGTCACGCCTGGAAGCCCCCTGGAAGGCCGGGTGGATGCAGGGCAGCTGCAGTGGGTGGAAATGAAGCAAACCCAGGGGGTTCCTCCCTGGGCTCCTGGATGTCCTGCCGAGAGGAGAACTGGAGTGTGTTTGAAATATCAGCCTCACAGAGGTTGCAGTGAGCCAAGATCTCACCATCGCACTCCAGCCTGGGCAACAAGAGCGAAACTTCAGGAAAAAAAAAAAAGGAAATACCAGCCTTATTTGTGTTCACACACATCATGCTTCAGTGGCCCTACTCACCCTACACAGAGTTCAGGAAAGACTTCACATTCATTGCCGAGCCAAAAGGCACTGGGGTACAAGTCTGACAGTGTGATCCCAAGCTAAACATCATCACATGCCACCAACCACAGAAAGCGTTTCCCGCCTCACCCAAAGCCTCTGCTTGTCCAGGCCCCTGTAGGTAGGGTTGCCAGGTAAAATGCAGAGCACCCTGTGGAATGTGAACATCAGGTAAACAATGAGTACATTTTTGAAATAAATGTGTCCCAAATATTGCATATGACACACTTAATAAATTACTTATGTATCTGACGTTCAAATTAACTGGATGTCCTGTATTTTTATTTTCTAAACCCAGCAACCCTATCATTCCTGGGCCATCACCGGTGCAGATAATTGAGGAATAACGAATAGCTATTGTCCATGACTCATTCTTTGTGTCCATAGGTTTCTAACAATAACAACAACAAATCTTACTTGGACTATGACATAGTTACAGCTGTTCAGAGAAGTCCCCCGGCATCTACTCCTGCAGGTCTCAGGCATGTCCTTGGTGTATCAGCCAGAATGATCTTTCTATGAGAAAAATATGACAAGGTCAGGCCTAAATTCAAATATTCCTTTACAGTTTCCTGTGTCTCTCATGAAAAACAAAACAAAACCTTACTGTGTTCACAAAGGCTTTGTCCCTGGAACCCTTCATAACCCTCCTGCCTCACCATAATTCACTATGGGCTTCATGGCAGGTGAGAGAGAATAAACAAGAGAAGGTCAGTGTGTGTTCACATCCCAGGCCCAAGGTGGGAAGAGAGAAGGGGTGTCCCGCTCAGTCCCTTCTGCTCCCTCCTTAGCTGGGCTCCTGTGGTAGAGCTAAGAAACGAGAAGGAAAAAATATAAATTTCATAAAAGGACAGATCAAATTTCCATTCTTCATAAATATAACTATATATCTATAAACTATAAAAGAATCACTGGCTGGGCAGGGTGGCTCATGCCTTTAAGCCCAGCACTGTGGGAGGCCGAGGTGGACAGATCACTTGAGGTCAGGAGTTGAAGGCCAGCTAGGCCAACATGGTGAAACGCCGTTTCTACTAAAAATACAAAATGTAACCGGGGATGGTGGTATGTGTCTGTGATCCCAACTACTCGGGAGGCTGAGGTAGGAGAATTGCTTGAACCCAGGAGGTGGAGGCTGCAGCTAGCCAAGATCGTGCCACTGCATTCCAGCCTGGGAACAAAGAGAGACTCTGTCTCAAAAATAAAAATAAAAAATCAGTTGTCTTAGAAGTATTAATAGTAGGAAAAAATGAGAATCCAAAAAGATGATTGGATATGAGATCAGTAAAAAATAAAGCAAGAGTTTTTTCTCATAAAGCAGCAATAATTAATTTAAAATACGGTAAAACAGTAACGATAGCAAATAAAAGCATAAAGAAAGTAAAAATAATCCTAGCAGGAAATGAGAAGACACCCATTTTCAGAGGCTTAAAGTATTTACTTAGAAAATTGGGAAAACTGTGTTGGTTTTGGATTTGTGATGGTTCGACGTAGGACTTTACAAAGGTTGGAAAACAATGTGAATTCAGGAGAAGCCACACTTCAGGTACACATACACTCATTCATTCACTTCCAGTACAGTACTCGATAAATTCCATGAGCCAGTCAGCACCCTGTTAAATAGACCTTGTGTTAGATACTGTTGGCATCTCCAGTTTACAGACTGGAATCTGAGGCTCCAAGAGGTTTAGGGACATGCCCAATGGCCTGCCCAAAAATCTGGCTATGGTTCAGGTAGTCCAGGCTCAGCCATGACGTTTGGTAGGTTAGACGTATTAAATGACTTTCCATCTAAGACATCATTTTGCAATGTGTTTATCAGGACCTAAACACATCATAGTCAAGGAACATGTGTACATGCTTCTTCTTGTTTTTCTATTAATCTGGGGGAAGGCTTAATTATTTGTGTGCTGGGTGCCAAGCACATGTGGAATGGTGATCAGATTAAAAATTATCAATCAGAAATGAATCAGAAATTGTTCCCCTCATTCTCATCTGGTTTTGTGAGTTTTGATCCAGAGCTTCTCTCTGCCCAAGGAAAGCAGTAAATCCATGAAAGTGTGTTCGCAGGTGTGAGGTGGGAGGAGTAGGAGCCTTTCTGGAGGTGGGACACATATGTGGCTGCCCCCTCAAGCAAGTAGGGACATGGCCTCATTCCAGCGCAGCCCTGGGTCATGGGAGTGTGGTCCTATTCCATGCAGACCTGAGACACCGAGGGCTCACTGAGGCCTGAGACTGAGCCCTGAGTGCCACCATCACTGCTGGGCTGCAGAAATCATTCAGGTGGCTGAGTGGGGGACAGAAGGCACGGTATCCCCACCCACAAATGGACCATGTGGATTCATGATGCCCATGTGTTCTTCTAAATGGTGTCTGTAGCTCCCCATCCCCCTGCACCATCTCAGAGAGGAGAGCAGGTGGCCCCTGCCATCAAAGAAAGAAAGCACATCCCGAGATTGAATTTTCCAATCTTCAGAAAAGTGGGGGCTCAGAGTCAGAGCTAATCTGATTTACAAAAATACAGAAATGTGATGTTTCTTGTAACCAAAGCTATGGAAACTCATGTGAACACATTCACAATTTGTTATGCTTAAATCATCTTTATTCAGCTCAGGGGTGGGGTGGGTGGGAGCATGAACTTCAGGTCCAGGAAGATGGGTTTGGATCCAGCCTCTGCCACTTGCTCTCTGGAATAACACTCAAAACATTTAACTCCTCTAAGCTTCAGTGTGCTCATACAAAAAATGGGGATAGCAATACTGGTCCTATGACATTGTGTGAGGATAGAATAGTACACAATAAGCCATATTAGCAGTGCTGGTTAAGGTGTGTGGCGCACAGTATGTGCTCAGCCAATAGCCTCTGTGTGTAGTAACAGCTCTGGTAGTAATTTTGGTAGCTGGAGGGATGGCAATAATGGTGACAGCAACAAGTATTTTATCTGCATTTCACAGATGAAGATAGAGGCTCAGAGAAAATAAATATCCTCGAGTCACCGGGTACCTTGCCACCCCGAGACACATCCTAACACCTGGCACATGTAATTTTAATCATTATCTGGGTGAATGGATTAATGAAAGGGGAAAGCGGGGCCGGTGGTGTGGGGGTTGGTGTGAATGCCCACTGAGGTCTGAAGTGGGGTGCAGATTCGTCCATCAGTAGAAAGTTACTTCGGTCACATCTGCAGTGGGGAACTCTTCCCTAGAGGCCTAGGCTGGGAAAACCTAGCAAGGGCAATCAGTCAAGAAAAAGAAATAAAGAGCATCCAAATCGGAAAGGAAGAAATTAAATTATCCCTGTTTGTAGACAACACGATCTTGTATATAGAAAATTCTAAATACTCCACCAATCTTAAATTTAGCGAATGGATTCAGTAAAGTTGCAGGATAAAAAATCAACATACAAAAATCAGCAGCATTTCCATAAATCAATAATGAACTGGCTGAGAAAGAAATCAAGACAACAATCCCATTTACAATGGCTCCAAAAAAAATGAAATATCTAGGAGTGAATTGAACCAAGGAGTATAGAATCTCTACTGTGAAAACTATAAAACACTGAAGAAAAAGAACTGAAGAGGATACAAAAAATGGAAAGACATCTCATGTTCAGAGATTGAAAGAATTAATATTGTTAAAAATGACCATGCTACCCAAAGTTATCTACAGATTCAATGCCATCCCTTTTAAAATACCAATGACATTCTTCGAATAAGAAGAAATAATAATCCTGGCCAGGCATGGTGGCTCACATCTATAATCCTAGCACGTCAGAGGCCAAAGCAGGAAGATTGCTTGAGGCCAAGAATTCAAGACCAACCTGGCCAACATAGCAAGACCCCATCTTTATTTTAAAAGAAAAAGAAATCACAAAATTGGTATGGAACTAAAAAAAGACACCAAATGGTCAAATTAATCCTGAGCAAAAAGTGAAAAGTTGAAGGCATCACACTACCTGACATCATAATGTATGCTAATCAAAACAAATCTATGATATCAAATCTATGATAATCAAAACAGCATGGTACTCCTATAAAAGCAGATACATATAGGCCAATGGAATAGAATAGAGAACACAGAAGTAAATTCACATATTTATAGCCAATTGATTTTTGACAAAGACACCAAGAACATACACTGGGAGAAAGGACAATAAATGTTCAATAAATGGTGCTGAGAAAACCAGATATCCATATGCAGAATCATGAAGCTAAGTAGGCCCCTATCTCTTACACATTAAAAAATCAAAACAAAATGGATTATCCCCTCAAACATAAGACCTAAACGTACGAAACTAGCAGGAAAATTGCTTTAGGATATTGGTCTGGATGGAGATTTTATGGCGAGACCTCAAAAGCACTGGGAGCAAAAGCAAAAATAAACCAATAGGGTTATATCAAACTTAAAATTTTCTGCACGGAAAAGAAAACAATCGACCGAGTAAAGAGATGACCTGCAGAGTGGGAGAAAATATTTGCAAGCTATTCATCCAATAAGGGATTAATATCCCGAGTATACAAGGAACTCAACAGTTCAACAGCCAAATATTCAAATAATCCACTTTAAAAATAGGCAAATTATCTGAACAGACACTTCTCAAAAAAGATATACAAATGATCAAGTATATAAATCACTCTCAATATCACTATTCCCAAGATAAATGCAAATAAAATTAAAATAAAATATCTCAACCCAGGTAGACTGGCTTTTATCAATAAGACAAAAAAAGAATAAATACGGATGAGGATGCAGAGCAAAGGGAACTTTTATACACTGTTGGTAGAAACAAAAAGTACTACAGCCACTATGGAAAACAGAATGAAGCTTTCTCGAAAACCTAAAACTAGAATTATCACATGATCTAGCGATCCCACTACTGGGTATTCAAAGAAAAGGACCCCAGTACGTTAAACAGCTATCTGCACTCCTATGCTTATTGCAGAGCTATCCATAACAGCCAAGACATGAAATCCTCCTAAGTGTCTGTCAATGAATGAATGGATAAAGAAAATGTAGTAACTAAACACAATAGAATACTGTTCATCCGTAACAAAGAATAAAATTCTGCCATTCATGTCAATGGATGAGCCATTATGTTAAGTGAAATAAAGCCAGGAAAAGAAAATTAAACACAGCATGTTCTCACTCCTTTGTGGGAGCTAAGAAAACTTAGTTAATCTCAAAGAAGTAAAGAGTACAACAAAATATGATAGAGGCTGAGAAGATTAGGGGGGATGAGAAATGGGAAAGGTGGGGCAATGGGTACAAAATTACAGCTAGATAGGAGAAATGAGTTGTAGCCTTCTCTAGCACTGTAGGATGACCATAGCCACAAAAAAAATATTGCATACTGTCAAATAGCTAAAAGAGAGGATTTTGAGTATTATCAACACAAAACAATGATAAGATTTTTTTATTTTTTATTTATTTTTTTTTTGGGGGGGACGGAGTTTCGCTCTTGTTACCCAGGCTGGAGTGCAATGGTGCAATCTTGGCTCACCGCAACCTCCGTCTCCTGGGTTCAGGCAATTCTCCTGCCTCAGCCTCCTGAGTAGCTGGGATTACAGGCACGCGCCACCATGCCCAGCTAATTTTTTGTATTTTTTTAGTAGAGACGGGGTTTCACCATGTTGACCAGGATGGTCTCGATCTGTTGACCTCGTGATTCACCCGCCTCGGCCTCCCAAAGCGCTGGGATTACAGGCTTGAGCCACCATGCCCGGCTTAACAATGATAAGATTTTGAGGTGACGGATATGCTGCTTATCTTGATTTAATCATTGCAGATTACCTACATGTGTCAAAATAGTCCACTGTGCCCATACATATGTAAAATAATTGTGTCAAAAATAAAATTGTTTAAATTAAAAAGAGAGTAAAGAATACATTCCCAAAATTAAAAGCAAACTCCAAGAAAAGACTATAGTTATATCCCCACGTGTTAATCTGAAAAGATGGCTGGGGCATGTAAGAGAAAACAATTGTAGAAGAGCATCTGCTGTATGATCTTATTGGTGCAAGGTAAGGGAATATGTGTGTGTGTGGTCGCGTGTGTGTCCCTGAGCCTATTTCATTGGAGACAGTTGCTGCCATCTGCCAGTTACAATTAAAGGTACAGAATGAGAATAGCTCTCTCCTTCTCCTCAAAACCTCAATACAGCATAATGTGTTTCTCTGGGGTTTGGAAGTTTCCAAATGTTCAGGACGGAAAGAAGGGTGACAGAGTTGCACTGGCGAAAGTGAAAATAAAAACAGGTAATGTGATTTTAAAAGCAAATTGGATGCTATTCCCAGGTAACAGAAAGATATTTATGTGTCATTCTTTTTAAGAATGAAATGGCATTATTAGAGAGGCATCAATATAATATATATGCGTGTAAATAGAGAGCACACAATATATTTTGTGTGTATACCTATGTATATAATGCATACACACATATTTGCTCAGTTTCCTGGCTGCCTCAGGAAAGAAAAGCCGTAACTTCCACCCCCTTCTTGTGGTTGAGCTGTCCCTTAGTGATCGTAAAATATATCCATGACTGGGAAATTAATTTGTGTAACCCTTTGTCCTCATTCTACAAGTAGAATAAGCATGTTCCTCTTCCCAGAGACAAAGGAAGGGGACCGAGCTGGAAAGAGGATTTTTGGGTAATTTTGGCAATCCATGCCACCCCTGTCAACCTCAGTTGACCGAAGTGTGGAATGGGGATTTACTCTCTGTACAACTCCTAGAGTGCTGTGTTGATCCAAAGCGACAGAAAGCTCCAGCGGTCACAGACTGCTGGGATACAGAAAGGGAAACAGAAAGCAGTCACACTGGCCCTCTGCCCTTGTGATAAGGCTGCCTCCTACTGCTGGCACCCAGGGCGGCTGGAAAAGAGGCCAGGGGAAGGCTCCCCTGAGCAATAAGAGAGAGGCCTCAAATATGCAGAGAAGCCCATGCACTGTCCTCAGGGCGTGTGCATGGCCTCCACTGTGCAACTCTTTGAAACAGGAGAATCCCCTGATCTCCTTCACATGGTGCATGATGGGGGTGTGGCTCACCTGTGTGGCTGCCCCACTACTCAAACCCCTAGGGGGAGCATGCAGATGGGCAGGTTCAGAGGCTGGGGTGAGTGCTTTGGGCTCTGGTCCTGCAGTAGTGTCGAGGAATGGGTGTCTATAAACCCAGTGTTACAAAGCACTTTCACCTTTGCTGTACACAGATGGCTCATGTGTTAATCAACTGAATGGACCCTCTGCCTTATCACAAGGGCAGAGGGCCAGTGTGACTGCTTTCTGTATCCCAAGAGTTCTTGCCCAGCATCCTGGAAGAATCCGATCACAAGCAGGCTAGAAGGATGAGTGCAAGATTTTATTGAGTGGTGGAGGTGATTCTCAGTGAGATGGATGGGGACCCGGAAAGGGGAATGGAGTGGGAAGGTGATTTTCCCCTGGAGGCGGGCCACCCAGTAGCTGGTCTCCTCTCTGATCACCCCTGGCTAAACTCCCCTCAGTGTTCAGGTGTCCCTCCTCTTCTCTCTCTCTGCCACATCATTCCACTGTCCATCAGCTTATCAACTGGTCTGCTGGTCTGCTTCTGCAGCCTGGGGTTCAGGGTTTATATGGCTGCAGAATAGGGGATGTGGCAGGCCAAAAGGCAACTTTTTAGGCACAAAAACAGAAATGTCTGTCCCCATTTAGGGCCACAGGTCTTCAGGCTTGAGGGTGGGGCCTTTGCTGGGGAGCCACCTTTTTTTTACCCAGTGTTTCACTGTCTCCTGTCACCATCATTTCCCCCCTCTGAAGAAGCATATCTAACTGCCGTTGGAATATGGATGATGTCCAGTCTTAGCTAATTCCTGCTGACGGGGCATTGTTTTGGGGGAAATGTTAGTCAGATTCCTCACAGAGATCTATCTAAGGGTCCCTGGCAAAGGGAAGCCATCATCTAAGGCTCCAGTTGCCTGATCATTTTGAGTTTGATGACCTCTAAGTGACAGAAAAAAAAAGTTTTATAAGGTTAAGTATGCATGGGTTAAAAATGTGTATTGTACAAGGAAAGAATCTAGTACCAAAGATTACAGAAATAAGAAGTAAAATATACTAATTATCCTGAAAACACTATTGTGCCCCATGGTATAGAAGAGAACAAAGGTAAGAACAGCAAGCATAGACAAGACTATAAAGAGAATATTCATGGAATATTAATTAACACTTTTCTTTTGTGATTTTTAGCTTGAGGTTCCCGATCTCTTCACATTGGTATTTTGGGCGCTCTTCTGTATTGAAAGAGGTGACTCTGTCGACTTCCCAGGACTTTACTCAGGTATAATGAATCCAAGAGTCTATTCTGGTGACCTTCACAGCCATAAGAGTGGAAAGAATTACAGTGCAAGGTCCCTCCCAACCAGGGCCTATTGAGGGAGAAAGGTGAGAAAGTACCTTTACACTACTAGTTTCCCTGGGCTGAATAGAGGTGGCCCTGGTTCATGGAATTGGGCCTTCAACAGTTGTTTTAGTTCCTGTTGGAAATGGACCATCAAGGTTATGTGTTTAATTAAATCAGAGGTTTCTTAGTCTAGCAAGAAATTACAGTGCGAAAAGGCCATCCATACATAGTCTCAGAGGGTCTCGAACTCAGTCTTAAGGAGTGTTTCCGATGCATAGCAGTACAATGGAAAGAAGGGTAGTCCAGGGGAGGTGAGTGCCCTGAGACAGTTTCCTGATAAAAGGCAAATATCATTTGTCTTTTCTACCTTTCCTGAGGATTGTGGTCTCTAAACACAATGAAGATGGTAGTGTATGCCTAGTGCCTTTGAGACCCCCTCTGGGTGACAGATGCCTTGAATGAGGGGCCATTATTGCTCTGGTGGAGCTTACAAAGTCCAAAGTGAGGAATTATTTCATTGATTAGTACTATTAACACCTCAGAGGCTTTCTTGGTCTGACATGAAAATGCTTCTACTTAGTGAAGGTATCTATCCATACTAGGAGGTACTGCCTTTGGCATATGGGTGAAATCAATTTGCCATTCTTCTACCAGGTATCCTTAGGGGAAGAAGTCATTAATTAAGGGGATTGTTTTGAGGCAGGTCTTGCAAGCATTAAAAACCTGCTTAACTGTTGGTATCAGGTTTTTACCTGAGAACAATCTCTGAGCCAGTTGACAGGTTATATCTTTACCTAGGTAGAAGTCCTGGTGAATGCTTTTAAGAACTTTCCACTGGTTTCCAGCTGGTAGATGAAGCATGCCATCCTCTGATTATAACCATCCTAAGGACTAAAGGATGTATCCCCTAAAGGTGGCCTGTTCTATTTCCACAGGAGAGTATTGAGGTTTTATTTCTCTTTTGGGGCCCTCCCAGATCAGGAGGGCTTCAAGTGGGTCAGACCTGGGGCCCCCTTGCTGCTGATTTAGCCGCTTGGTCTGCCAGCCTGTTTCCCTCAGCTATTTCATCCATTCCTCTTTGGTGACCTTTACAATGTATTACTGCCACTTCCCATGGGAGGAAAAGCGAGCAAAAAAATCTATTAATTTCCTCATGGCATTTAATGGGATACCCATTAGCTGTGAGGAAGTTCCTCTCTTTCCAGATAATGACATGGGTATGGAGAACTAGGAAAGCATACTTAGAATCAGTATAAAGGTTAACTGTTTTTCCTTGGCTTACTTTGAGTGCCCTCATGAGGGCGATTAGTTCAACCAGTTGAGCACTTGTGCCTGAGGGAAAGCTGTACTCTCAACAATCTCGTTCAGAGTAACTATTGCATACCCTCCTTATGGGTTCCTTGTTTGACAAAAGAACATCTGTCCGTAAAGATAATCCAGTCCGGGTTCTCTAAGGGGCTTTCCCTGAGGTCTTCTCTGGCCACATAAATTTGTACTACTATTTGTTCACAGTTATGTTAAGTTCTTCAGCTTCCTCTGGGAGGAAGGTGGTTAGATTTAGGGAGGAACAGGTTCTTAACTGGACTGCAGATCCTTCTAATAACTGAGCTTGATACCTGAGGAGGTGGTTTTGTCTGTTAGCCAGAGACTTTTCTTAGAATTAGTCCTGCCACATTATGTAGGGTATAAATGGTTAAGTTTACCCATGGTAAACTTAGTAGCCTCTGGTACCAGCAAGGCTACTGCTGCGATGGCCCAGAGGCAGGCCAGTCATGCTTTGGCTACCAAATCGAGCCCTTACTCAGATAGCCTACAGGCTGCTGGCTGGACCCCAGACCTATGTTAGGACTCCCAGTGCCATTCCCTTTCTTTCTGACACATAAAGATTAAATATTTTTCCTTTGGGTACACTAAGGGCTGGTACCTTAAGCAAGGCTTGTTTTAGTTGGTCAAAGGCCTTTTTAGCCTCCAGTTCCCAAATTAGACAGCGAATGTTAGCTGCTTGAGTCTCCTTTATTAGGTGATATAAGGGATGTGCTATTTCACCACACCCAGGTATCCACCGTCTGCAGAATCCTGTAATGCATAAGAATCCCCACAGTTACTTGAGTGTTTGGGGGAGGAGAAAGGAGGAGATAGGTTTAATACTTTCTTTGGCCAATGCCTTGTTCCCCTCTGACAAGACCAGGCCTAGGTACTTCACTGAAGTCTGAAAGAGCTGAGCTTCAGATTTTGAAAACTTATATCCTTATAACCCTGCAGAGAGAAGAAGCCCAGCATGGAGAGTGAGGCCTCAAGGAGAACGAGAAACGCACTTGAAGGAGAGCAGACTGGTGGGGGCAGTGGGGCCTGAATAGGAGAAGGAGGCTTGGATGCGGCTGAGTGGCCTGGCATGGGCACTCAGAACTCAGCAGGGACGGAAACCATTCTGAGAGCTAAGAGTGACAAACTTGTGTTGGATGGAGAACCATCTCTTAATGACGTTCTTTAGATTTACTGGTGCCATGTGCTGGTAAACTGTAGCTGTTTCAACATCAAACACGGATAGTGACCCTGCAGCCCGCAGCCGAGTACACGGCTCCCCTGGCAGTTGATGCCAAGGCTCACACACCAGTCCATGTTGCTACATATCAATCAATAGGCAACAAAGACAGTGTGATGAGGAATGGGATCTTTACCATAGTCCCGGAGTGCATCCTCACAACATAGTCACTGATTAAAACCAGAAAAAGAATAAATTTACATTGGCAAAGTGTGACACCCACCACCTTAATTAAATGATCAACACAAACATCATCAGCCTGGGGCAAACTAAAATTACGTGCTGCCCGGTAGAATGGGAGAACAGCACCATGGAGTGTCTATGGTATTTCTGCTGAAGTCACAGAACCTCAATGGCATCCTGAGCCAAAACATCCGAAAAAAACAAAGTGAGAAGCATTCTACACAGTAACTCTCCTGTGGTCTTCACACCGTGTTCAGGTCAGGAAGGTGAAGAGAAGACAGAGTGACTTTGTGAGTTTCAGGACACTGAAGAACCGTGACAACTGAATAAGGCACATGGCTGGGAAATGGATCCTTTGCTATAAAGGACACTACTGGGGCATTGGGTACATTTTGCATAGGGCCTGAAGGCTATTTGGAGTTATTGTATCAGTGCTAATTTCTTGACTATGGTTATAATAGAAAACTGTCTTTGTAAGAAACAATCAATAACGTATTGGGGTGTTGGGGTTTCTTGTTGGCAATCTACTCTCATAGATTCAGGAAAAAATATTTGTACTGTGCCAGCAATTTTTCTGTAAATTTGATGTTTCAAGATAATAAAAAGAAAAAGGAAACTGAGGTTCAAAATGTTATATAACCTGACTGAGTCCACATGGGTAATAAGTGACAGCTCTGGGTCAAAACTCCAGTGCCTTTCCCTTAAAGCCATGCCCTGCCCCGCCAACCACATCCAAGGTCCTCCACATTCCGAGTTGGCCTCTGTTCCTGCTCATCACCTGCAAAACAGCCCTGACTCCCCACAGCCGAGCTGCCAGAGCTGCTCCCCACCTGCCCTGCCCTGCTCTGACCTGGCTCCCCCATCCCACACCTGACCCAGCACCCACCGCACGATGTGGCAGGCAGCACTGGGGCACCTGAAAGACTCCATGCTGCAAATCAGCACTGCCCGGCTTTCTGCTTCCGGGAGTGAGGTCCATTGGCTGAGCTCTCACTCTCTGGAAGAGCTCCAGACTCCTCCTTGAGAGTGTGAGATTTTTTCAAACCAATTTCAAATAAGCCGGGGAAGGTTTTCTTGTCTTGGTTCCCATCATTACCACCTCCACAGTTGGAGATTCCCTCCTAATCGAGACACTTGAACCAGGACCTCACCAACTAGGGCTTCATATATCACTGGGCCACTTAACATGGTCAGCATTGCAGGTTGTCAGACATCACCAAAGACAGTTCTGCCACAGACGGAAACTGTGGCTCTCCCGTGGTCTTCCAGGTGCTTCCCTGACTCTTCCAGTGAACCCTCCAGGGCACAGGGAAGTGGAACCTGCAACATATTTGCCTGCCACTCTGCCCATGCGCCCACCAACTTGGCTGCAGGCTCCAGGGACACGAGCTGGAGGGGCCTGGATTCAGAACTGAGCCAGGTCACAGGGCAGATAGGCTGCCTGGACCAACCTGACCACCCTCGGCTGGAGCAGTGACATCTTCATTGTCTGAAACTAAACCAGGAACCCAGTGGGACTCCCTGAGTGCCTGTGTAAGGGCTCTCAGCTTTCACTGCTAAGGAGCTTGCTAGGGACAGGGTGGGTGACCTCAGCCAGATGGGAATTTCTCTTCTTATGGACCTGGAGTTTCTCTTTGGCAGCTTCTGTGCTCCCCTCAAGGGTCCTTCTGGATCGTCCAGCTTGAGTGCTCTATGAGGAAATGTGCTATGTAAACATCATGCCTATTTCCTGCCTGGAGCACATGTTTTAGGGTAGGGCTCTCAGGGGTGTGGAGGAAGCCTGGCAGCCCCCACCCCTATAAATGCTGCTGTCTACCTTGCCCTCTGACTTGGAGGCAGAGACGCATGCAGCTGAAGGCTCTGTGTGTGGGTGAGTTTAGCCCCATCCCCTGGGTGGTCTCCAGCATGAGGCTCTCAGGCAGAGAGGACCAGCCCAGCAACCACAGGCCTGACCAAGGTCCAGCTGGGAAGAAGGGCGACTCCCCATCCCCCACTGGGAGGTGTTCACGGCACAGTCAACATGGGTGACCTGCAAAGACCCTCCTGCTTTGATATCTTCCTTGGCCAGGTCCATCTCTACAAGGGCTCAGCAGAACCTATAGGAGGGGGAATGAGAGAACAGAACCCAGGGAGAAGGGGGATACTCCATGACTGACCACCTTGAGGGACCCCGCTTATCCCTTTTCATTCTTAGGTCCCTGATCTTTTAGAGCCTGAAAAGAAGGTAACTGAGCATATGAGGGTCAGATGAGTGAGTCAGTGAGTGAATGACCTCATCCTTCCTCCTACCAGCCAGGGAGGGACAGGGGAGGTTGCCTGCAGAGCACTGAAGATTCAGCTGCAGTCAGGGAGGTGAAGCCAGTTCCCCAGGGTAACATGGTGAGGCACCCACAGAGAGGAGACGGCATTGCAGCCCAGGTCCCCGGGCTCCCCAAAGCTCCTTACTCTTCCTCCTCCTCAGCAGCCTGGGGATCCCGCCACCTCCAGCCTGAGGCCTGAGGTGTGAGGCCATGCCAGGTGCCAGACAATGCTGGGAATTTTCCCGGGTGCTTTGGATCTTCCCAGCGCTCTGGTCTCACCTGCCCTGGCTCTCGGGCTCTGCCCAGCTTCCTGAGTCCTGACAGAGCACTGTGGGGGAGGTGTTGGCAGAGGTGGCAGGTGAGCTCAAAACCATCCCTCCTGCAGGAGCAGCAGCTGGAGCCGGAGCCATGTGGCTAAGCCCGCTGGCCCTCACCCTCATCTTGATGGCAGCCTCTGGCACTATGTGTGAAGTGAAGGACGTTTGTGTTGGAAGGCCTGGTATCCCTGGCATTCCTGGATCCCACGGCCTGCCAGGCAGGGATGGAAGAGATGGTGCCAAAGGAGACCCTGGCCCTCCAGGTACTGTGCTGAAGACTCTGCTCTCAGCTGCGGGACACAGACCCCTTTTCAGGAGGCCCATCTGTCCACGCCCCTAGGCTGGGGGCCATAGTGAGCTGGGTGGGACCTGGTGGATTCCTGGGGCCCTTAGGCTGGCGCATCCTGGAGAGTCTGTCCTCAGGACGTGGAGAGTGCCCACGGAGTGATAACTGAGTCAGCCCTAGTGATAATGGGGGTCGAGTCTCACTAGCTCCAACCCAGTTGTGGGTGACAGATCCCACACATCCATGTCCCTTTTCTCTGCAGGCCCCAGGGGTCCCCCTGGAAATACTCCAGGTTCTCCTGGGAATGATGGGCTCCCTGGCGTCCCTGGACAGTGTGGAGAGAAGGGGGAGCCTGGCGAGAGGGGCCCTCCAGGTGAGCAGGGTGGGGCAGGTGGGCAGTGGAAACATGGGCACAGCGACCCTGAAGTCAGTTACACAGGGATGACGGGGATCAGACCAAGCCTGCAGGTTCCCCAAGGCCATTTGGCTCAACCTAAGAAAGCGAACATAAGCTTGAGGAAGAAAGCCAAGGTATCTGGGGAGTGTGGTCACAATTCAGGGAAGGGCAGATGTAGGAAGTCCTCCCTGCCTCATGACTGCCAATAGGGAGTCACTGAGTCAGGTGTGGAACGAGGGACAGCACTGGGAGGCAGGGCCGGCACGTCCTGGGACAGAGGTGCTGGAGGCAATCTGAAGGGTGAATGCAGACCAGGCATCCAGGCAGATGGTGTGATCGGGAGCTCCACAGGCAGACGGGAGCTTGGAAGCTCTGAGTGGTAATCAAGTCCATCAGGGCAGTGCAGAGAGCATCAGGCTTGCCCTTGGTAGAGGGTGTCAGAGAGGGACCTATCCAGAAGACAGAACACCCCACAGAGGAGAGCAGAGAGAGCCGCTTGAGGAACAGAGCAGGAAAGAGGACAAGGGGTGGAGGTTTAGCATGGGCAAGTCTAGTCTGCACTGAAAAATGGAGGAGCAGGGATGTGGAAACACACTGGAGTCTCCTGGACCATCTGAACTGGGGTCCTGGGCAGTGCATATGAGCAATGAGATAACAGAGCTCCAGGATTGCAGACGACAAAACACCTGCGTGGCAGCAAGTGGGGGTCTTCACTGGCCTGCCCCTCATTCTGTGCGGGGCTCTCTCCACAGGGCTACCAGGGCTTCCAGCTCATCTGGACGAAGTGCTCCAAGCCACACTCCAGGACTTCAGACACCAAATCCTGCAGACAAAGGGAGGTAAGGGGACCCTGGGCCTCACAGGGTAGGGGTCTCCCACAAGTTCCCCTCATTCTCAGCACCAGCTTCTAGAGCTTAGAGATGACAGACAAGTGTGCACATGCAGGTCTTGGGGAAAGGACTGATGTGTGCTTTTCTGATGTCTTTGAATGGCCCAGAGGAGACAGAAGCAGACACAATTCACTCCCCATTTCATAGGAGAGCAAGTTCTCCGCCTGTCTTGCTTTCCACTGAATCCCCGGAAATGGCACCATTTCTGGCAATAAGTAGTTGATAAATAGATGAATGAATAAATGGATGAAAGCCTAGAAGAGAATTTAGAAAACTGGGATTGGAAGAGGAAGAGAAGACACAGAGAGAGGCAGAGATGAGATGGAGACACCGGGAGAGCCCGGTGGCAGAAAGCCCAGGTAAGGGAGGTGGCTTAGAGACAAAGCGGTCGGTGGCCTGACCCGGACTCCTCTGCTCTCAGCCCTCAGTCTGCAGGGTTCCATACTGGCAGTGGGAAAGAAGGTCTTCGCCACCAATGGGCAGTCCGTCACTTTTGATGCCGCCCAAGAGGCATGCGCTAGAGCAGGCGGCAGCATTGCTGTCCCAAGGAGTCCAGAGGAAAACGAGGCCATTGCAAGCTTCGCCTATAAGTACAACACGTATGCCTACGTGGGCCTGACCGAGGGTCCCAGCCCTGGAGACTTCCGCTACTCAGACGGGACCCCTGTAAACTACACCAACTGGTATCCAGGGGAGCCCGCGGGTCAGGGAACAGAGACATGTGTGGAGATGTACACAGACGGGCAGTGGAATGACAAGAGCTGCCTGTACTACCGACTGACCATCTGTGAGTTCTGAGAGGCATTTAGGCCACGGAACAGGGAGGACGCTGTTCTGGCCGTCAGCCTCCATCCCGACTGTCCACTTGGTGCGTGAGATGCTGGAACTTCCTTTCAATAGAATTTACTTGGGGCCATTAAGGCTGGAGGCATCCTTAGCCACTTCATTCCCCTGATGGGCCCTGACTCTTCCCCATAATCACTGATAATCACTGACCAGCTTTGACACTCCCCTTGCAAACCCTCCCAGCCCTGCACCCCAGGCAGCCACTCCTAACCTTGGCCTTCAGCATGAGATGGAGCCCTGCTCATTCTCCATCTGGTCCAGCTCCTTCACCTACAGATGGCAGCAGTGAGGTCTTGGGGGTAGAAGGACCCTCTGAAGTCACACAGTGTGCCTGCCTCCTGGTCCCCTCTGCTCTCCCTCTGCAGCCCACTTCCTGCCCAGTGCCATCAGGATGAGCAGTCCTGGCCAAGCATAATGACAGACAGAGGCGGACTTCATGGAAGCCCTGGCTGTGTAAAGCTGAGGACACAGTGGAGATTCTCTGGCACTCTGAGGTCTCTGTGGCAGACCTGGTCAGGTACTCCATGAGGTCAGAGGGCTCAGGGGTGCCCCAGAACAGTGGTGGCCAAGCCAATCCCATGACTGACATGTATGATTCACTCCTTTGAGTCTTTGGATGCCAACTCAGCCACCTGACCTGAAGGCAGCCAGCCTAGGCCTCTAGGGAAGAGCTCCCTCCCGAGTAACTTCCAACTGATGGACAAATCTGCACCCCACATCAGACTTCAGTGGGCATTCACACCACCCCCACACCACTGGCTCTGCTTTCTCCCTTCATTAATCCATTTACCCAGATATTTCATTAAAGTCATTATGTGCCAGGTCTTAGGATGTGTCCTGAGGTGGGCAAGGTACCCAGAGGCGATTGAGGATTTTTTTTCCCTGAGCCTGTATCTTCGTCTGTGAAATGGGCATAAGATATTTGATGCTGTCACAGTTATTACCCCTCCCAGCTATGAAAATTACTACCAGAGCTGTTACTACACATAAAGGCTATTGAGCACATACCAGGCGGCAAGCACTTTTAATACAGCTTATTATTTACTATTCAATCTTCACACAATGGGACCAGTAGTTTTCTCCATTTTTATAAGGACACTGAAGCTTAGAGGAGTTAAATGTTTTGAGTGTTATTTCAGACAGCAGATGGCAGAGGCTGAATCCAAACCTATCTTCCTGGATCTGAAGCTCGTGCTACCAGCCACCCCACCCCTGAGCTGAATAAAAATGATTTAAGCATAATAAATCATGAATGTGTTCACATGAGTTTCCATAGTGTTCGTTACAAGAAATGTCTTATGTAAATCCAATGAACTCTGGCTCTGAGCCCCCAATTTTCTGAAGATTGGAAAATTCAATCTCGGGATGTGCTTTCTTTGTTTGGTGGGGAGGGGCCACCTGCTCTCCTCTCTGAGATGGTGCAGGGGGATGGGGAGCTACAGACACCATTTGGAAGAACACATGGGCATCATGAATCCACGTGGTCTATTTGTGGGTGGGGATACCGTGCCTTCTGTCCCCCACTCAGCCACCTGAATGATTTCTGCAGCCCAGCAGTGATGGTGGCACTCAGGGTTCAGTCTCAGGCCTCAGTGAGCCATCGGAGTCTCAGGTCTGCATGGAACAGGACCGCACTCCCATGACCCAGGGCTGCGCAGGAATGAGGCCATGTCCCTACTTGCTTGAGGGGGCAGCCACATATGTGTCCCACCTCCCACTTCTCCCCCTGTAACACCTGTGAACACCTTCCTCAGTGCATTTATTGCTTTTCTTGGGCAGAAGGAAGCTCTGGATCAACACTCAGAAAACCAATGAGAATGAGGGGAACAATTTCTCAGTCTTTTCTGAATGTCAATTTTTAATCTGATCATCATTCCACATGTGCTTAGGACCCAGCACACAAATTATTCACCTTCTTCAAAATTAAGAAAAAACAAGCAGAAGCACTTACAGATGTTTCTCAACTTATGATGGGGTGACAAAATCAATGTGCAAAAATCACTAGCATCCCTATACACCAATAACAGGCAGTCTAAGAGCCAAATCATGAGTGAATTCTCATTCACAATTGCCATAAAAAGAATAAAATACCTAGAATACACCTAAGAAGGGAAGTGAAGAATCTTTTCAAGGAGAGCTACAAACCACTGCTCAGAGAAATAAGAGATGACACAAACAAACAGAAAAACATTCCATTTCCATGGATAGAAAGAATCAATATCATGAAAATGGCCATACTGCCCAAAGCAATTTATAGGTTCAATACTATTCTCATTAAACTGCCATTGACATTACTCACAAAATTAGATAAAACTATTATAAAATTCATATGGAACCAAGAAAGAGCCCGAATAGCCAAGACAACCCTAAACAAAAAGAACAAAGCTGGATGTATCATGCTATCCAACTTCAAACTACCCTACAAGGCTATAGTAACCAAAACAGCATGGTATTGGTACAAGAACAGACATGTAGACCAGTGGAACGAAATAGAGAACCCAGAAATAGGACCACACACCTACAACCATCAGATCTTTGACAAACCTGACAAAAACAAGCAATAGGGAAAGGATTCCCAATTTAATAAATGGTGCTGGGATAACTGGCCAGCCATATGCAGAAAATTGAAACTGGACCCTTTCCTTATACCACATACAAAAATCAACTTAAGTGGATTAAACACTTAAATGTAAAACCCAAAATTATAAAAAGTCTAGAAGAAAACCTAGGCAATACCATTCAAGACATAGGCACGGGGAAAAATTTAATGATGAACACACCAAAAGCAATTGCAATGAAATTAAAAATTGACAAATAGGATCTAATTAAACTAAAGAGCTTCTGCACAGCAAAAGAAACTATTAACAGAGTAAACACACAACTACAAAATGAGAGAAAATTTTTGTAAACTATGTATATTGATTTTGTATCCTGAGCTTTTGCTGGAGTTGCTTATTAGCTCAAAAAGGTTTTGGGCTGAGACAATGGGTTTTTCTAGATATAGGATCATGTCATCTGCAAACAAAGATAGTTTGACTTTCTTTCCCTCCTATTTGAATACTCTATTTATTTCTCTTTCCTGATTGCCCTGCCAGAATTTCCAATACTACATTGAATAGGAGTGGTGAGAGAGGTCATCTTTGTCTTATGCTGGTTTTCAAGGGAAATGCCTCCAGCTTTTGCCCATTTAATATAATATTGACTGTGGGCTTGTCATATATGGCTCTCATTATATTGAGATATGTTCCTTCAATACCTAGTTTCCTGAGAGTTTTTAACATAATGGGATGTTGAATTTTATCAAAGGCCTTTTTCATCTATTGAAATAATCATGGGGCTTTGGCTTTAGTTCTTTTATATAATGAATCACTTTTATTGATTGGCATATATTGAACCAACCTCGAATCTTGGGGGTGAAGTCAACTTGATTGTGGTGGATAAGCTTTTTGATATGTTGCTTGATTTTGTTTGCCAGTGTTTTGTTAAGGATTTTTGCATTAATGTTCATCAAGAATATTGGCCTGGGATTTTCTTTTTTGTTGTATTTCTGATATCAAAATGATGCTGGCTTCACAGAATGAATTAGGGAGGAGTCTCTTCTTTTCAATTGTTTGGAATAGTTTCAGTAGGAATGGTACCAGCTCTTCTTTGTACCTCTGGTAGCATTAAGCTATAACTCCATCTGGTCCTGGGGTTTTTTTTGGTTGGCAGGTTATTTATTACTGCCTCAACTTCAGAATTCATTATTGGTCTATTCAGGGATTCCATTTCTTCCTTGTTCAGTCTTGGGAGGGCGTATTTATCCATTTATCCAGGAATTTACCCATTTCTTCTGGATTTTCTACTTCATGTGCATGGAGATATTTATAGTATTCTCTGATAGTTGTTTGTATTTCTCTGGGATCAGTGGCAATATCCCCCTTATTGTTTCTTATTGTGTCTACTTGAATCTTCTCTTCTTTATCAGTCTAGCCAGCAGTCTATCTGTTTTTTTTGTTTGTTTGTTTGTTTGTTTGTTTTCCAAAAATCCAGCTCCTGGATTTGTTGATTTTTTTTTAAGAGTTTTTCGTGTCTCGATGTCCTTCAGTTTTGTTCTGATCTTGGTCATTTCTTGTCTTCTGCTAGCTCTGGGGTTTATTTGCTCTTAGTTCTTTAGTTCTTTTAGTTGTGATGTTAGATTGTTAACTTTCTAGCTTTCTGATGTGGGCATTTCATGATATAAATTTTCCTCTTAAAACTGCTTTAGCTGTGTCCTAGGGATTCTGGTACATTGTATCTTTGTTCTCATTAGTTTTAAAGAACTTTTTGATTTATGCCTTAATTTCATTTCAGAAGCAGATTGTTCAATTTCCATGTAGTTGCGTGGTTTTAAGTCAATTTCTTAATCTCGAGCTCTAATTTGATTGCATTGTTGTCTTGAGAGACTGTCATTATGTCAGTTCTTTTTCATTTGTTGAGGAATATTTTACTTGATTTATTTGATCAATTTTAGAGTAAGTATCATGTGTCAATGAGAAGAACGTATATTCTGTTGTTTTGGGATGGAGAGTTCTGTAGATATTTAACAGGTCCACTTGACCCAGAGCTGAGTTCAGGTCCTGAATATCTTTGTTAATTTTCTGTCTCAATTATCTACCTAATATTGACAGTGGGGTGTGAAGTCTCCCACTATTATTGTGTGGGAGTCTAAGTCTCTTTCAAGGTCTTTAAGAACTTGCTTTATGAATCTGAGTCCTCCTATATTGGGCACATATATATTTTGGATAGTTATATCTTCTTGTTGAATTGACGCTTTATCACTATGTAATGCCCTTCTTTTTTTTTTTTTTTTTTTTTATCTTTGTAGGTTTAAAACCTGTTTTGTCAGAAACTAGAATTCCAGCCCCTGCCCTTTTCTGCATTTCATTTGCTTAGTAAATTTTCCTCCATACCTTTACTTTGAGCCTATGTGTGTCTTTGCATGTGAGATGGGTCTCTTGAAGGTAGCAAGCCTAATGGGGTTTTTTTTGGGGTTTTTTTTGCCCTACAGTCTGGCATGTGAACCATGATGGGTCTTAATTCTTTATCCAGCTTGCCATTCTGTGTCTTTTAATTGGAGTCAGTTAGCCCATTTATATTTAAGAATAGTATTGATATGTGTGGATTTGATCCTGTCATGATGATGCTGGCTGCTTATTTTGCAGACTTGTTTATGTGGTTGCTTCATAGTGTCACTGCTCTGTGTCTTTCAGTGTGTTTTTGTAGTGGCTGGTAACAGTTTTCCTTTCTATATTTCGTGCTTCCTTCAGGAACTCTTACAAAGCAGGCCTGATGACGATGAATTCCCTTGGCATTTTCTTGTCTGAAAAGGAGTTTATTTCTCCTTCTCTTATGAAGCTTAGTTTGGTCACATATGAAATTCTTGGTTCGAAATCCTTTTTTTAAGAAAGTTGACTATTGGCCCCCAATCTTTTCTGGCCTGTAGGGTTTCCACTGAGAGACCCACTGTTAGTCTGATAGACTTCCCTTTGTAGGTGGCCTGACCTTCCTCTCAGGCTGCCCTTAACATTTTTTCTTTCATTTTGAACTTGGAGAATCTGATTATTGTGTGTCTTGGAAATGGTCTTCTCATGGAGTATCTTACTGGGGTTCTCTGTGTTTCCTTAATTTGAACATTAGCCTGTTTTGCTAGGTTGGGGAATTTCCCGTGGATGATATCCTGAAGTATGTTTTCCAACTTGGTTCCATTCTCCCCATCACTTTCAGGTACCCCAATCAGTCATAGATTCAGTCTCTTTGCATAATTCCATATTTTTCGGAGGTTTTGTTCATTTCTTTTCATTCTTTTGTGTCTATTTTTGTCTGCCTGGCTTAATTCAGAAAGTAGGTTTTCCACCTCTGAGATGCTTTCCTCTGCTCTGTCTATTCTGCTACTAATACTTGTAATTGCACTGTGAAGTTCTTGTAGTGTGTTTTTCAGCTCTAACACGTTGGTTATGTTTCTCTCAAAACTGGCTGTTTTGGCGGTCAGTTCCCATGTCGTTTTATCAAGATTCTTAGCTTCTTTGCATTGGATTGCAATGTACTCCTGTAGCTCTGCGAAGTTTGTTATTAACCACCTCTGAGGCCTACTTCTGCCCTTTCAGACATCTCAGCCTCAGCCCGCTTCCGGGCCCTTGCTGGAGAGATGTTGCTGTCATTTGGAAAAAAAGGGGGCACTCTGGATTTTTGAGTTTTCAGCATTTTTGCATTGATTTTTTCTAATCTTTGTTGGCTTACCTACCTTTGATCTTTGATGTTGCTGACCTTTGGATGGGGTTTTTGTGGTTTTCCTTGTCGTTGTTGCTGTTTTATGTCTGTTTGTATTTCTTTTAGCAGTCTGCCCACCCTTCCAGAGGGCTGCTGTGGTTTGCTGAGAGGCCACTCCAGAACTTAGTTGCCTCGGTTCTTCCCATACCTGGAGGTATCACCAGTGAAGGCTGTCCCAGGGAAAGATCAGAGCTCTGTCCATAATATGAGCCAGTGGGAGTGGCTGAAGGTCCTGGCTAGGATGTCCTGCCAAGTGAGGAGAAATGAATTGGGTCCCCGCTTAAAGAAGCAGCCTAGTCATGATCAGGCAAAGCTACTGTATGTGCTGCTGGGGGGATCCCTTCTTTCCTGGACTGTTTGGACTCTCCAAAGCCCATAGACTGAAATGGCTGAGTTGATCCTCCTCTCTGGGACTCCATTCTGTCTCAGGCAGGCTCCACCCTGTTACTGGTAGCTGCCTGGAATTCCAAGCCAGTGGGTCTTATCTCATGAAGTCCCATGGAAGTGGAGCCCACAGAATGAGGCTGCTCAGCTCCCTGGATTCTGCCCCCTTCCTAGGGGTATGTGTGGACCTCCCACCTTGCCTGAGTGGCAGACACATTTGTTGGGGATCCCAGGGCTAGAGTATATAAAACTCCTGGGTCTCTGTGTGTGCCTGAACAGCTGCTCTGCCAAGACTTTACACAGCTCTGTGTGTCGGACCTGGTGTGGGCTCACAAGGGGATCTCCTGATCAGTGGGTTGCAAAGATCTGTGGGAGAACAGTGGTTTCCTGGGATCACACAATCACACACCACTTCCCTTGGCTGGGGATGGGGGTTCCCTTGGCTCTGTGTCACTCCTGGGTGGGCTATCATCCTACCCTGCTTTCCTCCATTGTCTGTGGGTCAAGTTGTTTCCCTGATCAGTCCCAATGTGACTATCTGGATATTTCCATTTCAGATGCTGTATTCACTTGCCCCTTTCATTCCTCTCTGTGAGTGCTGTGAACCACATCTGCTTCTAATCGGCCATCTTGGCCTCTTTCCTATCTTCTCATTTCCTTTTAGATTTATTTTTACTTACTTTAAGGTTTAATTTTCTATTGTTGCTATACTATTTTATTATAAATTAATTATTGCTGGTTTTAAGAAAAACTCCTGATACATTATTTGTTGATCTTATACCTTACCATCTTTTTGGATCCTCATGTTCCCCCAATACTTCTATTATAACTGATTCGGTTATATTTTATATGTTTCTGTTTACAAACAGTAGACATTTTGTGTATCTCTTTATGCCATTTATATTTTTATATCCCTATTTATAGGTGCCAGGACAGCCTATACATTTTTTAAGAGACTCATTGAAATTTTTCACTGAGTCATTGTGATATAATTTTATGTCTAGAAAACCCCATAATCCTTCCCAAAATCTTCTTCAGCTGATAAACAACTTCAGCAAAATTTCAGGATTCAAAAGCAACATAAAAAAAATCCCTAGCATTCCTATACACAGCAACAAAAGACAAGCCAAGAGCCAAATTAGAAATGCAATCCCATTCACAATTGCCACAAAAAGAATAAAATACCTAACAATACAGCTAACCGGGGAAGTGAAAAATCTCTACAATGAGAATGACAAAACTCTGCTCAAAGAAATCACAGATGGCACAAACAAATTTTTAAAAATCCCATGCTCCTGGGTACAAAGAATCAATACTATTGAAATAGCCATACTGCCCAAAGCATTTTACAGATTCAATGCTATTCGTATCAAACTAACAGTAACATTCTTCACACAACTGTCAAACACTATTTAAAAATTCAAATGGAACCAAAAAAGAGAACAAAGTTGGAGGCATCACATTATCCAAACCTCAAACTATTCCACAAGGCTGCAGTAACCAAAACAGCATGGTACTAGTACAAAAACAGACGCATAGACCAAGGGAATGGAATAGAGAGCCCAGAAATAAGGCTGCACTACTACAACCATCTGATTCTCAACAAAGTTGAAAAAAACAAGCACTGGGTAAAGAACTTCCTATTCAATAAATTGTACTGGAATAACTGGCCAGCCATGTGCAGAAGATTGAAACTGGACCCCCTTTTTTAAATACCATATACAAAAATCAACTCAAGATGGATTAAAGTCTTAAATGTAAAACCCCAAACTATGAAAACCATGGAAGACAACCTAGGCAATACCATTCTGGACATAGGAGCAGGCAAAGGTTTCCATAACAAACATACCAAAAGCAATCGCAATGAATGCAAAAAATTGACAAATAAGATCAAATTAAACTTAAGAGCTTCTGCACAGCAAAAGAAACTACCAACAGAGTAAACAAACAACATACAGAATGGGAGAAAATATGTTCAAGCTATACATGTGACAAAAATCTAATATCCAGCATCTATAGAAACAAGCAAATTCATAAGAAAAAAATTAAAAACTGAGCAAAGAACTTGAACAGACACTTTCCAAAAGAAGACATATGTGCAGCCAATGAGTATATGAAAAAAACTCAGCATCACTTATTATTTAAAAAATACAGATCAAAACCAAAATGAAAAAACATCTCACACCAGTCAGAATAACTATTATTAAAAATTTTTTAAATAAGAGTTGCTGATGAGGTTGCAGAGAAAAGGGAATACTCATACACTGTTGGATAGAGTGTAAATTAGTTCAGTTGTTGTAAAAAATAGTGTGGCAGTTCGTTAAAGAGCCAAAAACAGAACTACCATTTGACCCGGCAATCTCATTACTGGGTATATACCCAAAGGAATATAAATCATTCTACCATACAGACACATGCATGTGAATGTTTGTTGCAGCACTACTTACAATAGCAAGGACATGGAATCAACCCAAATGCCCATCAATGACAAAACAGTTTTGAGACTACATATCAGTTTTGAGAACAAGTGAGCTTCAAGCTCCAAGATCTAAGAGATTGAATTTATGCTCTTAATAAAACCTGCTCTCTATTAAATTAGTGATTTACATTGATTTATTGTTTGATGTTGAACCATCCTTGCATTATTCTGTTATACTCTACTTGGTCTGATGTTAAATATGCTCGTTACACAGACTATGGACCGGGCACTAGTATTAACTCATGTAATCCTCATTAATCTTATTTATAGATGCTATCATTCTTTCAAATTTACAAATGAGAATATCAAGGTATATAAAGGTCAAAGTGATTTGTCAAATATTATACAGCTAATATGAACATAGGAAATCAGATTCCAAAGACTGCTATTAACCATGAATACATTGCTGGACTTAAGAGCTACTTTTTTTACATTGTGTAAAAATTTTGCACCTGTACTCACAGATTAGGTTGGCTGAGAGTGCCTTTCTTTTTTTCTGTCCTTATGCATTCTGAGTTATATATTCAGCTAATCATTTTAGCCAAGAACTTTTGGATACAAACAATTTCTATAACAGAGAAATTATCTCTTCTCTGAAGATTTAATACAACTCATCTTAAAACCATGTTGTTGATGGATAAATGGTTGATAATTTTTGACTTCCATTTTAGTATTTTATGTGATAAAATAATATATTCATTATTCTAACACTTTGTGGGCCAATGTAAGTAATTCTAAACTTTCTTAGAATATTGTGTATTTTAACTAGTATTAGTTAAAATACACAATTTTAACTGTGTATTTTAACTAATTTTGTAGCAGTATTGCTGCACAATCTACTGTACATGATATAATTTTATAATGTCAGTATTATCTATTTAGTATAATAATCCCTTTTTCTTCCTGATTTGTTAATTTCTTATACATTTTCTATGAATCATTGATACTGTATCAATCAGCTACACAACAGTAAATCTTCCTCTCAGGGGCTTACAACTGTAAACATTTTATTTCCTGCTCTGAGTCTTCCAGTTTGTTGAGCTTTGGCTGACTTCAGCTGAGCAGGCCTCTACCCAGCAGCAGTCAGCTGGACTCCAGACTTTCAGACGAGTTCATGTCTGTTCCATATCACTTTCCAGGGATATATAATTCCCATGATTGGGAAAGTAATACAAAAGCCATATCAAACCTGTAAGCACATGTAAAGCTGCAGATCCTTTCAGCTCATGGTCACATGGCCACACCAAACAGCAAAAGGGCTAGAGTGTTTACACCTTAGACTCTAGTGGGAGTCTTTGCAAAGTCCTGCGGCAAAGGGCCTGAGATGTCATTTTACGGCAAGGAAGAAACAACCCAAACTACCACCACCATACTTGCTAAGTTTATGTCTCATACAAAGAACCAGTATTCTATTTTATTAGCTCTATATGTATTTTTTAATTCTAGTTTATTAATTTAATTCTATAATGTTCATTTATTCCTTTATTTATTTATTTTTAATTGTACTTTAGGTTCTGGAGTATATGTGCAGCTCATGCAAGATTGTTGCATAGGTACACACATGGCAATGTGGTTTGCTGCCTCCATCCCCCATCACCTACTTCTGGCATTTCTCCCCATGTTATCCCTCCCCAACCTCCCCACCCGCCCCCGCTGTCCCTCCCTTGGCCACCCCCAACAGACTCCAGTGTGTGATGCTCCCCTCCCTGTGTCCATGTGTTCTCATTGTTCATCACCCGCCTATGAGTGAGAACATGCGGCGTTTGATTTTCTGTTCTTGTTTCTTGTACCCTCTTTTGAAGTGCATACTATTTCTGAGGCTTGTCATTTCTGTCGGCTCTCACTCTGCTTGTCCTCTACAGTGCTTGGTAATTGTCCCGTGGTGAACTCAAATCTGCCTGGCCTCCGTCTAAGACACCAGTGAGGTGCCTGATCTGCAGGTGTCGTTCTCCACAGTGCAGAAGATCAGGCCGCGCTGAGACGCTGGAAACACTATTGTTCATCTTGGCATAAATAGCAAAATTCAGTAATAGTCATAATAGCAACATAAGTTCACCCCAGGTCTATGAGAGGACAGACCTCTGGGTACACACCCTTGGGGGAGAACCTCGTCCCCTCCAGAACCCAGGCTTTCTCAGGTTCCTTTGCTTGCAGGTGTATTTGCCTCTCACCTACCGTCTTCCTGCTCAAACCACCCTTTCTCTAAGTCTGTGGCACAGTTAGGATCCTGGTTCAATGCAAATCTGTCAGATTCACATTCCCACCTTCCTGGGAGGTCTGCCTATTTGCTGTGTGAGCTGAAAGTCCTTTGTCCTCTGGGCCTATGGGCTCTTCAACATTGTGTCAATGGCATCAGGAGACACAGCCCTGAGAAGGATCTTCTTTACCATGGAGGCCCTCTTGGTGTCTGGCAAGCCTCCTGAATGGGAACCAGGAGGGCCTCTGGACAGGGTCTGATGACACGGTACACAAGGGTGAGGACCCTTGAGAAGTCAAACGCCCATCACAAGGCAGAGTTACAGAGAAGTGACCCACCCCACTCCCCAACTGGGAAAAACAAACCTCTCAAGTTGTTTGGTGACATGAAGTGTTTCAAAGAATAGGTGGAGTTTGGAGGAAAGCAAGCATCAAAGGTCACATCTGGGACCTGAACGGCTTGACCATGCTCTAGCAACAAGAACTGGACACTTTTGGAAACTCAGGCTTGGATGAGCACAGATGATCTGGTGTCTTCCTGAGGTCTCTGCCTCTCTCCTCACCCTCACACCCAATCCTCCTGTGTGCCCAGCCCTGGGTTGCACCCTGGAGACAGAGATGTGAACTGAGTACAGCTTCTGCCCTAGAAAAGCTAGATCACTGGTAAAGGGGACACAGATGGTAGCTCCAGCCAGAGAGAAGAGGGCTGATCTGAGGACATGCTGCTGGAGGATTCATTTTTTCCATAAATGTTTACTGAGCATCAAATCTTTTTCAGGCACTCTTCCCGGTAGAGAAACAACGTCTGGGGAACAAGCCCCCTGTTCTCATGAGCTTCTTGTTCTACATTGATGTGGGGTAATTGGTGGTCAATCAATATGGAACCAAATAAGCAAAGATTCAGGGAGATGTCTGGACAGAGGGAGCAGCAGGTGCCAGCACCCACATTCGGCTTTGGATAGAAGTCAGCTGCAAATACCCCTTCACCTTGTGCCTGGCCCTGTGAGATACCCAAAGAAGACACTTGACAAACATTCTAAATGAGAAGAGAGGAAAGAGGTGACTCAGTGCCAGGGGTCTTTAGTCTCCCCACCCCAGCCCTGCAATGAACAAAACACAAATGGAAGTAATCTAATCAACTGATACAAAGATGTGTACACATGTGTGTGTGCATACATTTGTCTGGTGGAAGATCTGTGCATTTTTCTTCTGAAAATAAATATCCGAAGAAAACTACCCTGGGAACCTGTGACTCTAGAAGCTCAGAGGCACTGAGTCATAGAGATGGATGCCTGAGAAAGGGTAGTAGAGGAGGGGTTAGGGCACTAATGTAAAGAGCTGCCCAGTGCTGTGCTGGAAGCCCCACCAGCAACCTGGAGAGCTTCCCAGCACACAGCAGTTCTAGGGATGGTTGATTATTAATCTGGAATTGAAGACCAGTCCAGCGCTGTCCCTGGTCACCACACTGATAACTGGACTGGACATCGCTGAGGCACCTGCCAGAGGCCTGGGCTGGAGGGCCAGCTTCCCTGCCACTGACTCGTCTCCAAGGAAGCCCTAGTAAGTTATTTGTGGAGGGAAGAGGTGAGGGCCTGGGCCAAGAGACTGGCCTCTTGACTGGACCCTGGTGAGGTCCAGGTAGGGGTTTAGAGGAGTCATCAGGTCCACCTGGGGCCTCTCTTTCTCTCTGGCCCAAGCAACTGGGAGGTTTCTGTATCCACTTGGCCATCAGCAAACTAAAGGGTGGTCTTTGCCAAAGTGAAGAATAGAAGTGGCATATGTGTGCCAGCTATGGGTACAAGCCTTGGCTGTGTCATCCAGTGCCAATTCAGTGCCATCAGGGGAGGTTCAAAAAAGAGACAAAAATGATAAAAAGAGGCAAGTTGGAGAAGGACGTGATCACAAAAGTTCCCTTCCAACTGGGTACCTCTCACTGCATCCTGGAGGAAGGGAAGGGCTAAGGGACTGAGGCCGGGACAGCAAGGGCAGATGCAGGGGTTGGGCAGCAAGAACCAGGACACTGGGATTCGAGGCTGCAGCAGAGCAGAGGGAGAGTCCCATGGGGTCCCGGCTGCCAAGGTCCTGAAGGAGGGGCCAGCCTGGACAAAGGCTGGAAGGAACTCTGACAGCTGGGTAGGGGCACAGAGCTGGGGGCATCTGGACAGCCTCTAGGAGGGGGAGCAGGAGCTGAATTCCTCCAGACTCAGGCTGAGCAGAAATTTCAGAGCCTGGGTGATGCCTAGCAGAAATGGCCTCTCGGTGGAAGATCTCAAACCAAAAGAAGTCTCATCTGGACAGGATCAATCACCAAAAAAGTCCCATTTTGAGGGTCAGAATCCTGCCTTAGAGCACTCTTGGTCCTAATCCCACAGCAAGTGACTGTCACAAAATAGACATTATGCAAGATGGTCTACAGGTGGCTGGAGAAACAGGGGCCACTCTGAGGACAGCTGGGGCCCGGCATGTCAAACAGGGAGTTTTATAGGAAATGAGAGGAAGGCGAGCCATGGTGGCTCAGGCCAGTCGTGCTGGTGCTTGAGGAGGTGAGGCTACATGTTCGAGGCCAGCCTGAGCAACAGAGAGGGCTCTCATACTGGAAACGAGAGAGTGGATCTCAACCACTGGATCCATCTCACCAAGTCCAGCCAAGAGATGGACCTTGTGGGACCTCAGGTCACCTGCCCCAGTCTGAGTCCAGCTCTGCAGCCCATAGGAAAGGAAGAGGAGGGAAACCATGACTCTTTTGGCACATCAGAGAGAAATCTGAGAAATCCAGGGGCCAAAGCTTACCCAGGCAATGAGCTCGCTTCACCTTTGTCTGGGCTGCTGGACACAGGGCTCATGGATAATCCTCGGGCCCTGCGGGCTGTCAAGTAGGAGGTGCTTAACTGCTAAGCGTTGTGCTAGCACGAGCCCTGGGACCCGAGGGAGAATGGGCTTGTGTTAATCTTGCACTTGCCTCTGTTTTAGCACTGATCTAACTCACATTTTTTACCCTCCTGTCTCCCTAGTAGTCTGAAAGCCACTCAGAGCCAGGGGTTGTGATGGTCCCCTCTGTGTCCACTGTCCCCGGCACTGGGTCCAGCACACCACAGTGAGTAGCAAATGCTATTTAAACACGATGGGATGAAGTTCTCTCTTTCACTTTCTCCACCCCAAGGTAAGGACCATGTTCCTGTTTCCATCACTCCTTGTCCTTCTCCTATCTGTGGTGACGGCTTCCTGCTCAGAGACAAAAACCTGTGAGGATGCCCAGAAGACCTGCTCCGTGATTACCTGCGGCATCCCCGTCACCAACGGCACCCCAGGCAGAGATGGGCGAGACGGACCCAAGGGGGAAAAGGGAGAGCCAGGTCCGGGACAGGCTGCTGTGGCTTCCTAAATCTCCACCTCCATCAGGCATTCAAGCAAATCTGTGCTTGAACCCCCCACACGAGGGTTTCAGCGCAGACTTGGGGAAGCTCCCCTTTCCTCGGGCCCCATGCTACACTCAGAACAATCCCTGTAGAATGCCATTGCCTCCAAAACAAAGCTGCTCGCTGACTCTCCTGGATCCCATATTTCCACACAGGACCTGGGGGGGTGTGGTTGTCCCTACAGAGGGGGTGTCCTGCCTGCTTAGGGAGCTGGCCTTGGTGCAGGCCTTCCCCTGGGATGCAGGGGAGTCTTGCTTCTTTGAGTCACCTCTAGCTCACTGGCTGTCCTGGGGTGAACATGAATGGAGTATTTAGCTTTTGGGGAAAAAAGAATGAATGACAGCCACTGGGTCATGTTTCCTTTGTCTTGTAACAGGTCAAGGGCTCAGAGGTTTGCAGGGCCCTCCTGGGAAGTTGGGGCCCCCAGGAAACACAGGGCCTCCTGGAATTTCAGGGCCAAAGGGCCAAAAAGGAGATCGTGGAGACAATTCAGGTAATGGGCACAACTCAGCATGGGTGGCCTGGGGAGCTAGAGGGCTAGCTGGGAGGTCCCCTTCTCCTGCTGCCTCATGGGAAGATGCTCAACTCTGCTTCCTGGCCCTTGACTCTTGGCCCTCTCAGCTTTACTTGGGGCCTGAGGGGATTCCCATAGGTGCGCAGGTGCAGACATTCAAGCCATGTAGGGCCATTCCCTCATCAGGCCCCTTAGCAGATGGGCCCTGGCTTTTCTTCAGCAGAAACAGTCCAGTGTGTACCTCCGGGGTGCCAGGGAGGAAACAGGCCCTTTAGCGGGTTGGGTTTATGTCCATTGTCACAAAAATGGCAGGCAAGTGGCCTGCCTTTTAGGAATCCTTGGTAGTGAAGAACATCACAGCAACTTAGTTCAGAGTAAAACAGAGCAAATTCAGTAAGAACAAAAGAACAATGACAACCCACTTACTCATACTTGTCTACCACTGTCAAAATAATGAAGGTATTAAAAATGTATCTGGAATGAGAAATGAAAATGAATGACAAAGAAAAATTTTCAAGAGGAAGAGTAATGAGTTGAGTATTTTCTTATGAATTTTCACAATATGACAATATGCAAGCCTTATGTGGAGACAGGGGTCCAGGGCTGAAATTCTAGGTTGTGAAGGATGCGGGGATAGAGCTGGGAAGCAGGAATATGGTCATTTCCCCCCCTTTTTTTCTTTTGCTTTCTTATTTTTCTGGAAGAAGCATTCTTCTCAGCAAGCCACTTTGTTTTTTCAAAATGCTCCACTCTCCAACTTAAGGTCTTCTCCATAAATACCTTCTCCCTATTGCTTTGTAGTTGCTGAGGCTAAGCTGGCTAACTTAGAGAGAGAGATACGGAGCCTGAGATCAGAACTGGACCACGTGAAGAAGCGTGAGCTTTCTCTCTGCCCATAATGTGTTCTTGGCTCTCACTCTTTTCTTCAGAGCACTGTGGGTTTGGAGGAGGTGGGAGGAGAACTAACTTACGAGCACTTGTCCTACACCAGGGCCTGTCGTGGGTGGCATTTTCCCATAAGAGGGTTTCATTCAATCCTCTCAGCAACCTCAGTTGTGGTTGTTAAGGTTGCTTTATTGACAAGTGAGGAAACCGAGGTACAGGAAGTGTTGGTGACTCATTTGATGTCACTCAGCCAGGAAGTGGCAGAGGAAAGGTTGGATGGAGGTCTGTCTTCTCTGAAGTCTGAGCTCCTTCCTTGGCCTCTACTGTGCTCAGGTGTCTGTCCCTGCCTCTTCCTTATCCTGACGCCCAAGGCTGCAGTGAGGCCCAAGACTGTCTCCCTATGTGCACCTGTGCTGGGGCAGATTTTAGCAGATGCTTTTTCAAAGAGGGATATCCCAGGGGAGTGTGGGCTGTCTGCAAGGGCCTGGACGCCCCTTCCCAGGCTCTGCAGCTGAGCCCTGCTTCCTGTTCAGGCTCTGTTCTGAGCTGCTTGGGCACAGGGTGATTTTTCAGAGGTCTGACTTCCCAGGGAACTTGGACTACTCGCCTACTGTCCTGGGCTGGGCTCCAAACCCAGTCAGCCTCACCCACCCTTTGTGATTTCAGTGCAAGCCTTCTCCTTGGGGAAAGTGTCTGGAAAGAAGCTCTTCGTGACCAATGGCGAGCGGATGCCTTTCGCCAAAGTGAAGGCTCTGTGTGCTGGGCTCCAGGCCACAGTGGCTGCCCCCAAGAATGCCGAGGAGAATAAGGCCATCCAGGATGTGGTCAAAGACACTGCCTTCCTGGGCATCACAGATGAGGTAACTGAAGGCCAGTTCATGTATGTGACAGGTGGGAAGCTGACCTATAGCAACTGGAAGAAGGATGAGCCAAATGACCATGGCTCAGGGGAGGACTGCGTGACTCTCCTGAAGGAGAACGGGCTCTGGAATGACAACTCCTGCACATCCTCCTTCCAGGCTGTCTGTGAGTTTCCCGCCTGAAGAGGGGTGCTCCTCAGCCCCCTCCTTGGCTCCTTGTTGAACTCTCTGCTGCTTTGGAAGAGAATTCAATGCTGGTTTTCCCCTCCCCTGTGTTGAGTCCTTCCTTCATGTGGATGGGAGGAAAACGAAGGGGATATATTTGATTGTGGGGTGAGGATGGGAGAAGAGGCTGGCTGTGGGGCGCAAGGGTTCTAGTTCAGTCCATGGCAAAAGGCGCCCCATCCACTAGGAGCACAGTGCTGGGTCAGAATCCACCGTGGAAAGGGCCACGTCTGACCCTCTTATTTCATGTTGAAGACACTGAAGCCCACTAGAAGGATCCACTGGGGCTACACCTGGGTCAGAGTACGCCACCGATCCCAGCCACCGAGAGATCTCCTTCCTTTTCTCCAAGAGTTGCCACTACTGGACACGTAAACTCCTTCCGTGGTGAGCCCAGAAGTCTCTGGGACAGAGGCATCATTTCTAGTTGTTCACGAGCTGCACCAGACAGCCTCTCACTGCCTGGCTATAAGGCCTGGCAACCTCCCGCAAGGGCAATAGATGTGAGTCCTAGGAATCCTCTCACTCTGCCCATGTGGCGTGGTCTCCCTTAAGTCACTAGGGTGACCTTGAGGCCAAAGGGCAGCCTTTCCTCTTGCATCACTTTAGGAGGCTGACTCGATGTTGAGGTGTGTCAGCAGCGTGTAAGGAGGCAAACTGTCACGCAGGGTATGCCCTTCTCCGCAGACCTCGAGTCTCAGTCCCAACCCCTGCCCCAGTCCCCCACCTGCCCAGCAGCCCCTCCCTTCCCTGTAACATCCTCATCTCATTATAGGTCAGTGGGACCATCATCAGTACAGACAAGGGGAAAATCATCCCAAAGGCGAGCTTCATAGCCTATGGGTTAAATTATGCGGCCCCAGCTGGCCAGCAAATGCAGTCCACCTTGGCAGCAGGCTCCTGATGCCATCGGGGCCCACCGCATCAGTGA
The DNA here is from genome assembly GCF_009761245.1 of Sapajus apella. NCBI lineage: Eukaryota > Metazoa > Chordata > Mammalia > Primates > Cebidae > Sapajus > Sapajus apella. The sequence goes on from NW_022437047.1 coordinate 2,430,935, forward strand.
CCATGGCTGTTTTTCAGCTATCTCAGGGTGGATGGATCTGAGATGACGTAGAGCCCGTGCAGCAAACTAAGAGAAGGGAAAGGATTCCAGTGCCCACTGTGTGCCATTCACACAGTGAGATGGGAAAAATATTTCCTGAATAGGCTAAGGACCACTTTAACTCAGTGAAAAGCTTTAGTTCATCTTAGTTTTCTATTTGACTTCTCCTCGTATCTGAACTACCAGGAAAATTGCCTTACGGTTGGTAAGCACTTGATGAATATTTGTCAAATGGGTGCATCAGAAAATTCCACAGAGACACATGGGTTGGATCTGAGGAAGTCAATGCCAAGCACACCTTCACCCCAGGTGTGTTGCGTCTGTGGGACTATCCGGGCAGGGCGGGGACATGTGGAGGGCATTGGGACCAGCAGGGTGAGGGTGGAAGGATCTGTGTCCTTGGCCTTGAGCCTGCATAGACAGCCGCATCACTGAATTTTCAATTCCAAAAAACCCTTCCACAGGAGCCACACTTGGGGTCAATGAGAGGAGTGTTTCTGTGACGTAGAGCAGAATAACCACTTCCGATGCAATCCAGACTACTTACCAAGGGACTGGGAAACTGGTTAAGCTTTAGAAGCACATATAAGCCATGGTTTATGGCAAATAGAGAAAGGAAAGGCAAGAAACTTTTTAGAGGGAGAAAGGACACACATACGGTGACCCAGAACAAAAGAATGACCATAACCAAGCATGAATGTTACACCTGAATGTTCTCACAGCCAAGACGAAAATGAGAAAGCTGGCCGGTGATGGTTATATCGTTCTTCCTATTTCATGCTAGGGAGGGTTGTCATGGTCAATGCTGAGATGAATGCCCCCTTTTCCACACTGTGCATTAAGGATAGTACCTTCAGCTATGAAACTGTGGAGCATGCAGTTATGTTCATCTGAGGGGTGGTTTTCCAGCCTGCAATGATTGCCCCTCAGTCAGGGAAGTGCAAAAAATCTTGCAGGGCAAACTCCAATTCTTCCATTACCCTTTCAGACCACTTCTCTTAGTTCCCTCTGCGGGGCTCTTTTCCTCCTACCTCTCTCAATCCCTACAGCCTCACGTCCCTGCTCTAAGAACTTTTCATGCCACTGATGCCCTGTCCTCCGCCCCAGCTCATGAGCCTCCTCCCCTGCCCGCCGGCACTTTGAGGTTCTTTGGTGATTCTCTTCTCTCGGCTCACCTGGCAGGGCATGTAGACTCCTATTTCTATTTGGAAATAGAAATTCTATTTCTATTTGAAGACAGTAAGGAAGATTGCCATGGTCAGTGCTTCTGGATGGGTCGGGCTTTGTTCTCTCCTTGAGCCCCTCTCTCTAAATGTATCTGCTGCCACACTATTCTTCCTTCAGTCTGGAATTGAGACAGACTGACTCTCTGAATTTGTTTCTCAGTTCTTATTTGCAGGCAATGGGAGCCTGGTGTGAGTTAGTGGGGAGAAGGTGGAGTTAATCTGAAGATACAGGATTCTCTTTCTGCAAGAAAGATGCCAAGAAAAACAATTTTTAAAAAAGATATAGGATTCTCAGAAAAGTCCAAAGGTAGAAACTGCAGCTCATCCAGGCCTTCTAGGACCTGGCAAAGAGGAAAATGTTGGATTTAAGATGACCCTCCAAACATTCTCCCTCCCTCCTGCCCATCCTTCCTTCCCCCCTCTCTCTCTTCCTTCTTTCCTCCCTCCTTCCTTCTCTCCCTTCCTTTTTTCCTTCCTCCCTCCCTTCCTTCTCTACTTCTCTCCTTCCCTTCTCTCTCCCTCTTTCTCTGTCTGAAGGGCTGAGGGCACACAGCTTCCTTTACTAAGGGACAGACAATGATTGACATCTCTTGCACAGGGGACCCAATGAAGCCACACACTCCAAGGACAGGCCAGAGGAGCCCCAGGCAGCTCATTCCCCTGAGACTGCAGGAGTGGGGGTGACTGTGAGGAACCTCTTGAGCCCCGCTCTTTGTTCTAATGGAGTAGATGTCTCTGCCATTCATTTCCCATGTTGGTTTTCGGACCGTGTAGCTGGCAGTCTCCTCCTAGCTGCAGTCCTAGCTGCAATCTTCCTTTGCTGCCTCTTGCATGGAGTAAGAACCTGAAGACCATGCTCAGAGCATTCCTGGAAGGGAAGCTGGTGTTCAGAACTCTGTGCAGCCTGGGCTCTGCCTTTGGGCCATGTCCAGGGGAGAAGAAGGACTAGGTCTTTGTGCACTATGTTAGGGCTGAAAGAGAGATGGCTTGGTGGGTGGGAAGTTCAGATTTGGGGAGCAGGACACAGGGGTTTCAAGTTAGCTCCCTGACTAATGTACTGAGTAGCAGGTCGGTTTCCTGGGCCTCAGTTTCCCTACCTGTAAATAGGTCACTAAAGACTTCTTTCTTCTAAAGCTTAATGAATCAATTGTCACACACAAGTCCAGATTGTAGGACCCAATTCATGGGCAAAGCTGCAGGATCTGAGAACTGTTTTCAGTTGTTTTTTTGTATATGTTTTGTTTTGTTTCAAGACACGGTCTTACTCTGGCACCCAGGTTGAAGTGCTGTGGCATGATCACAGCTCACTGCAACCTCGACTTTTTTTTTAATTATACTTTAAGTTCCGGGGTACATGCGCAGAACGTGCAGGTTTGTTACATAGGTATACATGTGTCTTGGTGGTTTGCTGCATCCATCCCCACCCATCTACATTAGGTATTTCTCCTAACATTATCCCTCCCCATTCCCCCCACCCTGTGCCCCCTGCTATCCCTCCCCTAGTCCCCCAGCCCCCAGCAGGCCCCAGTGTGTGATGTTCCCCTCCCTGTGTCCATGTGTTCTCGTTGTTCAACATCCATGTAACCTCAACATTTTGGGCTCAAGTGATCCTCCCACCTCGGCCTCCTGAGGAGCTGGGATTACAGGCATACACCACCACGCCCAGCTACTTTTAGTATTTTGTAGATATGAGATTTCACTATGTTGTCCAGGTTGGTCTCGAACTCCTGAAACCAAAAGATCCCCCCACCTTGGCCTCTCCAAGTAGTGGGATTACAGGCGTGAGCCACCGTGCCTGGCCCTGTTTTCAGTTTTTGTTGCCTCGAAATTCTGTCCAAACTAACTATGGGCTAAATATTTACCAGCTATTTCTGAATTCTACAGAAACCAGTCTGGGTAAATTAGAATGACAAATATACCTTTGCCTCAAGGTGGGAACTTCGGGTTTGAATGATGTCTGCAGAAGTAGAGGCACAGCAAGTAAAATCACAATTTCCCTCCTGTGTCAAGAATGAAAACAGCTACCACAGCTTGTGACACTCTAGGCCCAGTCTCCTGGAATTGGAGGGCCTTGTGCCTGCAGGACACTCTTCAGAGTCTTACAGCTCTGATGGCATCACTTTAGCCAAGTCCAAGCCAGAAGATGGGGACTTGAGGTATCAGCTAAGGGCCCAGTGTTCACATCTCTCAAATCTTCCTGCTGGTGCCAGCCATTCTCCCTTCTCTGTGGCTGTCAGAGGGGCACCAGTGCCAGGGGTCACAGTCAGTCCCTGGGCTTGCCCTCTGTGTCACAGCAGAGCTTTTAACCTGGAAGGCTATTTGTTTGTCATTATGTAACTGATCTGTGCTTTGGAGCCTGCCAAAGCTCAGGGTTTTTCCATTAACTGAAAAGGGATTGGATTTTGTCAGAGGACCTGGGCTGGAGATGTCGGGAAGTGGATTTTGTGAAATGATGTAGTCCTGGTAATCCTGAGGGGCTGATGGGCTGCTGGGCAGAGTGGAGGAGATCAGGACAGTGGACCATCCGGGAAAGGATGCTCACAACTCTGGTGGCCACTGTGTGGGGAGTGGACAGTGTCCCCAACTATGAACCAGTGGTTTGTCCAGCAAACACAGGTGCATGTTTCAAAGAAGTGGGGTGCATGCAGCCATTTATTAACCAAGCAAATACCTTGGTTAAGGGTAACTGCTGCCAACCCACAGTGCAGCCTGCCCTGCCCTGGCTTGTGTCTGTGCCACTTTGTTCATGTGTTTTGAGTAGTGACCAGGAGAATTGACTGGAACGCTTGACAAAATCATGGGCTCTTGGTCTCATCCTGGACCCGGTGAGTGAAAAACCTCAGAAATCTGTCGTCTTCATGAGGTCCTCAGGTGTTCCAGATGTTTGGCCAGTTTTGAAACCACAGCCCCAAGAAATACAGACACCACAGTGGGCTTTCTGCCTGCAACTAACCATACAGGGCAGCCCTGGAGCCTGGAAGCCAGCATTTCCTTATAGGCCCCTCATCAGGTGAAGGGGGTGCTGCTTAACTGTATAGTGTCAGACCCCAAATAATCTCCCTCAATGGACCAGCGCCCCACTAGTGAAAACCAACTGCAGCCCCAAACCTTCCCTACTATCTCCAGGTCTCACTGCTTCCTGTGACTTTAGGGAGGGAATCTGGGGTGGGGGCAGCTCTGAGGAGTGTCAGAGCATGCGAGGCACTGGATGCCTGAGACTCTGAGTGAGGAACTGTGTGCACATGGGCTTGGGGCTGTTTGTGTGTATTGTGGTGCATGTGTGAGTGACCTGTAACTTAGGACACTTTGGGGACTCTGCCTGGGACCTATTAGGCTACAAGCAGAGGATCTGGTGCACAGAGGAATGGTGGGGCTCTCCTAGGCCCAGTGCTTGAGGTTCCCGGCATCCTGCCTTTGGGGGCTCAGCCCCTACCTCCCCAAGCCTGTCTCCAGGTCTACCTCTGCATACTCCCCACTAAAAAGCATTGGCTCAGGCTGACCCCAGAGGCTCTGGGTGAAGGGTTGGGGTGCTTGATCATGAACAAAAGGTCCTCCATAAAGGATCCTAAGCTGTGTTCTAGGACACCAGGGGCTCCACAGAGGTTGAGCGCTAATACAGTACTCTTGCTCTGCCAGGTATTGGATTGTATGTCACCATTCCCCTCCTCCACTACCTGAGTCCCTCCCTGACCACTGAAACTAAGGGTGCTCCAACCCCAGTCACCATTACTACACCTCGTTGTATTTTCTTCTAACAATTACCTGACATCATCTTGGCCATCTGCTCAAGTTATGTCAGTGTTGCAAAGTCATTAGGAATGAGGAATCTAGCTGGGGTCGGTGGCTGACACCGGAAACCCCAGCACTTTGGGAGGCTGAAGCAGGCATATCATCTGAGCTCAGGAGTTTGAGACCAGCCTGGGCAACATGGCAAAACAGCATCTCTATTAAAAATAGAAAAACATTAGCCAGGCATGGTGGCACACGCCTGTAATCCTACCTACTCAGGAGGCTGAGACAGAAGAATCGCTTGAGTTCAAGAGGTGGAGGTTGCAGTGAGCAGAGATCGTGCCACTGTGATCCAGCCAGGGCAATGGAGTGATACTCTGTCTCCAAAAAAAAGAAGTGAGGATTCTGGAATCAGACTACCTGGATTCAAATCCTGGTTCTACCAGTTTGCACCTGTGTGACCTGGGCAAGTCACATACACTCTCTGTGTGTTAGTTCCCTTCTTGGCAAAATTGGAATCATGACAGTGTCAGCCTCCGAGAGTTCTTTAATGAATAGATGAACTGATATAAGCAAAGCAATTAATGTTTGCATGGCATTTATTGCAGTGGCCTGCAATAAATGCCATGCAAACATTAGTCCCTCCTATTGTGATTAGTACAAGACCATGTCACTCACCTCTGCAGTCCCAGTGCCTTGAAAAGAACTGGAAACCATATACGCACTCAATCAATAACTGTTGAGTGAATAATGAATGAATAATAAATGTATGAATCTGAGTCTTCCACCAAGATGTGTAACCCAGATCCCTTCCCTGGAGCTTAACTCAGCTCTAAGCTGGATCCAAGAGAGAAACAGCAAAACTCATTTTGGAGTATGGTTATGGGTACAGCCTCCTCTCTTTGATCATTGACTATCCCTGGCCCAGGCAGCAGTGGCCATGTGCAGCCAGTGCTGTGGCCTCACGCTGCCCTCTGCTGGTTGCCTCCAAGACAGGGCCAGCAAACCCAGAGAGACTCAAGCCCAGCTGGGTGAGTGGTGGGATCCCCCGTGAGCACCTGGTCTGCAACTTCGGATACTCCTGCTTCCTCCTCTCCACGATTCTCCAGGTTGCTTTGCTCACTTGGGTGTGCTCCCACCCTGCAGGGCCAGGTCCAGATGCACCTCCCACTGTGTGACTGCAGTCTTCAGCAGGCTGGGTCCCGACAGCCCTCACTGCCCAGCAAGCCCCTGGGACTGGTGGGATTCTCTGTTCCTTGTCTAGGCATCTGTCTTATTTCCAAGCCTAGAATGTGAGTTCTTTAGGGCGGGACCCATAGGTCACCCCCACACCTCTCCTTGTCTTCCCCTCCACAGGTCTCTGTGTCCGAGGCAATTTCAGAATCCCCTCAGGATAGGACTTTGCTGCTGCTCTTGCCCGAGACCTGTCGGGGCTGGATTTGTGAGCTCCTCTCTGGGTTCCCTCTGCAGACTTTCTGGGTATCTCTCTGAAATGCAGTCACTTTTCTTTTAGCATCATCAGGGAAAGAATCTGGACTTTTCTCTGAATCAGGTTCTTTTGGAGAATACTACTAAGTATTTGCTTATGATTTTCATATGATGACCCCACGTCCTTACAAAAGTACAAAGGGGTTCAGGCTGGGAACCTGTAACTCAGGACACTTTGAGGACTCTACCCGGGACCCATTAGGCCACCAGCAGAGGATCCAGTGCACAGAGGGATGGTGGGACTCGCCTAGGGGTCTCAAAGGGAGATGACACTGTTGTTCCATCAGCTGTCAACCTGTGCTCCAACACTGTCTTTGTTTCTTGTTCTTGGGCTTCCTGGGAAGCCAGCTGGTGGAATCACAGGATTCTTGCAGAAATCCCAAAACATGCCTTCACTGGGCACATGATGAAGCTTGGGACATCCCTTGTTGGGTTCCCTTTGGATCTGCGAGGCAGTGCCCTCTTAAGCCAAGGATGACAAACATTAGCACACGTACTGACCCTCTCCTCCCCTTATCTGTGCCAGTCACAGTTAATCAACTGTCTCCTACACAGCCTGGCAAAGACCCTGAAAGCCATTTAACCTCGCAGTCATTACCAAGGGATCTGAGATGGTGTGGGGTTAAGGGCTCATTGTCCAGCCCTCCAGCCCTGCCCAGTGCTCCTGATGTGTCCAGCTTCCTATTCCCATGAGAATCTACGGCCTTGACAGTCACAGAATTACTACCAGAAGCCATACACTGAAGTAGGTGTGAGACCCATTTCCCCAGTGAGAGAGCATCCTTTGGAGAGCTCACCTTGACCAGCTGTGCCGACCCTTTCCTGTGCTGTCTGCAAGCAGTTCCTGGGTGGTCATCTCCCCTACACTGGTTCCCAAGCACTCTAAGGGCAGGAATCAGAAAAGGTCTTAAACATTTCGGATTTACTATGTGAAAAAGGTCTGGAGAGTCCAGAGGTGGAAGCTCCCAACCATGGCTGAGATGGAGGAGAAGGCGACGAGAGATGGTTTAACATCACACTCACTGTTATATGGTCGTGCTTGCATAATGCATAAATTCCACATCAGATAGAAAGCAGTGACACTTTCCTTCTCCTTAGCCAGGGAGCTATAAACCACTCGGAGCTTCAGTGCAAGGAGTGTAGAATCTGACCCCAGGCCACGGAGCAAAAGCGAGGGAAGGATGGGGAGGGATGACAAATTCCCTGAGTTCTTGCTGCTTTCCATCCTGATCAATGCCTAAAAGAGGTGAATATGTTATCTCAAAATTCTTTTTGTCTATTTGATGTCTGTGCTCCTTTCTTATCACTACTACTCCGTATGTTGGGTTTTTTCTACTTACACAGATTTATTAACATGTATGTGTCTAATTCAACTCTTTAAAAGTCCATTTCTAAGATCATTTATCATCTCTATTTCTGTTTTGTTGTTGTCGTTGTTTTGACACAGGGTCTTGCTCTGTCTTCCAGGCTGAAGCGCAGTGGCACAATCATGGCTCACTGCAGCCTCGACTTCCTGGGCTCAAGTGATCCTCCTGCCTCAGCCTCCCTAGTATCTAGGACCACAGGTGCACACCACCACACCTGGATAATTTTTATTTTTATTTGTTTTGTAGCGACAGGATCCCCCTATGTTGTCCAGGCTGGTCTTGAACTCCTGGCTTCAAGTGATCCCCCCACCTCAGCCTCCCAAAGTGCTGAGATGACAGGTGTGAGCCACCATGCCTAACTCATTTCTATTACTGTTATTTGTTTTATATTTCATTAATTTTTCTTCTATATTTGTTTTGTCCTTCCTTTATTTTTTGTTGTTTTAAAAATTTGTTTTAAAAAGATGAACACTTAGTTCAACTACTTTCAGTTCATGTTTTTTTTGTTTTTAAATGTTTAATAATGAGAGGAAAGTTACATATTTCTTCTGAGTATAACTCTCTCTCATAGATTTTGGGATACGTATTACTGTTTCATTAGAGGTTTAAAAGTTACTACTAAGATTATGCAGTTTTCATGTATCAGTACTATTGGCCATTAGTATTCCTCTCTTTATGAATTTCCTTTTTTCATTCTGACGCCATTTTCCTGTTTAGATATTCATCATTTTCTTATTGATAGTCTGTTATGTACATTGCAAATACATAATCATTTTTCTTTTATATTGTGTTTTACTTTTCAGTAGAGAAGTTTTATGTATTTCTTATGTAGTCAGATATATCAATATTATCACTTTGGGTTTTCCTAATAGCATTCTTAGATAGCCCTTTTTCCCTCCAAGACTACATAAATTATTACTTCTATTTTCTTCTAATTTTAATTTGTATATGTAATAAAAAATCTGATTTTATGCTTCCTCTAAATGTTTAACTATTTAACTCAGAACTATTCATTGGTAATTAATTGTTTTCTTCTAATTTTAGCATTCTCTTTTTATCATGCATATAGGATATATACATGTATACATATATACAGACTTGAGCCCATTTTTAGGCTTTCTGTTCTTTTTCGTTATTCTGTCTATTTCTGTGTCAATAATATACAACTTCAATTATGCTAGTTTTATAAAACCCTCTAACATAAGATGGGTCCGGTCCATTCTAATTATCTTATTTTAAGCAGTTTTCCTAACCCTTGAGATTCATTCTTTCATGAGAGCCTTAGAATCACTTCATGAAATCCTCACAGCTTCCTCCACTCCGTCTTTTCTTTCCCGTGAACGTTTTACAGGGGTGCACTAAGGGTCTAGGTTCTCTGGGGAATCCCCATCCCTCTCATCCTCTCTCCCTTCTCTCAGACCTTCTCTCTAGCTGGAGGCTGAGCATCCCCTTCCTGCCCTGATCCTTTCCTGTGGTCACAGAATGCATTTGCTCAGCCTGAAGTTGTCATCTGACCTTTCAGCCCTGGCCTGGCCCCAGGCACTTACACCTCAAATGAGGTACTAAGGGAATTAAAAAATAAATATGTAGAAAGGCTGGCAATGAGGCCACTGTGCAATTTCCTCAGATCAAAGGGCCTAGAGACATCTTAAAAACACTTTATTCAGCCCTACAAGCAGGACTTACATAAGGACCATTCTGCTCAGTCCCCTCTATGGCTCAAAGGTGTTTCAGCCAGGTAGTCTGAGATTGCCTACAGCCTCCTAAGTAAATAGAGGGCAAACATGTTAATATTCAAAATGTATCCAGGAAGGGTGCATCCCTTTCCTGCCCTGATCCTTCCCTCTGGTCACAGAATGCATTTGCTTGGCCTGAAGTTGTCACCAGACCTTTCAGTCCTGGCCTGGCCCCAGGAAGGGTGGGCTATTGGCATTGCAGTAACAACCCCCAAATATCACTCAGAGTCCAAGTCCATTGGCTAGATCCAGGCAACCCCCAAGGGCAGTTGTTTTCCATGCATTTGCTCAAGTCCAAGAATGTTTGCACAACAAATTTGTTATTATTATTTTTGAGACAGGGTCTCACTCTGTCGCTCAGGCTGGAGTGCAGTGGCGCAATCTCTGCCTACTGCAACCTCCACCTCCCGGGTTCAAGTGATTCTCCTGTCTTAGCTTCCCAAGTAGCTGGGATTACAGGCACGCACCACCACATCCGACTAATTTTTGTATTTTTAGTGGAGACAGAGTTTCACCCTTGTTGGTCAGGCTGGTCTTGAACTCCTGACTTCAAAGTGATCTGCCCACCTCAGCCTCCTGAAGCACTGGGATTATAGATGTGAGCCATTGTGCCCAGCCTTGTACAACTTTATACCTACCAATCGGTCTGCAATCACAAAAGACATGGCAGCAGACCAGAGGGCATTTCAGAAATGTATACCCAGTCTTCTGCTTCTCCCCAGGAGTGACCCGCATCGCAGGTTCATGCCTGCCTTCAAAAGTCCTCTCAGTGAAAGATTGGCAAGAAACAGTAAAACTGGGCCAGGTGTGGTGGCTTATGCCTGTAATCCTAACAGGTCAAGATGGGTAGATCACCTGAGGTTGGGAGTTTGAGATCAGCCTGACCAACATGGAGAAACACCATCTCTAATAAAACACAAAATTGGCCAGGCTTGGTGGCACATGCCTATAATCCCAACTACTCGGTTGGCTGAGGTAGGAGAATTACTTGAACCCAGGAGGCAGAGGTGGCGGTGATCCGAGATTGCGCCATTGCACTCCAGCCTGGGCAACAAGAGGGAAACTCCGTCTCGAGAAAGAAAGAAAGAAAGAAACAGTATAAATACCATAAGTCGCCAGGCCTGCTATTAGCCACAGAGAGGCCTCAGAGTCACAGGCAATTAGAGTGGACAGTAATGAAGACTGTCTTGGTCTCTGAGTGGCTTTGTAACTGCACAGAAGTCTCTCCTCTATTCTCATGGTTAAAACTCTTATCATCCGATCATTCATTCTGAATCCACTTGTTGAGGGCTGCTGTTGTCCATTGCCAAAACAATCCTGCTGTTTACTTATCTGTTATGTTAGGGAAGGGCAGGGCTGTAGGATCATGAGGGCATGACTAGCCATATCTATCTTTGTATCCCATGCCTGGATAAATATTTGACATACAAATTAAGACTGCATTTCCCTGAGAGAGAACTCGTTTCTTTGCTCTGGGTAGGCAACTTGAAAAGGTCAAGCGCATCATTCAACTTGAATTTTAAGGTGAACATCCGGAAAGGAGGAGTGGTTGAGAATGCCCTGAACTTACACAACTCAAGTTTCAGTGATGTGTATCAAGGGGATTCAGAACACAGACAGGATCCTAGAAAAGCAAACATCAGAAGGCCCCGCATTGGCTGTTCATTATGGGATGTGGGCTGGGTTGGTGACAGAAGGTTGACAACCAGAAGGAGACTTGAGAATATACTTTTCAACTGAGCAGGGGTTTCTCTATGAAACTGCTGTGAAAGTCCCCACTTCAGACATGGATGGGTCCCAGCCTGCTCTCATGGTGTCCATGGTGAGAGTCACAATGTCACCTGAAAACGTAAATCACTTGACACACAGGCTACTAAGGAAAGGACCCTGGCTACTATAGTTTGGTGGGGCAGACACTGAGATCTATGTTGACCTTGGCCCATGCGCATCAGTGCAGGGAGCCCTCTGTGCTCAGGAATGGGTTAGAACCTGAGTTTCTGAAACAACTGCTTCAGTCCTGCACTAATGAGCCTGGGCCTGCAGATCTCAGGCAGCCCTCCCTGCTTGTTCTTTGTGCTAGAGAGCAAACCAGACTCCAGTGGCCCATGGCACCAATGGATCTGAAGCTTCTTTTTGGAGTTTGAAGTATCCACATCCCAGGCCTTCAACATCATAGGAGATTAATGTTCTCCACACACTTCAACTACTCTGTCCTTTCCCTTACCAAGAGGTAGATTTGGCTTAAGTATTGGGGTGGGTAGTGTTCACTTTCAGGGGGTCTTCCCAGACCGTCATCATCTTGCATCTATCCCGGTGGCCATATCGTACCGTGTGGTCCCACTCTCCAAGTTTACTTGATTGGACTAGAGGTGGGCGTCTCAGACAGATAGACTCATTTCCACAGGAGTTTCAAACTGATCCCATTGGAGAGTTTGTGATTTCTGTGCAACGGTCTCTAGGACACATGATTCTCAATGCTTGGTTAGTCAAGAGACCAGGAAGCAGAGGCAGCTGGTGCACAAAGGAGGGAAGGAGGCAAAGACACACAGAGAAAAGCAGAAGCCAGGGAGAGATCATCCCGTTACCTGAGCCCCCGAATCCTTTTCAAGCCCATTTGAACCCTCTATTCATAGAAAAAATACTTCTCTTGGCTTATGCTAGATTCAAGTGTTTTCTCTTACTTGTAATAAAAAAGCTGTTCTGCGTGCCTTCGTTGAATGTGTTTAGGTGTGGTCTCTGAGTAGTTTGTTCGTTATTGTGTAACTGATTTGTATTTCAGACGCTGCCGGAAATTGGGGATTGTTGTTTTCAGTAACTGGAGAAAGACTTAGCAGAGAACCTGGGCTGCATGCTGTCTGGATGTGTGGCTTTTGTTTTATAGACATGCTGTCCTATATACGAGATGTATTTGTAGGAGTGCTGGGAAGGGGGTGGGGTTTGGGGGGGTCCCATCCAGAAAGAGAAGTCCCCCTGCTTTGTGTGAACCAAGGAGAGATTGGCTGGTTTTCTATCGAGAGGGGGGTTGTTGGGCTGTGGTTCATCCAGATGCCATTGCCGTCTTTTGAACACAGGTGTCATTTAAATCTTTATGTGCAACAATGTGTCAAATCAACTAAAGATGCATGATCTTTGGCCTCTATACTTACAGGCTAAATGTATAAGCTTTAGGGTCAGAATGGCCTTGCTTGTGACTCTGCTGTAACACTGACACCCCCTTGTGTTCCTGCACAGTTTCATCCCTTTCTGTGCCTTGGTTTTCATATTTGGAAAATGAGGAGGAGGGTTTAACTAGATTATCTCTAAGGTAGAGTGGGGAAAGAACATTCCTGGAATCACCAGGCAAGAGGATTGGAGGTGAACTGGAGCTTGGCCAGAGACCCTTTGTTCCAAAGTTCCCTAAGATTTCAGATGGCTTTAGGATTGTGCAGCTGGTACTCCTCCCATGAATCAAGAGGCAGTCATGTTTATCAAGGATGGAGAAAGATTCTGGGCGATGCAGGGGTGAGGCTTACTGAGTACAGGGCCATGTGGCCTGGCTAGGGAGGCAGACATTCTCTGCCAGGTCACCCGGCCGTGATGTACAGCTTCCTGGGCTCAGACCTTGAAATAAGAGGCCTCCATGGAGGCTGGGAACATCTTTTTATCCCTGGACTCCAGCCTGAAATGGCTAGAGGAATCTGGGGTTCAGGAAGAGGTGCTGAATAGGGACATACCTGGAGGAGCCACCAGCCTGCAGAAGGAATTGGAAGCAGCGGACAGGATGAGCTCATCTCTGGAGTGAGTGTAAGGAGAGAAGAGAACTGAGTTAAGACTTGGGCACTGCACATTAAGTGGTCAAGGAGAGAAAGAGGGATAAGCTAAAAGGAATAATAAGGGGCTGGGCACAGTGGCCTACGCCTGTAATCCCAGCATTCTGGGAGGCCAAGGTAGGTAGATCACTTGAGCCCAGGAGTTCAAGTCCAGCCTGACCAACACGGCAAAACATCATCTCTACCAAAAATACAAAAAATTAGCCGGCGTGGTGGCATGCCTGTGATCTCAGCTACTTGGGAGGCAGAGGTTGTGGTGAGCCCAGATAGCACCACTGCACTTCAATCTTGGTGACAGAGTGAGACCCAGTCTCAAAAAAAAAAAAAAAAAAGAGTCAGAGCAGGCAAGAGGGGTATCCATGAAGCTGGGAGAAGGAAGTCCTTGAAAGAAGAAGGAGGGATCTGCAGGGTCAAATGCAGCTGATGGTTTGAGAAAAGGGGCTGAAAATGAGTCATCAGGCTTGGGGACAGGAAGGACATTGGAGACCCACTTTTGTCCCTTATAGGGAAAGCAGGCTGGCCGCTTCTTCCCCTGAAATGGCTTCCAGTGTGAAGGCGGCCTCACATTTCACTGTGCGGTGTCCTGCAGCAGCCCTACCTTTTGTCCACCTTCTGTAGAGAAGTCCTTCCCAGCACAGATGGTCACCTTTTTATTAGGATGTTGGCAGCATGAAAGGCTAGGCCCTGACTTGCTGGTCAGGATCCTGAGCCCAGCATTGCCCCACCCACCCCGGTTGGCTCAGAACTCGCAGACCACAAGACGCTTTTCTCCACAAGCCCTGTCATTCCACTTGCCATTGGTGAAGATCTCCACACAGTCCTCTGACCCGCCGTCATTGTTGGGCTCCCCTGGGGCCCAGTTGGAATAGACCAGGGGCTCCCCTGTGGGGTAGGTGAACTTGCCCTCGGTCTTGGAGTCAGTCACGCTCAGGAAAGCAGACTCGTTCTGAGCTATGACCAGCTGTTGCAAGGCGGCATTCTCAGCAGCAGAGCGTGGAGAGGCCAGCTGCCCACCAAACTGTGTGCACACGAGCTGTGCCTCTGCAAATGGCTTCACAACACCTGCTGTCTTGAAGATCTTCTCCCCGACACTTTGGCCATTGGGGAAGAGCTCAACTAAGGGAAGAAAAGAGTCAGGTTGGGGTTGTGGCATCGCCTGGCTACAGCTCAGGGGCTCTGAGACCTCTGCGCACCTACCTGAGCCTCTCAGACCTCCCAAACAGGCCCCACATCAGGACGCCGGAAAGAATGCAAGAGAGACACTATTCCAGAACAGCCCCCACCCCGTGACGTACCCTGCGAGGTGACACCATGCTTCCCCACTTACAGTTGAGAGCACTGGAGTTTAGAGAAGCTAAGAGGTGCAAAGTCACACAAGCAGCAAATGTGCAGTTAGGGATTCAACCTCGCTCAGTTCGACACCAAAGCTCAGACATGCTCTTTCTATTTTGGCACATGCTGTATGCCAGAATCAATTTCTCAATTACTATGTAGAATTGAGCAATGTTCCCCAAGTTGATGATGGTGTAGACCAGGCCAGTTTCTGAGAGTACAGAAAACACCCTGCAGCGAGCCTACTGTCACCCCGTACAACAGTAGGGAATGTGAGGTTGTCGGAGAGGGTCTGTGCTGTGTGATGGGGTGAGGAAAGGGGAGAGCAGGAAGAGGGGAGGACATCCGAAAGCTGCCAGATGCTGATCTCTGCTCTGGGTCTAGCCTCATGTCGGCCTCTTAGTATGCACATGGGTGATGCCCCAGCCAGTCAGCCGGCCTGGCAGGTGCTGAGGGAGTGGAGGAGGGCATCTGAAAGGGGCATGTGTGAGCAAGACGCAGGGGAGTGGTGTCAGTGCTGGAGACAGCCCTAGGTGGGAACTGGAAGTCCGGGCATTCCGATCCACCCTGGCAATGGCTGTTGCGTGGGAAAGGGAAAGTCACGTTCCTTTTCAGGGTTTCCATTTCCTCATCTCTAAAATGAGGACTCAGTTCACAAAAGCATTGCCTGTGTGACATGTCAAGTGCCTCTTTTTAGTCTGTCCTTGTGGCTCCTGGGCCCATGCATGGAAATCCGCAAAGTCAATGGAAGCTCCAGAGAAGGCAGTGCCCCTGGCCTTGTTGGCCTGCTCGGAATGCAGGCTGCATCCTGACCCATCGTCCTTAAGATTCTCCATGGGCTCAGGGTGGCACCCAGAGCAGCCCTGAACAAAGCCAGCATAAGAGTTCATGTGCCATTACTAGGTTTATGTGCCATGTGCATACACGGGCATGCCTTTGAATATATGCGCATGTATCCAAAGGTACATGGGAGTATGACAGTTCATCTGGATGTGTGCGCTGTAGAGACAACATGTGAGCTCATGTATGTAGATGGAGGTGGGGTGAGTGATGGTGTTTAAGTACACACGCATGTGGTGGCATATATGCCCATGTTCCTCTGTGTGTTTCTGTCACTGTGCCTCAGAGTGAGTGCAAGCATATGCAGAAAGGGACATACGCCAAATGCTTGAAACCCTCTTCTCGGAGATTGAGCACTTAGAAGCCAACCCTGCGTCACACCTAATCAGCCCCTTTGTGCTCCACTCCTTCAGAAAACTTTATTTTTTATTTTTTGGCTCAATGAGATTTGCCTGAACTCAAAGCTGATGTGAGGAAGGGCAGAGGAAAGTAGGGGCAGTTGGGCACTGATATGGAGATTGTAAGAGGCACCAGGCATTCAGGTGTGTGCCCCTGGAGGCCTCTGACTCTTCAGGATTCCAGGGTTAGGGCAAACTCATGCTCTAAAACACCTCCAGAGCTGCAGGCCGAGCCCAGCAGTGGCTGGAGCCCAGAGGCAGCCTGCCTTGTTTGAACCAGAAGCATGTCTAAAGTGAGATATCTGATGGCCACATACCAAGGTCAGGCCCCCACCTGCCTTGCACGCCCAGAGCAGAACCCCAGCCCTAGCTCCTAGAACAGCACCTGGATTGGATTCTCTGCTGCCTTGGGATGTGCAGCAGTGTCACCGGGCACTCCCATACCTGGCCCCCAGAGGTAAGAAGCGCAGCCCGTGTTGGGCAGCCCCTGGTTTATCAGAGGAACCAGCACAGGGAGGCAGGAAAGAGACTCCACTGAATCGCACTGGACCCAGGACAACAGTTTGTCTCAGAGCACAGGTGGCATTGAGGTCGGAGGGGGGTTCAGGAGCTTGATGGCCTTGACTATGCTACTGCCAGCCTGGCGAGCTGGTGATAGGGCCACGTCCTCCTCCTTTGCCCCCTTGGAGCTACTTCCGGCTCTGGGAGCCAGGTGGCTGCCTACTCTAGCCCCATCCCAGCCTGAGCCCCACTTTCTGCCACAGCCCAGGTCCAGCCCTACACGGGTCCCAGCTCATTCCCAGCCTAGACCCCGGGCAGGCTCTCCCTCAGGACCAGCCAAAGGGCGAGCCCCAGCCCAAGACCAAACCAAGGTGGAGATCTAGTCTGGGGCCCAATGCCAGTGCTGGACCCAGGTTCAGATCCAAACTCACCTTTCTTATACTGAGAGAAAGCAGCCTGGAGGCGCTGTACCTGTCCCTGTAAGGCCTCAACCTGCTGCCTCAGAGAAGTGACATCTGCAGGGGAGAAAATAACCAAGTAAAGACTTGTCCAGACAACGAAGGAAGAACTCAGAGTCTGGGCCCCAAGGGAAGAATGTCTAGTTGCAAGCACGTATTGTGGGGCTGACCCACGGCAAGCCCACATCGGCTGACAGCTGGCCTCTGTTGTGCGAGGATGTCTTATGGTTCTGCTATGGATACATTGGTCCCTGTACTTCACTGATACTGAACCAGATGACATTGTGACTTTAAAGTCTTGGAATATAATGGTATCTCCATTGGGTGGGGAGTTGAAGGCAGGAATACACACTCATGTGTTTCCCATTCACTGGGTTTTTAATGCCTATAACTTGGGAAGGCATTTGTGGTTCTCCCAAGGGTCAGATGGAGAAGCTGCCCAGGTTGCTTTCCCATGCGTACTAAGTGGCTAAGACCAGAGCCCAGTGCTCCTGCCTTCCAGCCTGTCGGCCTTTCCTGAGCTCCACCCACCACGCATCCCAGAGGGGGCTGCCCTGAGCTGAGGAGGGCTTCCTCTCTGCCCACACATGCCCCAGCGGGGCTTCCCTGAGCCAGGAGCTGCTACCTTACCTGGAAGTCCACTTTCTCCCTTTGCTCCTTTGTCTCCAGGAACACCTTTGTCCCCCTTCAATCCTGGGGGTCCCCTGGCACCTGGACTTCCCTGGGGACCCGTGACTCCAGTAGACCCTGGGGTGAAAGAAGAACTGGGTGAGCCATGTAGCCATTTCTTAGCATGTTCACCTTTCCGTACATGAACTAACTATCCTTACTGCCCAGAAACAGACAGTCCCCAGTACCCAGCTATGCAGCTCTCTGTACACTGACTGTCCCTGTCATCCAGCAATCAACCCCGCTGTGTAAAACGGCCCCGCCACCCAACAACTAACCTTCCCTGTATACAGATTTCTCTGTTGCTTAGCACCACACTCTCCCTAGATAGGAACCATCCCCAGCGCCTCCTCATGCACCCTCCTTGGATATAGATCCTCCCTGTGGTCCAGCAATGCCAGCTCTGCCTTTGTGGGTGTGGGGGGGTAGGCATTGACAGCTCCAAGCGGGCACAGCGGGCACAGGAGAACTGGACCCAGACCAGCCCCAGCTCTTTCCACTGCTCACCTGCTGCCCCTGTGTTTCCAGGGGCTCCACGTTCACCAGGGGCACCTCGCTCTCCCTTAGGACCTGTGGGGCCTCTTGCCCCGGCTGAGCCCTGCATGCCTGGGTCACCTACTTCTCCTGAGGAAGGAACACACAGGAACAAACACAGCTGAGAGTGCATTCGGTGGGTGTGGTTTTCTTAGCAACGGAGCTTTTTACCCACAACTTTAGGGTCAGAGAAAGTGGGGAGATTATCCTCGCTTTCTGGGGCCCTCTGTGAAGAGTGAGAGGAAACTATTGTTATTGTGGGGATTGGGAGAGTGCGTTGCAAGGCCTTTGCATCACTGAGGGGCTGGGCCCTCCCTGGCACTCTGAGCACACCTCAGGTCACATCACGGACTCTTATCCTTCTTCCCTTCCGCTCTCAGACCAACCACAGACCAGCCACCTACCTTTGGGCCCAGCTTCTCCTTTCGGGCCTGGCTTGCCCTGAGGTCCTACGTTCCCCTGCTTCCCCAAGGGACCTTCTCTTCCAGCTGGACCAGGCGCACCGGGAGGTCCTGGAGGTCCTAAGGAAAAGCACCAGCCCGGTCAGTAACATTGAGCCCTCTTGGCAGGAGGAGCATGTAGTAAGGTGAGGGTAATAACAGAGGTTGTCCTCCCAACAGCAGCCCCCATCTGTCCTGAAATGACCCAGTGCCACCTTCAGACAATCTTCTTCCTTCTTCCTGGGATGGGCACTGTGCCTGCCCGCTGGCACATCCTTGCAGCCGCACCACCACCTGGAAATACCTGAAGTCAATGCCCAGTTGCTCACCACTTGGCCCAGCGTCTCCCTTCGGTCCAGGTTCTCCAACAGAGCCATTGTCCCCTTTGGGCCCAACTGGGCCAGCTTGTCCAGGCATCCCTGCTTGCCCTGTAGCTCCTGGCAAACCTGTAGCAGCAGAAGAAATGGACAAAGACCTGGCCCTAGATCCAGGAAGGACCAGCCGCCTGCAGGATCGGCCCCCAGCCTTCTTTCAGGGTTCTGCAGAGCATGACACTTCCATCGTCACACACCCGGGTCCAGTGGCGATCCAGGAAACGGGTATTGGCATGCCCACTTTATAGGAGAGGAAGAAGCTTTCCAGAGTTGGAGGTGGTTTAAAGCCAAGACCTGTCAGACTTTCTATGAGGTGCTCCTTCCCCTGCCCCAAGGCCACTGTATTGAAGGCAGGCAATCTGTCAGCTCTTACCTGTGATCATACACTTATTGCTTTACATATATATATATCAGGGAATCCAACCAGAAGTGGCACCAGACAGGTGGTACTAACTTGTTCATTCAGTTATTGGTCCATTTGCTCATTTATTTGTTCACTAACAGCCATCTATACAGCATCTACATTATACCTAGCACTGGGCCAGATGCAAATCTGAGCGTAGCCTCAGGTCCTCAGCAAGGGGTTCATCATATACTGTGAGACAAGGGTAACAGGAGAGGAAGACAATGCATGAAGGGTCCTTCATTTCATCCGAGCATCCCCACACCAGCACACATACACTCAGAGCTGTCTTCCTCAAAGAGAAAGTGGAATTTTAAGGGCAAGGAGAATTTAGGAAGATTTGCAGAGGGGAAATGACATTTCACACTTGGAAACCATGCTCCCATGGCAGAGGAGGCCAGGCCTCCGTGGTGGCCAGGGGGGTTGTGGGGGGCGCGAACATGTGGTTGTGGTGACAGTAACGGTGAATTTGCTGGACGGGTGGAAGATTCTGTGCTTGGTGTATCCCAGCACACCACCACCTGGAAACATCTGAATTCCATGCCCAGTGGAATTCCATGACCTGGGTCCGGCTCTTGGTTGCAATCCTTATTAGGGATGAAACAGAAGCACAGAGGGTTATAGGATGGGCCACATCCTTGACACCCAACAGCACATTGTGCTCAAGGCAGGATGTCCTGACCTCAGGTGGAGCCTCGCTCGGGCTTCACCCTGGCCAGTCCAGCAGCAGGAAGATAGACCCAGAGAAAAACATCACTCTTCAGAAGGGAGCGTTAGAGCCCGCCTGTTCTTGTCACACAAACTGTGGAGGCCATAAGAGCACCAGAGTGGAGGAGGGGCACCTCCCCAAACCCTGCACCTGTGCCTTTCAAAGCACTCATGTGTATCCTAGTATCCCCAGGGCCTAGCCCTGCACCTGAGCACACCCGAAGTGGAGCTTTACGGCCCAGCCCTTAGCTGTCTTGACTCCTAAAACCCCTCCTCCCCTTCCATCTTCCGTTCACTCATTCCATAAATATCTCTGGACCTACTACATGCCAGCCACTGTCCTTAACACTGCGGATAATCAGCCCTTCTCTGGGGAGCTTCAACTCTATCTCGTAGAAACAGATAATAAAATATTAAAAATGTACAATAGATGATATGTTAGATACAATGCCACAGGGAAAAGTAAAGCATACGGTGTGTTGGGGTAGGGTCTGTTTTCAGTAGGCTGGATTGGAAGGGCCTCACTGAGAGAGTGATTGGGGAGTAAGGCCCTGAAGGAGGTGACGTATGAGCCACAGGGATAGCTATGAGAAGAGCAAATGGCAAGGCCTCAAGGAGGTAGGGGGCTGAGTGTGGCCGGGGACCAGCAAGAAACTGTGTGGTTGGAGCTGAGTAGGGGTTGGGGCACTGAGGTCAGAGGAGCAGCAGAGGTGCGGGGCGGTCCTGCCGGGACTCATGGGCTGCTGTAAGGTGTGTGGTTCGTCCAAGGGAGACGAGCATCCCTGGAGGGACTCTCCCAGAAAATCTTTCTGGGCAGGAATGCTGGAGGTGCTGAGTAATAAGGAATTGTTCCCCCCAGAGGCAGGATCTGGGTCTTATTTGCCCTCCATTATATGTCTGGGTTATTGGTCAGAGTGACTCAAGCTCCACCCTCCACCCCTGCTCAAAAGTCTCTTCTTCCAGCCCCAATTTTCGTCATAGCAAGCTCTGGGAACCACATGCTTCCAACTCCGCAGGGGTGGTGGTCAGGTGCACAGATTTTGGCCCCACACAAACCTATAGGGTCAGGATTCTGAGGATGCTCCAGGCCTCCCAGGACATCCATCCTCAGACCTTTAACAGTGGAGTGACTGGAGACACTGCAATTGAGGAGCCGGAGTGGAGCCTCATCCTGCAGCCTTACTATGTGCTGCCCTCTGTCCAAGTACTGACCCAAAGCCAGGCCTGCAATGTGCATGGGGTGAGGCACATACGTGGGAAAGGAAGGCCTTGGCCATGCTCCAGGCAGCAAACTTGGAGGGTCATTGTGGGAAAGATCCCCGAGATTTGAATCTGGGGCCCCCACTGGAAGCCAGATGAATTGGGAATCTCCGAGAAAGAGCTGCCAAGGTGAACCCCACCTTATTCTGAGTTCCCCGCTGGGCGGCCTTCCCCAAGCCCCATCCCATTCACATTGGGAGCCACTTTCTGTCTGTAAGGGACAGGCAGATGCTCACTCGCCACTTACCCCACAAAGCCTGGGGATGTTGCTTCATCTTTCCACAAAGTTAAGGACTACCTGATCCCTTTGAAGCCCTGCCCACTGTCACAGAGGTCCCTTGGTTCATGCTGCTGATTCACGGAATTCTCCTTTCTTGAAAATAAGACCGAGATCCTCCCCTACAAGAGGGAGCAGAATTTCCAGGGACAATTCCCTGACTCGTCAGTACCTCTGCTAAGTTCAAGATGATTCACCTATTTGGTACAGCAGGAAATGCAACTTTATCCCAAAGACTCAATAAAAAATAAAGCTTTTGGCTCAATTATTCACCATTGCATGGCAGATATCATTCCTATTATCAGATTAAAAAATGAACTCAGTGACACTGAGGGTCTCTCCCAGTGGAGATGGAGCCAGCAGTCAAGCCCAGGCCAGCCTGGTACAGAGCCCTCGTCCTTTCCGCCTCCGGAATGGTTGTTACTTAGCCTCTCTGCATCGTCGTTTTCTTACCTGTCAAAGGAGATTAATATGTCCCCTGTAAGACTCTTGGGAGGATTAAATGAACGACTCAAGCGAATGCCCAAGCACAGGGGTGGACAAAGAAATGTGAGTGCCCTTTCTCTCCCTGTAATGTATTAGGGCAAATCCTCTTGAATAGGCTTGAGAATGGAGCCACGGAGCCCCATCTTTTCTCATCCTTCATTCAGTGGAATTTAATTAAATATTAAAAATATTTAGGCCAGGCGCGGTGGCTCACTCCTGTAATCCCAGCACTTTGGGAGGCCGAGGCGGGCAGATCACGAGGTCAGGAATTAGAGACCAGCTTGGCCAACATGGTGAAACCCTGTCTGTACTGAAAATACAAAAATTAGCAGGGCTTCGTGTTGGGTGCCTTTAATCCCAGCTACTCGGGAGGCTGAGGAAGGAACTCTGCTTGAACCCAGGAGGCAGAGGTTGCAGTAAGCCAAGACTGTACCACTGGCCTCCAGTCTGGGTGACAGAGCAAGACTCTGTCTTGAAAAAAAAGAAAAATACTTAATTCCCTTCACAGGCACCATTTAATTGGAATGAACAACTGCTAATTGCTGGCACAGGGCTCTAGAAGGCCCCCAGTATCAGTAATTCAGCCCCTGTTTGCTTGCTCTTGGGATGGGAAGGATCTGGGGATCCTAGAGGAGGAGCTAGGGCAGTTGGGTGCTGGAGGAGCACATGGGGGCTCAGCATAGCCCCCTGTTTGTCAGCTGGTGGAGTAGTGTGGAACCCACCTTCTTGGGAGGAAGAAACACATCTCCAAGACTTCCATAACAAAGTACCCAGAGTTGCTGGGCTGGTTACAACTCCAAAGACCACTCCTCCCCAGCAGGATAAGCCCATGGCCCCACGCTACCTGGGTCCCCCTTCTCTCCCCGAGGGCCCTCTCTCCCATCCCGTCCATCACGACCAGGCAGGCCACTCTCCACTGAGCTGCACATGACCAGGGTGCAAGCATTGGTCGCTGTTCTTTGGGAGTAGGTCCTCATTTCTGCTTCCAGGTAGCCCAGGGGCTGTGTGAGCAGGACCAGTGCAGAGAGGAGGAAAGGCAGCATGGCCTGGAGAGGTGAACAGAAAGAGAAAAGACATGCTCATGCTTTGAGGACATGGTTTAGGGCTTGGCTCAGCTTCTAGAAGTGATGAGAAACCCCCATGTTCGCCTTCTCTCCTCTGTAGTGGGGCCCAGAGCAGCAGGAATCCGAAAGCAGTTTAGGGACAAGGTGGGCACATGATCTGGGTGGAGGGCATGAGTTACCCAGCTGGAACTCTGAGATAGGTTGACAGCAGCATCCCTGTATTCCCAGGTGCTCATGTCTTCCCTTATTGTGCCTTCCCTTGGGCACTACTTTTGGCACAGTGGCTAGAATGTAGCATTCCTCACTGGGGCCCTCTGTCACATCAAGAAGAGTTCATTGTGCCTCTGGGCAGGACCCCCCACCAATCCCTAGACTGCCTGTCCCCCTGTCTGTGCCACTGAGGTGATTGGCTTAACACTGATAAGGCAAGCCTGTTTCTCCTCACTTGCTGCCTTGCATGGATTCGTACAGGCGCTGACAGTGCTAGTCTGAAAATGAGCCAGAGCCCTGAATGCTTAGTGATGTCCTTCCTGAGCACAGGCTGGGAGTGTGGTGCACATTTGCCTGGCAATTTGCCATTCCTGAACCAGATGCTGTCTCTAGAGAAATGTCCCAGAGGGAACTCAGGTGAAAGTTTTCAGAGACACTAAACTAGCAGCAGGAGAAATCCTGAGACACCTAGAGCTCTTCCCAGATCATCTGAAAGGGCTTGGAAAAGAAGTCTTATGTGGAGACTGGGCAGGATGGTTCATGCCTGTAATCCCAGCAGTCTGGGAGGTCGAGGCAGGCAGATCACTTGAGGTCAGAAGTTTGAGACCAGCCTGGCCAGCATGGTGAAACCCTGTCTTTACCAAAAATACATAAAATTAGCCAGGTGTGGTGGTGCGTGCTGTAATCCCAGCTACTCAGGAGGCTGAGGCAGGAGAATCACTTGAACCTGGGAGGCAGAGGTTGCAGTGAGCTGAGATTATACCACTCCACTCCAGCCTGGGCACGAGAGAAAGACTCTGTCTACAAAAGAAAAAAAGTCTTATGTGGAAAGAGGACATGCCAGGTAGGCTGAGTCAGACAGAAGGCTAGTTTTGCGGGTAAGAAAGAGCAACTATCCAACAGGGCACCCATTCACCATCTAAGAGGGTCAGGAACTGAGATTAGGATAAGAGCAGGACCTGGGATAGTCCCTGTGTTGGGCATCTTTTCTCTCAAAGAGAAACTGTAGTTATGAGAGTGAAAAGAGCTGATCAGATCCGCAGAGACTGGGAACACAGCCAGAGGAACTTGCGCAAAGAAGGGGGTCGCCAGGCCAAGTGGGGTGGTGGCAAGGGAGGGGCTTCCTGCCCAGAGGAGTGCTTTCTTTGCTGACTACTGGTGATTCTGGGCTGTGGATGACCCCTATTTCTCACTAGCCTCTTTCAATTTTGAATTCACCACTTCCTCGGGTATCCTGGGAGTCTCTGGAAACAGCTGAGTGAGCTCCCAGCCAGCAGCAGCTACCTGGTTGCACCTGTTCTGGCAGAGGCTCAATCATGAGCCCAGCCAGAACAAGGGCACTGTTCTGTGGCCTGCAGCTGCCTCAACCCTGGGGCCCTGTGCCTGATTCTGGGGAAGAATAAAAGGCAATAGGCATTCTGTCTGCAAGCTCAAGATGGCACAGAGGCACCACCAGCCACTGCGACATGAAGGACCCTTGGAGAGGGCAGACCCCAGTTTTCAGACCCAGGATTCAGATGACGCATCTTAGCTGGGGTAGCAGATGGAGTGGGCAGAGTCGTGGTCCCCCTCAAACCCTGCAGTGCCCAGTTTATGCTAAGCTTTCAGAGTACACTTTCAGTGAAAAGAGTGTCTCCTCTGAATATGGGTTGGAAAATCAGAGACCTATTCCAGTAAGTATATTTTTTTACAGTAAAGACCTGAAGCTATGAGAAAGCAATTTTCCCTGCTTTTCCACAGGTATTTGGCACCAGGATGGGTTTAGAACCCCAGCCGGTGAGTGCCTGGGTTTGTCTCCCCTCCACTGTCCTTTCTGAAGAAATCAGGGCAGAAAACAGCCTAGAGAGAAATTAGAATTGCATTTTTCCACCTGAGGCTTCCACACAGTGGCATCTGAGGTCTAGATGGTGTCACACCCCCTCCTCCACCCTGTGACCCCCCCACACCCAGTTCAGAAAGCAAATCCCCCCCTGGGCTGAGGCTACTGAATAAGGGGCAGAAGAGCACCATAAGACCTCCTGGTCTTCCCACCTCCCGTGTCCATGCCTCTTAGAACAGAACAGCTACACAGAACTTCCCTTCCTCCACACCAGTAGGTTGAACTGCCCAGGTGGGCAGGGGAATATTTACAGGATGCGAAGAAAATTTAAAAAAAATTTTTTTAAGGCAAGAAGAGAGACACTTACAGGTTTATTCTTCTTAGGCCTCAGGAGCTCCAAACAAACTAGGCTTTGCTTGGCAGGCACTCACTATTTATGCCTGCCCTGCACCCTGAGCTGCCCAGCCCCAAAAACTCCCTTCAAGAAGTGGGGCAATTTTCTTCTTTATTGACTCACTCACTCTTATCCCCACCTGCGTTCCGGAAACCTGCCATTGATATTCACAACACTATGCACATCCATCACTATAATTTGCAGACCACTATCGGGCCTTGATCTCATCTGCACTCTTCTTACTGCAGCTCTGTGAGTTAAGTGGCATCATCAGTGTCTGCATTTTATAGATGTCCAGAAATCAGGAGCCCAGAGACCAGTGAGTTGCACAATGACCTACAGTGATTGCAAAAGCAACTCATAACTGCAGATCTTAAGAGCCAGGACCTGTTGTGTCCACTTCTCCTCTTCCTTCATCTCAACAGCACTGCCCAGATATTGGGAAAGAACTGGGAGCTGCTCGGCATACCTGGGCCGGGGTGGGGCAAGCGGAGCGGCTTCGGAGGCAGCAGCATGTGGGGGCAGCAGCTAGGGAGCTGCTACCTGGAAAGAGTTGCTCTTTTGCATGCTGCTCTAGGCCTCAGAGAGCCCCTGCGTCGCTTGTCTTTTGTAGAATGGATTTCCCTTAGTAGACCTCTGCCTTGCCTTGTTCAAGCTTGTTCTCCCAGCCATCTTAGCTGGTGTTTGCCTTATGCACTGCTCTAGTGACTAGTTAGGACCCCTCAGCTGTTGCTACTCTTATCCAATCTTATAATCCATATATCTTTTCTTTCTTTTTTTTTTTCAGACAGTCTCACTCTGTCACCAGGCTGGAATGCCATAATGCACTCACAGCTCACTGCAGCTTCAAACTCCTGGGCTCAAGTGATTATCCTGCTTCAGCCTCCTAAGTTGTAGGATTATAGGTAAGTACCATCACACCTGGCTAATATTTCTTTTTAATTTTTTATAGAGATGGGGTCTTGCTATGTTGCCTAGGCTGGTCTCAAACTCCTGGTCTCAAGCAGTTCTCCTGCCTCAGCCTACCAAAGTGCTGAGATTACAAGTGTAAGCCATCATACCCAGCACCAATATGTATCTTTTAAGTGGAACATTTACTCCATTTATTACCAAGGTTAATGTTGATAGGTGATGTTTTGTTCCTGTCATGATAATTGTTACCCAGTTGCTTTTTAGTCTCAATTATGTAATTGCTTTATATATTCTATGAGTTTTTCACTTTAATATGCTTTTATGATGGGGAGTATTGTCCATTTATTTCCATGTTTAGAACTTTAAGCAATTCTCGTAGGGCTGGTCTAGTGGTGACAAATTCCCTTTGCATTTGTTTGTATGGGAAAAATTTTATTTCTTCTTCATTTATGCAGCTTAGTTTAGCAGGATACAAAATTCTTGACTGGCAGGGTTTTGTTTAATTTAAGAAGATTAAACATAAGACCCCAACCTCTTCTGGCTTGTAAGGTTTCTGCTAAGAAGTCCATTGTTAGTCTCTTGGGTTTTCCTTTATAGATTAGACACTTCTCTCTTGGCGGCTTTTAGAATGTTTTCCTTCACATTGACTATGGATAATCTAATGATGATATGCCTTTATGAGGTTTCTCTTGCAGAGCATCTTCCAAGTGTTCTCTGAGTGTCTTCTCTCTGGATGTCTAATTCTCTAGCAAGACCAGGAAAGTTTTCCTAAATTATTCCCTCAAATAGGTTTTCCAGGCTTTTAATTTTTTTTCTTCTGCCTGAGGAATGTCTATATATATTGTGTGTGGTAACTTTACATCATTCTATATTTTTCAAAGTCTTCGCTTATTTTTAAAAATTTATTTTTTTTTTATTTCTGTCTGACTAGGTAAATTCAAACAACTGGCCTTCACACTCTGAAATTACTTATTCTGCTTGATCTAGTCTTTTGTTAAAGATTTCAATTATATTTTATAGTTTTTTTCATACATTTTTATTTCTAGAATTTTTTTGGTTTTTATTTTTTAATATCTATCTCATTAGTAAATTTTTCATTCACATCCTGAGTTATTTTTCTGATTTCCTTATGTTAGTTTTCAACTTTCTCTTGTACCTCATTGAGCTTCTTTACAATTCATATTTTAAATTCTTTGTCATTTCAAAATTTTTATATTGGTTAGAATCCATTGCTAGGGAGCTAGTGTGATGCTTTGAGAGTGTCAAAATACTGATTTTTCATACTTCTAAAGTTCTTATGCTGATTTCTTCTTATCTGGAGAAGCTGTTACTTTTTACTTTTGAATTTACTCTCATTTGGGATTTTCTCCCCTTTTAAGGTGTGACTGTATATTGTGTATGATCATTTGGCTTCAATTTTATGTGCCTTCTGTGGGTCAAAGCTCTGTGTGAGTTTCTTGGTTATAGATAGCTTTTGTGTGGTGGCTTTATTATGCTGATTGTAGTAGCAATATATTGGGCATATGAGCAGGAATAGTACTTTCTGAGGGGATGGGAATGCGTAGGTCTCAGGAAGTTTATCTCATTCCTTAGCTCTATGCCCTCTGTCAGCCTGTTTTTTATTTGGTTGTGCAATTCAGTCTGCATCCCAATAAGAGCTGGCTATGACAGAAGCTGATGGGTATTTGGTCTTAGTTTTCTGGGAGGGGATTTCTGTTGTCACAGACAGTTGGCTGGTCTGTGGATGGCCTGATTCCCTGAAGGGAACACAAAGCTTTGGATGGGGACACAAAACTGAGTGGAACTAAATGACCAAGCTCTCCCTAGGAAAGCCCAATCATGAGCAGAAGCACCTGCCCTGATGGGGATGTAAAGGGGAGCTCATGGTGAAATGCACTGATGTCTCCACGAGAGTGGGAAGCAGTGTACCAGCTCCACATCCTGGGCAGGCAGGAAGGCAATCCAGTTTCCTATCACACCCTTGTCACAGAGCTTGTGACCTTCAGTTCAGATAGACATTGTCCTTCATCTCTAGGCTGCAGTGCAATGGAGGTCTGCAGAAAACACCCATCCTGTGGCTACCACCAAAATGGCCTTGGGATAGAACCTCTTCCCTCAGCAGCTCTGATACTCATCTGCATTCTGTTATGGGAATGCTGCTGCCCCATATGGGGAGGAGGATAAACTCTGACACTTGTGCAAGCCTTGGCCAGTAGGCATACCATCAATGGGAGTGCAGCTCTCCCCTAGTATCCCTGAAAAACCATCCCCAGGTACACTTCTACCAACTCCCAGTAGAGACAGCCAAGGGTCTATCTGGAGCAGTGAGTGAGGGGGTAGGAGAAGACTCCCTTTCCATGTTTATTCCCAGGCACCAGTATCACCTACCTGCCTGCTGGTGCAGAACCACACTCCTCCCCTTCAGATCCCAGCACCATGCCTGTATCTCTACTGGGAGGGGGACAGTCAACCTCTTATCACAAGTGGGGAGCTCTCAGGCAAAGGAGAGCAAACAAATTATTGGTTTATTTTATCTGAAGGGGTATATTGGCACACACACTCTCCCTTCTCCTGAGGGCTACACCTCCAGGAATCCCATAGCTCCCCAGAGTCCCACCTGTCCCCTGTGGGATTTGCAGTCTGAGTTCTTGGGAATGTTTGTGGAGGATCTAGTGATGCAGAAACACAGGGCTGAGATTCCCTGGGAAGAATAGAGACCCACAATGGATACATAACCAGTATGGCACCTGCCACTTCAGCTCAGGTTTTGGGGAGAGCAAGTGAGCCTGCATGAGCTGACCACCCAATGCTCTTCTCTCAAGAAGTCCCCAAATCATCACTGACAGCAGTGCCTGGGCTATAGGTGCAGAGGGGCTCTCCAAAAAGTTCAGCAGTCTGTAGTCTGCCACAGGAGTGAGGGGAGCAATACCCCCACCTACCCTCTCCATGGGACTCTATGTTCCTTGGGAATCAATCTCTGCCAAACTCTTGCTTTTTTCTTTTTCTGCACTACAGCTTTTTCCTGTGAGTTCTCCAATAGGCCATGTCACTCCTTCCTCAGTATTCCACTCAGACCATGATTATTCAACTGCAATTTTCGTTCTTTGTTCTGAGGAGAACTGGTGTCCACAGTCTCTAGACAGGCATCTTGGGGAAAGGAAAACTCTACTTGTCTTTATAATTACTTTTACCAGTGAGACTTATACTTTTGTATGCATTTATGTCTCTGTTTAACCTCTTTTTATTTTAACTTCAAGAACTTTCTTTAGCACTTCTTGTGAGGTGGATCTAGTGGTGACAAACTCCCTCAGTTGTGTATTTGTCTAGTTTTTATCTTTCCTTCACTAATAAAAGACACTTTTCTAGGTATAGAATTCTTGATTCTATTGCTAGGTATAGAATTCTTGATTGACAAGTGGTTTTTTAATTTTTATTTTGTATCTTTAATATATCATTTCATTCTCTCCTGGTCTGCAGAGTTTCCACTGAGAAATCTGGTGATAGTCTTATGGACATGACAAGTTAATTTTCTACTGCTGCTTTCAATTTCTTTTCTTTGTATTTGACTTCTGGCAAACTAATTATAATGTGTTCAGTATAGGCCTCTTTGGGTTCATCCTATTTGGGGAATTTGGGCCTTCATGAATCTAGATATCTATTTCCTTCCCTAAATCTGGTAAGTTTAAAGTTACTATTTCTTTAAATTGGTATTCTGCCCCCTTTTCTCTCTCTCCTACTTCTGCAACACCCATTATACATAGATAAGCTTCCTTCATGGTGTCCCGTAAGTCCCAGAGGCTTTCTGTACTCTTTTTTTATTCTTTTTTTCTTTTTGTTCCTCTGATTGGATAATTTCAAATGACCTATCTATGAATTGCTAATTCTTTCTTCCACCTGATTGAATCTACTGTTGAAGTGCTCTATTCAATTTTCAATTCAGTCATTGTAGTCTTCAGCTCCAGGATTTTTGTGGGTTTTTTTTTTTTAATGGTTTTTATTTCTTCATTAAACTTCTAATTTTGTTTATGTATTTTTTTCCTGATATTTTTTCATTGTCTTTCTGTGTTCTCTTGTATCTTGTTAAGCTTCTTTAAGATGATTATCTTAAATTTTCTGTCAAGCAGTTCGTGAATCTTCATTTCTTTTGGTTTGGTTACTGGAGCTTTATTAGATTATTTCATGGTGTCATGTTTCCCTGATTCTTTATGAACCTTGTATCCTTGCATTGGTGAATTTGCATTTGTAGAAGCAGCCAGATCAGAGATTCTGGGTGGGTTGGCTGATGGGGTCAGCAGACAATCAGCTGTTGGTGATCACAGGTGGGCCTACTGCTGAAATCGGTGGGTAGGTTTGCTGCTGTGATCCATGTGTGTACTTGCTGCACGTGTCCACACATGGGAGGACCTGCCACTGGAGTCCACAGTTGAGCGGGCCTATTGCCATGGTCTGCAGGTGGGGTGTGCCTGCTATCAGTATCTGCAGGTATATTTGACTAATGATTGTGGTTAGGGGGGTGCTGTAGTAGGGGTCTGCAGTGGGAAGGTTGCCTTGGGGGTCTGTGGGTGGAGAGGATCACCACCCCGTCTGTTCGTGTGCATGGTCACTGCTGGTTTGCAGGAGGTGGAGCTGCTTTGAGTTCTGTTGATTAGCCTTCTACTGGAGCCTTGGATGGACAGGCCTGTTACTAAAGGCATAGGGCTTCCTCTCAATGAGGCTTTTTGCAGTCTTAGATTCCCCCAAGGAGCTGAAATCTTTTACTTGGATCCCAAAGGTTTTATAAAGATATTATGTCCATGAATATTTGTTAAATTGGTATTTCTGAGCAGGAAGGAAGGCTGGGGATCTTCTATGCTGCTATCTTGTTGGTGCCATGAGACCACAATGTTTTGAATAGTAAGGTTTTATCTTAAAATATTTACCATTTTGCTTTGCAACTATATTGCAAAGAAAAACAAATACAGGGATCCTGAAGAAAAAAAAAGTGCCATACCTTATGTTCTACAAAATCTAGAAGCTTGATAGTATAAACCTGTAATCCTCCACCTTCTCCTTCCACCACAACCACACAGAGAAGGTAGGATTGCTTACACTCAAGTGCTATCTATTGATGCAATCTAATCTGTTCACCAGATTCTGCAACAATTGTCAATGGGCTGAATCCAACTCACATGCATATGCGTGTTCTCTGAATGCCTAACCTAATAAAAATGACAAAGTGAGAGTGCTTGAAACTACCTTTCTGAATGAGAATTCTGGACACTTTACCATTTGTTTCTTTAAATATTAACACATTCAATAAAGGAAAAACACTTTACTGTGTGGCTCTATCATTCACTAGAGAAAGGAGTGATTAAAGGGAAACATCTCTACTGCATCCTGACTCATATTATTTCTGTCTCCTGCATCATTTGAAACTACTGGAAAAAAGTGTGTCTTTTAATCTTACTATTGATAACTGAGTCAAAGACAAAGAGACAGAAAAAAAAAATACGACGCAAATGTTAGCAAGAAGTAAAGAGACACAACTATATTCATTTCAGGAAAAAACAGAATTGTCATCTAAAAGCATAACTTAACAGTTGTGGAATCCAGCTGATTTCAGATAACAATGATTTATATATTTATTGTGAAAATTTAACATTGTGAGAAAAAAAGTTTAAAATCACCAACACTCTACCTTCCTTAGAGTTTTTGTGATTTGGTTTTTGGTTTTGAGTTTTGTCAATAATCAGTTTTAACGTTTTGGTGATCATGTCTTTATTATTTCTCTATGTATATGTGAATCTGTGCTCTGTGTATGTAAATACACACACAAATCAATATTTTTATATATACTTATATACAAAAATATACATATGATGAAAATCATGTAATACATTTTTACCTTATTAATAGCTTTATTATTTTCTAAAGTTATTTTTTAGTTATTCTCCTGTCTTCCTCTTCTCCATTCACCTGTCTTGTTTTTTAACTCCAGTGTCCCCCACAACTAAGTAAGTAACATTTTCCATGTGGAATTTACATTCACTTGTCTATGCTTCTGTGGTCATTTATCAGCATACATGCATGTATTTATGCTTGTGTTTTGGGAGAGTTTCCATTTTTTAAGGACCATATTAAACTTCCTTCTATTTGTTAAATTTTTCTTTTTAACACTACATTGTAAAAATTTATTCAACTCCATGCATATAAATTTAACCCACTCTTTTTTAGAGCAGTATAATTTTGCATGGTGTAAACTTATCAAAACCTTTTAAATATTTATATTAAAGTTCACTTTTTTCGGGTTTTATAACCATGAACAGTATTACAAAAAGTTTCTTTATCTCTTATATATATATATATACACACACATATACATACAGGTATTGATCGACTTACGACCTATGCAACGTACAACCATTCGGCTTTACGACCACAATCGCTAGCCACAACTGCTCCACGTCTGGCAGCACAAACATTGCCCGGCTGGGCGTAGGACAGTGCGGACCAGCTTCCGGCAGCACTACCATCTCCGCGTGCACCATTTCAACTGTTATCCCAGACTCGGTACAGCAATTTGTGTTTTGTGTCCTGGATATTTTTCATCAAACTCCTCCCAATAAACTTCTTATACATTTCGAAGCAATGGACCCAAACGATTTGCAAGGATTGAATGGATGGCACACGATGTGTTTCATCCGTATCGTGCAATTTATGAAGAAAAAAAGAAACATACAATTCAGACAAAGCTCACCATGTTTATGAAAAAACCAACTCCGGTAATCCCAACTGCTGCCTCAGATGATGACATCAATGATCCACAGCCAAGCACCAGCGGCCAATAAAATGTTTCGTACATGTTTATATATTTTGATATGTTTTGCAATTGGGAAAATGTTTCCTATGGTATTTTTTACACCGGTATTTTGTATTTTTGTATGCGCCTGTATTTTGTAATTTTGTATGTTTTGCAAATATTAAACCAGTTGTACTGGTAATGCAGTGTTTTACTTAAACCTGACGAATGTAAAAATAAGAAACAAAATGGTATAGAGATGATAAAAATGGCATAAAATGAACAAAGAAAATTATGATATATAACAGTAATGAAAGAAAACTATGATAAAATATGACTTAAAGATTTTTATAACATCATTTCACAGTACTGTACATATAGCCTACTCAGCTTACGACCAAATCGTGTTACGACCGGTCTGTCGGAACCAATCGTGGTCATAAGTCGAGCACTAGCTGTATATATATCTGCATGTAAGCATCTATCATCTATCTACCAATCTATCATGTATCTACCTACCTTTCCTTATTATTGGTGTCTTTGTATTTATTAAAAAGATTTCCAGCCGGGCACAGTAGTTCACATCTGTAATCCCAGCATTTTGGGAGGCTGAAGTGAGAAGATCGTTTGAGGCCAGGAGTTTGACACAAGCCTCAGCAACATAGAGACCCTGTCTCTGCAAAAAATTAAAACATTAGCTGGCCATTGTAGTACATTCCTGCAGCCCTAGCTACTTGGCAGGCTGAACCTGGGAAGCTGAAGGATCAGTGGAACCCAGGAGTTCAAGATTGCAGTGAGCTGTGACCACCACTGCACTCTAACCTGCGTGACAGAGTGAGACCATGTCTCTTAAACAAACAAACAAACAGAAATCTAGGAATGTGACTACTAGATTGGAAGGTATATGCAGTTTCATTTTAATAAATATTGCCAGAAGCTTTCAAAAACCTAGTATGGTATCTATTTCAACAAAGAACGTCTGAGTACTTATTCCTAGCATCATTGCTAGTTCTGAAGTATTATTGCTTTCTCATTTTGTGAATATAATGAATGAGTATTAAAATCTTATTGCCATTTTAGTTTGCATTTCTATGATTATTAGTGAGGTTGAATATCCTGTCATGTATTTATAACCATTTGGAATTCCCCTTCTCTAAAACAACATTTACGGCTAGTGCTCAACTTACGACCACGATTGGGACTGGCAGACCGGTTGTAACACGATTTGGTCATAAGTTGAGTAGGCTATATGTACAGTTGAAATGGTGCACGCGGAGATGGTAGTGCTGTCAGAAGCTGGTCCGCACTGTTGTACACCCAGCTGGGCAACGTTTGCGCTGCCAGATACAGAGCAGTCATGGCAAGCGATTGTGGTCGTAAAGTCGAATGGTCGTAAGTTGCACAGGTCGTAAGTCGATCAATACCTGTACATAATCTCTTTTGTCTCTGTTTCTATTTATTTGTCTCTTTCTTGCACATTTTAGGAGCTTGTTATATCCAGTGAGCTTGTGTTTAACTCCCACTTATAAGTGAGAACACGTGATATTTGTTTTTCTGTTCTCATGTTAATTTGCTCTAGGATAATGGCCTCCAGTTGCACCTATGTTGCCACAAAGGACATAATTTCATTATTGTTTATTGCTGTGTGGTATTTCACGGTGCATATGTATCCCATTTTCTTTTTTATGTTTTATTTCTTAAAAATGTTACTGATACATAGTAGTTGTACACATTTATAAAGTATATGTGATATCTTGACACATGCATACAATATATAATGGTCAAGTCAAGATATTTGGGATATCCATCACTTCAAATAGTTATAATTTCTTTTAGTTGGAAATTTTAAAAAATAATTTCAACTTTTGCTAGGCGCAGTGGCTCACACCTATAATCCCAGCACTTTGGGAGGCTGAAGCAGGTGGATCACAAGGTCAGGAGTTCAAGACCAGCCTGACCAACATGGTGAAACCCCATCTCCACTAAAGATACAAAAAATTAGCTGGGTGTGGTGGCGTGTGTCTGTAATCCCAGCTACTTGGGAGGCTGTGGCAGGAGAATCACTTGAACCCGGGAGGCAGAGGTTGATGGTGCCATTGCACTCCAGCCTGGATGACAGAGCGAGACTCCATATCAAAAATAGTAATAATTTCAACTTTTAGATTTAGGGGGTAGCTATGCAGGTTTGTTACACGGGTATATTGTGTGATGCTGAGGTTTACAGTACTATTGAGCCCACTACCCAGGTAGTGAGCATGGTACCCAATAGTTTTTCAACACTTCCCCCTCCCCAGTGTCTATTGTTGCCATCTTTATGTCCATGAGTATCTAGTGTTTAGCTCCCACTTACAGGTGAGAAAAGGCAGTATTTGGTTTTCTGTTGCTACATTAATGCTCTTAGGATAATGGCCTCCAGTTCCATCCATGCTGCTGCAAAGAACATTTTATTCTTTTTCATAGCTGTGCAGTATTCCATGATGTATATGTACCACATTTTCTTTATCCAATCCACTGTTGATAGGCACCTAAGCTGATTTCATGTCTTTGCTATTGTGAATAGTGTTGCAATGAATATGTAAGTGCATGTGTCTTTTTGGTGGAATTATTTATTTTCTTTTGGATATATACCCAGTAATGAGATTGCTGGGTCAAAAGGTAGTTCTGTTTTAAGTTCTTTGAAAAATATCCAGACTGAGGCTGGGTGCCGTGGCTCAAGCCTGTAATCCCAGCACTTTGGGAGGCCGAGGCGGGTGGATCACGAGGTCAAGAGATCGAGACCATCCTGGTCAACATGGTGAAACCCCGTCTCTACTAAAAATACAAAAAATTAGCTGGGCGTGGTGGTGCGTGCCTGTAATCCCAGCTACTCAGGAGGCTGAGGCAGGAGAATTGCCTGAATCCAGGAGGCGGAGGTTGCGGTGAGCCGAGATCGCGCCATTGCACTCCAGCCTGGGTAACATGAGTGAAACTCCGTCTCAAAAAAAAAAAAAGAAAAGAAAAATATCCAGACTGCTTTACACAGTGGCTGAACTAATTTGCCTTCCCACCAACAATTTATAAGCATTCCCTTTTCTCTGCAGCCTTGCCAGCATCTGTTTTTTGTTTTTAGTTTTTACTTTTTCATGATAGTCATTCTGACTGGTGTAAGATGGTATCTCATGGTTCTTATTTGCATTTATCTGATGATTAGTGATATTGAGCATTTTTTAATATGGTTTTTGGCCACACTTCTTTTGAAAAGCGTTTGCTCATGTTCTTTCCCACTTTTTAATGGGGTTGTTTTTTGCCTGTTAATTTAAGTTCCTTATAAATTCTGGATATTAAGCCAGGCGCGGTGGCTTACGCCTATAGGAGGCGGAGGCGGGCAGATCACTAGGTCAGGAGCTTGAGACCAGTCTGGCTAACACAGTGAATCCCCGTCTCTACTAAAAATACAAAAATTAGCCAAGCATGGTGGCAGGCACCTGTAATCGCAGCTACTTGGGAGGCTGAGGCAAGAGAATCGCTTGACACTGGAAGGTGGAGGTTGCAGTGAGTTGAGATCACGCCACTGCACAGCAGCCTGGGCAAAAGAGCGAACTCTGTCTCAATTAAAAAAAAAAAAAAATCTGGATATTAGACCTTTGTCAAATGTGTAGTTTGTGAATATTTTCATTTTCTCCACATTCTCAACAACACTTATTATACTTTGTCTTTTTTTATAGTAGCTATTTTAAATGGAGTGGGGTGATATAGCATTTTTAATTTGCATTTCCTCAATAATTACCGATGTTGAGCATTTTTTCATATACCTCTTGTCCTCTGTATGTCTTCTTTTGATAAATATCTGTTCAGATCATTTGCACATTTTATTTTATTTATTTATTTTTTTTTTTGAGACGGAGTTTCGCTCTTGTTACCCAGGCTGGAGTGCAATGGCGCGATCTCGGCTCACCGCAACCTCCGCCTCCTGGATTCAGGCAATTCTCCTGCCTCAGCCTCCTGAGTAGCTGGGATTACAGGCACACACCACCATGCCCAGCTAATTTTTTGTATTTTTAGTAGAGATGGGGTTTCACCATGCTGACCAGGATGGTCTCGATCTCTTGACCTCGTGATCCACCCGCCTCGGCCTCCCAAAGTGCTGGGATTACAGGCTTGAGCCACCGCGCCCGGCATTTGCACATTTTAAATCAGGCTATTTATTTTCTGGTTATGGAGTACTTGAGTTCCTTATATAGTAACCCTTTATCAGATGTATAGCTTACAAATATTTTCTCCAATTCTGTAGGTTCTTTTAACTCTGATGTTTTTCTTTGTTGTACAGAGGCTTTTAATTTGCGGTAATCACCGGGCGTGGTGGCTCACACCTGTAATCCCAGCACTTTGGGAGGCTGAGGCAGGCAGATCACCTGAGGTCGGGAATTCGAGAGCAGACTGACCAACATGGTGAAACCCTGTCTCTTAAAAAAAAAAAAAAAAAAAAAAAAAAAAAAAAGAATCTGGGCACAATGCCCTATGCCTATGGTCCCAGGTACTCTGGAGGCTGGGGTGGAAGAATCTCGAGCTAAGGAGTGTCCAGACTGCAGTGAGTGAGCTAGGATAACACCACTGCACTCCAGAATTTAACAGTCTCTCCCTCTCTCTCTCTCTCTCTCTCTCTCTCTCCCCC